>NC_045563.1:53566885-53876260 GCF_009819795.1 Aythya fuligula
CAAAGATTCTGCATTTGTAGGAACAATCACCTGGAATAAAGCACAAACAACAAACTAAAAGTTACCCAGCTGTAGCCATTTCAAAACCAGAATCCCCTACATCACATCTCCACTGCTCCTGAGACTGGATAAAAGTCATAATATCAAATTTAAAAAAAAAAAAAAAAAAAAAAAAAAAAACTCAATCAATACTTTGATTTTCACTTCTTTATGACTGTGTAAATAGTATTTACACAGGAGAGGATTTCGCAAACAAGAGAGGATTTACTCTGTCATAAACCACAAAAAAGGAAAGTTTGAATGAACCTATACTCATCCTTCAGAATTTCCATTAAGTGTAAGATGTTAAACACATTTCCCTTGAAATAGCCTTGCTCATGCCACAATAGAAAGCAAGATATGTGGCCCCATTTGAATTGTGACAACCAGTGCTGCTGGAAGGCTCTTATCAGACCTAGATTCTTACCTAGGGCTATAGCAGACAGGGTCAAGTTACCCAGTGAGACAGCTTTATCATTTATTGAGGATTTATCTTCCTATAAAACAGCCAGACGGATTAACTGAAAAAGAATGCCTTATGAATAAAAGAAATGGGGACTTTGCGACAAGGAAACAGAATCCTGAAACTTAGGACAGTAGTAGCAGGGACAGACTGAGGCCAGCCTATAAGCATAGAAATTCTTAAACTCTCAGTGTGCACATTGATGAAAGTGCACAGTTCCCTGGAAACAAAGCCAAAAGTCTTTATGGGCATCACTTACCTTATTGGTATCCAGGTCAATAAGCCATACATCATCAGGCATTTTAAAATCCAGTTTGTAAAGGAAGAAACTTGCTGGAACACCAATGATGTAAGGTGTAGGGGCTAGAAGCAACTGAGAGACAGACAACTTAAAAACGACAAGATCTGAATTTGTTATCACCATATTCTTTCTTTTTTTTTTTTTTTTAAATAAATAACAATACAGTAGGTTTGCATCAGAAGAGAAAACATGCAAGGCTTTGATAAATAAGTCACTAACTCCACACAACAGAAGCATTTTAAAACAAACAAACGAACAAAACCAATCCTGCTCCAAGAGCTTCAATTCTCATCAAGAAGAAAATCAGTGCTTTTTTCTGCCAGGGATGTACTTTTATATGGCTGCATGGCTCTAAGGGAAAAAAAATAGCTCAACTAATAGCTTGCTATGTCATGGACCAAGAAAAAAAGATGTTCAGAATAAAAGCTTAACTGGAGAAGCAGAAAGCAGCAAGTAAATACACCCTCGGCTCAAACCAAGACTGTGCTGTTGAGAAGATGTCATCAGGCTTAAAGGGCTTTACCATCTCTAGGAAGCCTAAGAAATAGGTTTTCCACATGTTTGTGTAAAAAGCGTCCAACAAGAAATTCTTGTTGTTTCTGAGCATCAGCAGAGGGAAAAGGTTTAAATCAATAAGCCACGTAGCAGCTTGAGATCCGCTGTTTGGGAGGCAAAGTTATCCTTTAAATCTAGAACACCTGGTTACCTGCATGGGGAAAAACAAACCTGCAGCATCATTTGCAGGATAGCACTGAATTAATAATATGGCCTCAATTCTGTCTTTCCAAGCAAAATAATGAGCTCCTGCAGAGCTGACTGTTATGAAACCCAGGCTTCCAAATGAAGTAACTTGACATTTCATATTTCTGAGGAAAATAAACTGCAGGCAGTAGTTTCTAAACTCTGAATCAATAGGCCTCAAGATTCCATAACTACTATGGACCCTCCCCAACAAACCTTAATACTCAGTTGGGAGGGCAAAGAGGGGAAAAGTAAATTCTTGCCATAATATTGTAGATGTGTGGCCTTTCAGTCCATTGCTTGTAAGGTACCGCTTTGAATCACATTATTCACTATGCAGGCTTTGCGAATGTTCTACATAAAAGGTGTTACCTACAATTTAGTCAGTGGTGCTCAAAAAACATCCTTTGCAAGGCAGTGTTACAGCCCCTGAGAAAGCGTGAGGAAGGAAACAAGGGCTGCTTCTGTATGTTTCAGACATCACAGAAACATCCTTTGCAAAAGACTAATGAAGGCAAAATACGTACCTGTTCTGCAGAGGCCATGCAGGTGGGAAGCAGAGGGATCACTGGAAACATGTACTCTAAGGGGTAGATCATAGCCACAAAGGCCATCACAGACATGGAGAGAGCGTTATAATCTCGGGACTGCAACACAACCTGCAACCACAGGAACTCCCATTAGCACTGCAGCAACCCTTCTCTTCTGGTACTCCCCCCAGAGCCATACAAATATCACAGCCTGCAGGACTCTGTTTTAACAGCTGTGAACTGGATGACCCTTCAACTCATCTGTCTGAAAGCAAACTTCAGAAGCTTCCTACAACAAGATCAAAACTTTTCAGAACACGCCCCTCAGAAGGAGCTATTCCTTCCCGCCTCCAGACAAACTGATCCCAAAGAACGCAGCAGACGGCCGTTCCACACACCCAGCCTACCCTGGCTGTGGAGAAGGCAGAGCTTCCTAAGCTCTACATTGGTCCAAAGACCAACTCTTCCCTTCCTACCTTGTGCTCCAGAAGGATGCAGGTCAGCACCTGCAGACAGGCATCCACTCCCAGCAACTCCAAAGGCAGATGCAATGGAAAATCCACCAAGGTGAAGCGGGACGGATCAGGAAGAGCAAAAGTCAAAGCTGGCTGCAACTCATGCGGCAAGACTTCCACATCCACCCGCTTCTGACCAGCGACGGGCATCGGCGAACGCAGCAGCCTGTATATCCAGGCCTCAATCTCACGCAAGTCGTGCAGCAATGCGCTGGACTTCTCCTCCACAAGGAGCGAGCCTGTGAAAATCCGCCACATTGTGTCCCTGCACATGGGGAACAAGAAGATTAACACTCCACAGCTTCACTTGACAGCCGTTCCTCTTCAGGGTTGCATGGCTCTTTGAGGGCAAGGGAAGAGTCACCAAGAAATAAAAGGTGCAGCTAACACATTTGGCCACTCAAGGGAAGGGAAGACAGGGGTTTAACCTTGCTGAAACAACAACTGGGGGGAATAATAGATCTTTCTGAAGCAGAAGTCAACACAAGTATGTCACGTTAGTCCGAGAGGTCATGCATTCATTTAAATGATCTGGTAAGGTCCAGATCTCTGAAGACACATCCTGCATTGCCCTGGGGCTTAAAATTCAGCCTGCAACTGGGATACTCTCACATCTTGTCCAGCCCAGTTGACTGTAGGATTGCGTCTAGCAGTTCTACAGACTTTTTCAAGAATATGAAATAATAACTTGAGATAATAAAAATATGCCACACCAAGATCTCGTAGGTGTTTTGGCATCATTAAGTATTTTTACATCCTCTCTTAAATTGCATTTTATCATTCTGACAAGCTGAACGACCCACAGCAGAAGTGGCTGCATTTCAGCTGAGAATATAAATTTCTAAAAGCTGTCTGGGAAGCAGATAGGTACCTTAGCAAAACAAGCAGGCATTTTTCTATGCATTAAGCTAGCAAACTGCAAACTTTTAGCTCAAAGGCAGGCTGGCCAAAAACGTACAGCATTGCTCAAGCCTTCAGTGCTTCAAAACTTGAAACTGGATCAGACAAGGGAAGCAAAGTGGATAGTCCATTTGATCCCTTAATGCTGTAGCACAGTATGCATGATGGCTGTGAACCTGTTATAGCCACTGGGCACAAATTTCAGGTTGATAAATATTTTTGGTTACTGTAATAGGTCTGTTAGAATGGTATAGCTCAAATTAGAGCTCAAATAGCTCAATTTAAAAAAAAAAAAAAAAAAAAAAAAAAAAAAAAGGATGACACTGGAGACCTCTTATCTCTTAAAGAACAAAAATTACATAATTTTGGAGGGGTCAAAACAAGAGCAATTTGAGATTACGCTGGCTGATATACCTCTCAGGAACTGTGATGCTTCGCATCCTCTGCTCCTCCCTCAGCCACTTGTAACGCACAGGACATTAAGTTGTTAACAGGCACGCTCAACCTTTCGCAAGCTGTAAGCTGGCATTTTTATTCTGCCACCATTTCAAAACCACTCTACTTTTCCAGGTCACAGCTTGCAAACCACACGGTAATTCAAACCAGCAGCTTTACTCGTCCCCCTGATGGATGCTTAGCCTCCTCCTCTTGCCTTCCTCATCTGTCACTGAGTTCTTCTCCTCTTAACTCTAAGAATTACGGTCAACAACAGCACATTTTTAAAATACTACATGCCACTCAAACACTGGAATGCATCAGCTCTCCTTTCAAAATTCAGTTGAGTTCACAGAGTTGAAGAAAGTCATGAAATTTAGCTCTTTTCTGCCTCGGAAATGATCAGACTAAACCAAGTGATGAAATAAGCTTCCTTAAAGCATACTTCCATTAAAAAAAATATTTTTTGTTCTGAGAGAAACATTTTTTCCTCACCATCAGTGGATTCAGGTGATAAATCTGTTAATGCAGGAATTGACACAAGCCCAGCACAATCTCCTAGAGCTGTTCTGAGGCAGGAACCCACCAAGTAGGTCACCACTCTCTGAACAGGGGCAGACTTCCTCTTTCATAAAAAGCATACGAAGATGCAAGTGTCAGATGTCCTGTCAATTTTTGCTTTTGAGAAGATTAAGCTGGAGTGTAACAAGCTACAAACTCACATTACGAGCTATCTCACAGCTCAATCCCTCCTGATAGTAAGATAATCCCCTCTTTCTCCAGAGATTCATTTTATATTTGCTCTTATTAGTTCATGTATTGGAAAGGGAAAAAAATCTTCCTGGCACGTAGGCGTCAGGCACAATAAACAAATATAGATCCATAACTGATACACATACAGACCTTGGTCCTTCTGTACCCTACAGTGCAACAGCTTTTGTTACATACCCAGCATTACAATAGCAGATATGTAAGATTACCACATTACATAAAAAAGATACCAAGATCCTATTTAATTTGCTGTTGCAAACCTCCATTCCCATTTGCTTCATAATCAGCTTCTTCTTTTCCTACCTCTCCTCTCTCTCCTCTTCAGAGTACTTTGATCTCCTTGAGCCATTCCTGCTGCTCTAGTCTTCTCTCTCCCACACTGAAGTTCAGATTGTGTTTAATGAGCTTATGAAAAATACTTTCATCATTTCCCTCTGGCCCCAAGTTGAAATTCTCCCTGCCATTTCTCAACTGTTTCTAATCTGCCAGAGAACCACCAGCCCTGACACGCACTGCCACGGAGCTTATGCACCAAAGCAACAATCGCAGCATCAGTGCTCAGCTTCACAAAGATCACGTTCAGTCAGTTGTTAGCAGTGCCTCCACAGGCGTATCAAAAATTAATATCATACCAGGAGACAGAACCAGATAGAGAAGTTTTACACAAATCATCACAAAAATTTCCTAGCGTGATTCTGGGTTAAAACAGCAGAAAGATCAGCCACCAGTTTCTGCAGCTACACCTATGGAGACAATTTGCCATGACAGTTTGCCAATTGGAAAAAAAAAAGCAGTGGGAGAAAAAAGTTTTCTCCCCCCTCAACATACCTCTGCACTCCACGAGGAATCCCCAACTTCTTGCCCAACAATCTTTCACTACAGCAGTCCACGAGTCTCTTGAGGGTGTACAAACATTCACGGAAGGTGGAAAAGAAGGGATAGTGACTAAGGATGCACAGAGAAGTCAGGGTGCTGTTCCGAGAGCGATGGCTGCCTTTGGCCAGCCGCTTGCTGCGTGGTGATCGATTCACATCTGGGGTAGACTCTGTACTTGGGACCTGCAGCGAAGAACCACTCTCTGAACTCTCAGTGCCCGCATCCTCTTGGGGTGCAGGCACATCCCCAGATTTGGTGATTTTCTGTCCCTCCCGAGCTCGGTGTCCTCCCGTGCCTTCTCCCTTCTCCTTAGGTACTCGCTTCTGGAAGGAGCGGTAGAAGTTGACACAGATTCCATAGCGAATGACTCCTGTATCCTTGTCTGTGAGGGTGAAGACGAAAGAAGTGTCATCACGGAAGCTCATGCGTTTCTGCCGCACACTCAGGCATCCTTCTGGCTGGCAAAAGAACACAACGTCGGGAGGTAGAGGAAAGTCCACGTGGTCTTCTAGAGGATAACGTCGGAGCAGCTCAGGAGTCTGAGCAACACTATCACTGCTTGGCTGCCTACAAAAACAAACACACAAAAAAAAAACCAACACATGCTTACTTAATGCTACTAAAATCTTTGGTATCTCCCTAATGACATGTCAGGGGCCTGCAAGTTCAGCTTCATCTTTGGTTGTCCTCAACCCTAATACCCAGGGGAAGAGCAGCACCTCAATCGCTAGCCACAGTTCTCAGTCACTAGCACAAGCCCAGGAACTGCAGAAAGCTTAAATAAAAGTCTACACCATCATTACCAAGGCCCAACAAGGAGCCCCTCTATTCAAATTTGACTCAGAAAATGAGTTTCAAGAGCATGATATCCCCAGGGGAATAACATATTGCTATGTTTCCCTGACTTTGATTTCCAAAATGAGTTTAACTGCATGGGTCTCTGGGGAATACTCAGGTAGAAAAGACACTGCTCAGCAGATGAACAAAATGAAAAAGTTAAGAGAAAGCCCTCTACCAGGGCCTTGTGCACCTATTGCACGTCCATGGAATTTATGTAGACCTATAGTGAAGACATACTGACAACATTTGGACTGTTCCTAGAGAGGTTTCTACGAAAATAATAATTTTTAATATCCTGCCAAGGCAAATAAAGGGGGACTGTGATATAGGTTAAAACATTATGTCAGTCTTGAAAGCAACACCACAATTTTGCCAGGCAGGAAGCAGCTGTGACAGAAGTATAACACAGCTAACAATACTGTGAAATGATGTATAACATATAATAAGTTTTAACAAGTCCAGCAGAAATGCATTGTAACCACAGACTGAAAAGTAGAGGAAAAAACAAGAATGGTAACGCTTCTCCTGTATAAGTGTGGGAAGAGGATGAAAACAAACAAAAACAGCAAAAATAAAGCTGCCTTTAGTCAGATTAACAGTCAACTGACCAAGTGATCCAAGTAATACAAAAAAATATTTTAGTTTATTTGGTGAAGCACATTACAACCTGTTGTTGATTTTATTAACTCTAAATGACATTGGCTTCCATTAAGTTAGCAACAGTTTTTGACAAGTTCCATGAACTCAAAACCTCATCCTGTAAAATTCTTATTAAAAGGTTTTAACAAACGTGTGTGTTTGTTTTTTTTTGTTTTTTTTTTTTGTTTTTTTTTTTAGTTGGATTTAGAGTGTAAGCTACTACAAAAGCTGTGTAGTCGTATGCAGGCCTACTTAATACCATGTCTCACCAATCTTTGTACAGCAAATCACTAATGGAACACAAAGACAAGCAACACTATCTATACCTGATTCCTCACCGAAGGAACAGCTTGTTTCAAGGCATTAACTAATCTTCCTACCACCACTTTCCCATTAAAGTTACCCAAATAACTGCCAGAGAAATAATATTGTGAAAACCAGAAAGCAAGGGAAGACAAATATTCCCAAAACAATCTCTTTCTGGCTTGACCCCTTTGCTATAAAGTCTGTCCTCTTGCCATTTTCTACAGTAATTAGGATTTAGTAAGCACAATACTAAATGGGATGCAGGAGCCCTGGCTCTACCATCACTCTCTTGAGGGACCTCATGCGAGACATTTTCTCACCTTAATACTTTAGATTTGCCCATTTCAAAATAGAGATGAAACTTATTCATCTCTTATCTAAGAACTGCTGGATTTAAAACCAAAACAAGCAAAAAAATAAAAAAGCACCACCAAAACAAAACAAACAAAAAACAAAAAACAAACAAACAAACAAAAAAAAAAAAACAGACAAATAGCAATAGAATGTTTTTAATTTACAAAAGAAAATCACTGGCATAAATAGTTCTGCTGAACATAGTTCTTCCAAACAAAAAACTTTATTAAACTAAAAATAAACATGCTTTAGTAAGACATAAATTGGTAACAAAATCTATACTGTCTGAATGGTTAAGTACTGAAATATTGTAAAAAAACAAGAGCCCTAAAATCTTTTGTGTATCAGTATCCACTAATGCATCATCTGTTAAGAAAAATGTCAAATAATATTGGTACTGTTTAAAAAGTCTACTTGTAAATAAACGGTTATAAAAAGTCATCAACAAAGTACCAGTTAATATATCCTAAGGTCATGTCTTTGCAATACTATGAGCTACAGACAGAAAGACAGAGTCTTCTCAGACACTTAGAAGAGTTCTCTCTAATAAAAAGGAGTACTTCCAGAAGACATTGGCACTTGTGCGCTGTGGATAACAAGATGTGATGGTAAAGCCACATGGAGCTCCTAAGGAACCTGCAGTGGAAGTTACTTCAGTCAACTGCATCTCTTACCAGAGGCACTTGTTGAAGTGCCTAATAAGACAACAGACCTCTAAGCAGTAGCAATCTAGCTATTGTTGCCTAGCGAAAAACAGAATTGATGCTAGCAAGTCCTTAAGTGAGGACATCAGACACTGTGAGCATCACTGGAGGAGGCAGTTAACATTTCTTCCCTCTTCTTTACCTAGTTACGTTCCACCTCTCACAGAAAAATCATGGTTGTTTCTACAGACAATAAGAAATAATTAAACTATTGAATTATTCTGTCCAGAAAACACAATAATAAAACAATTACTACTTAGGAAATTACTTCATTTCCTCCACTTAGCCTATTTCAATATTGCACTCAAAGCATTTTTGAAAAGAAAGTAGGAGGTAAAGCAACAGGCTGATGCACATAAAATGCTGATATTTAGAAACGAAAGTACAAACATTTCAGAACACACCATTAAAGAAACTGGCAGAAAGTTACCACATGAACTCTGAACAGAGAAAAAGAACATTTGCTGAGCCTCTGTGTATTAGATATAGGGTATATGAAATGTGGGCTTGATGTGTGTGCTGTTTAAGTAGACAAACATAACATGTTATTTATTGATGACTAAGACACAAAAAAAAAAAAGGAATAAAATATTAAAAGGATTCATGTAGTTCCTAATAGGACAAATGAGTATTAGGAGGAAACGTGGCCAAGTAAGGTAAGTTTCAGACTCGTTTTAAAACTGGGTTTACAGCCTACAGTCCAAAAGCTAGAGAAGTAAACCCAACCAGCATTTTACTTGCGTGTGGCTTTCAGTGTTTTCAGTTTGTGAATCACCCTGTCCTGATGTCAGTGGAAGCAAAGCTGTTCAGACTCACAAGCTATCAGTCATACATAAACCGGCTACTCTTAGTCACCCTTTGCAGACCCTTGTAAAGGTCTAAAGACCACAAATAAAAAGCCTCTGACTGCAGCAGTATCTTTCAGAAAGTGGCCTAGGCAAGTACATGCCCCCTTTTTGCACACATTCCAGTCAACTCTTCTTCAGCACAAAGCATGGCCTCATCACTAGATGCCAGGCTATTTGTTGTGCTGCCCCCCACCCCACCACCTCTACTGCCTACAGAAAAGCACAGCTGAGAATCTTCTCCCTTACCTGGCTCCAATGATAACAAGGTAGTCAAGTAACCGAGGGCAGCTTTTCTTTTTCTGCACCATTGTCCTTGACCCCCTCCCTATGTCATCTCAGTGAGTTCCTGTTCATGGATCCAGCAATCGGTTGTCCAGTCAGCCGTGACCAAGTGCCCTGGGGAGCAATTCACTTGGAAATGTCTGGCCAGTTCAACCTACGATCAAGAAAAGCAAAAGTGTCAAAGGCACAATCAGGAATACCAATTACACATATGTATTAATTACATTCCCCCAAAGCCTGTGTTCTGGGTAGCTACCGCCATCCCCAGACCTCCCTCTCTTCACGAGTATAAATACACAAAATGAGATTTACTTCCACTTCACCTGTTTTGAATTGCTCATATCAATAATGCATAGGCTCAGAAAGTCCTAACCCCAAGCTGGGGCATCCTTTCTGAACCTGCACAGACATCAGAATGAGCAGCTCTCCTTAACGCGCTGGGAGAAATCTCTACCAAGGCCTGACTCTCAGCATAGCAACAAGATGCAGTTTACGGAGGGAAGCTCAATTACAGCACGAGTTGCTAATGGGAAGACAGGAAATAAAGAGTAAACAGAGAGTTATTCTCAGCACCAGCTGATACTTTGCTTAAGGTGGAAGTAGGAGGTGCTTTCCAGAGGACACAGAGGCACCAGAAAGTGAGACTGCAGTTAGAGCAAGATGACGAAGAAAAGGCATGATCCAGAGTGTCCACCACATGCAGAAACACAGCAGGGACTGAATGAGGCATTTCCTCTCAGGAACCCAGGGTGGTTTTGTTGCTTTATTATTATTAATAAATAATAGTAATACAGGAAGTGTTTACATGTAGCCACAGAAGCAAAGCAAGATGAACCACACAATAAACAAGAGGATCACAAGAATGACCACAGACAAGCAAAGAAGCCTGTCGCTGGCAAAGAGCCATTCATGAAATGGTTTGAGGCAACACTGTCGTCTAGGCAAAACCCTGGGATTCCCATGTGCTTGGGAAAGCAGCCTTAAATGGCAGCTAAACACAACTGAAGCAAAAACTGCCACCTGCACTTTAGGTGTCTGGTAAGCAACGTAGCTAAAGAAGGGGTAATATCAAGAGAAGCCCAGTTGGATGTACTGCACCTTACCCTCCCAAACCCAATGATCTCCACGGCCCCAAACGACCGCGATCCCACCACTTTTTCCTGTGACGATACAGACCTGCATGCTGCAGCTTGCAAGAGCAGAAGCACTCCTTGTAAATCATACTCAAGTTTTTTTTCACTGACTTTATTCCATTTCCTTGATCTTGTACATCTCATCTTGTACAGATGCTCAAACTGTACTACAAGTTAACAGAGCAGCCCACTAAAAACATTAATAAAGCTATTTTATGTTTAAAAAGAACAAACAGATTGCCTTCTGGTGTGTATTGATAACAAGGTTTCTATTTTGATTTATCTTTACCTCCTAGAGCTAACACAGAATACAGAGAATTATGACTGTACTAAAACCTTTCAGGTCTGCAACATAACACTTAGATTTTATTTGTATAAAAGTATAACAAATTTTCTGAAAACCTGAGTAAATTTAGGTAATTTTCTTGATGTTTCTCTCATTACTTCACAACCAAAAGCTAGGTAAAGGTACTGTAACATCAGTGTCTCATAACCTCATTCAAAGCCTAGCAACACATCAGCTTTTTTTCCAGCGCTTCGTATTTCATGCACAGTTGTGGAAGTTCATTCATTATCCCTCCAAATAGCATTAAGAATAATACAAAAAATCTACGAACAGGTAAGATTTCCTGAAAATGAAATGCATACTAGAAAGCATTAATTATGGAGTAAAAAAAAATTAAAAGAAATCTTACACATCCTCTCCACTCCCAAATATTTTTTAAGACTTCATGGTCGGGTTTCAGTAGATCCTAAATTACAGTTGGGGTAAGGTCTGTAAATGACAGCGATATGAAACACCTTCTGCAATATTTTTTATAAATTATCTTCTCTGAACAACAGACACAGGAAGCAAAGCTCCTGTTTATTCATTTTAATGGTATCACTGAAAGCCTTGCAGAATCTGTCCTGTGACAGCTCTTGATCCAACACACACTGTGAGTATCTTGCTGTACACAAACTTGAGAGGAACAAGATGAAATCAGGATGATCATATGGTTATTTTGCCTTCAGTTTTGAATGACAACAGAGTAAGTGAGAGGCTACAAGAACAGAAGAACAGAACTTCAGCTTACCCCTTGGTGACCTGTCCATATCCTGTGTTTTTTCTTCAGTTGTGTAGCCTGGAAAACATTTCTTATGATTGCAATTCATAAGAGCACAAAGAGGATATCTCGTCTGGAAGATGAAGTTTTGGTGAATTGGAGCAAGAGCTAGAAGAATCAGAATGAAGTTTAGGTATTTTTTGCCTTCCTCTATTCAATCTCAACTTCACAGATTTAGTATTTAGAAGGGTGATAACAACTAAAGAGCATCAGATCAGCATTTGCTGGAACTCACCTTCCTGCTCCTGGTTGCCACTGGACACCAGGGTTAACTTGCAGGAGCCAACACAAACAGGCTCCACAGTCCTGCCTCTCGCCCTGCAGCTGCCCAAAGCTCACTTTCAGGCCACACTTTGTGCTGGTACAAGAGTTTGTGCAGTGACATGATGAATCAGATCAGGGAACTGATAAGGACTAAAATTAACACCCTTCTTTCTTTCTTCTTCCTTTCCCATGCCACTTTAGTTTTTACTGGGTTATTTCTATGACTAGATTCACCAAGTGGCCACATAAGTGCTCGTGAAGGCACAAGGAAGAGGTAGGAGTGGGTAGCTCAGGGATCATGAACTACTACTGAGCTCACTTCTCTGCAGGCAATGAGGAGGTGAAGTAGCTTCTTCCTCAGGAATTTGCTATCATCCTTCCTCTAGCTTTTACAAACTGAGTACATTAGAACAAAATGAGACCAAAGATTGAGGAAGATCTCAGTTGCTTCTCTCGCTTCTTCATGTTACTTCATGTTACCACTGGGACCTGAGAGTTACCTCTGTTACTGTTACCTCTGAACTGAGAGTATCTTGGTAGTATCTTGGTACAGGTTTTGACATCGATGGCCTGCTCTCCCTCTCAAGCTCCTTGAACTTTAGGTTGCTTTTTCTGAACATGTCTTCTGCAGCATGTTCTCTTTGTACGAATATCTTGGATGCTGCCCTTCGAAGGCTGCACTGTCAAGCAGCATTTGAGAAGAAACTGCCTGTAACTGCGGCTCCAGGAAGGGGAAAGAAGAAGCGAAGGCCACCACAGACGCATACTGCACAAACACATTATGCTTCGGAGATCAGCACTGTTTAAGCAAGCACTCAGAGGGACAATAAACAGGTTGGTGAGAATGAGCACTACCCACGCACCGCAGCAGCTATCAGCAACCCTCATGAGCTGGTACAAACTGACACAGTAGCCCAGACACAAAGACACAGGCCAGAGCCAGCACTAACCCATGGTTTTCCACTAACTGAGGCAAAAAGTGTTCAAAACAACACTTCTATTATTGGTGCTACACTACTCTTCAAAATTCCCCAAACACCCACGTCTCGGTTGTGGCAGAACTTCTACAGGACAAGCTGTGTGGTATCCTGCAAGCTGAAGTCCTCCCAGAAATAAAAATCTCTGTGAACACAGCAGGGAAAGCACCACACCACAGGGCGGATATAGTAACAGGACAGAACTGCAGAAGCCTCCTTATCAGTTTAGAGGCATCCGTGTCAGACCGATACCCTGGCATTAGTCCCCCGTGTACATGAACGGTGCGGCACCCGTCTCATCCACACCTCGGAGTCTCCAGCCTTTGCTAAAACGTCTTTTCTTTCTAGATGCACAGCTAGAGGAACAAAGTCATTTAGTCAAAGATAACTTGAACTCCAGCTCTGACAGACCAGCCTTACACTCACCTCTATGATAGCCAGCATGCATTTAAACAGCTCCTTTGCTCCAAAGGATGATACAAATACAGCAGCAGATTATTTTCCAACAGGCAGATGCTAAGCCCTCCTGCCTGGTGCTTCCTCACCAGTTTAGGATGGGAGCAGAATGAGGTCTGTCCTTCTCTTATCTCTGGCTTTTATCTGACACAAGAAACATACTCAATTACAAGTACATGGATCTTAGAATATAAATTGGGGTCAGACAATTCAATTTAGTAAATGCATAAGTAAAGAGCATACAGAGGGGCGTTGATATCTGAGAGAAAAAGGAGGAAGCTCATGAAGAAGACAGCAAGAATTACAGGACAGAAGCCATATGAATTCTGGTTCACTGAAGCCTCATCTTGCAAAAGACCAGATTTCCAACCATGTCCAGAAGGAACGCTTTTCAGTTCTAAAATATCATCGGAACATCTTGAATTTCTATTTATATTCAGCCAAGACAGTGTGTACTCAGCTCAGATCTATAGCCAACCTTACCGAGTTGTTTACTGAGAAATCAAGACATTACACATGAATTGAACTGAACTGAAAGCTGAAGCAAACACAGATATGGCCAGAAGCTTCAATGCCCCCTTTTTGGTTGACTTATGTTTCATTTTCTCATGTTACACACCTTGAGTACACTGAGGGAGCTACTTCCAGCCGTGACCTGTTTCAGCACATCCTACTTGTGCTTGTATTAAGCTTTTAAAGAAGCAGACAAGCAGTCCCCGTTTTGTATTAGCCATTTTATACCTTTGCTGCTTAACAGCTATATTCAACACCGCTGTAGTTTTATACTCAAAACTATGCAACATCCTTCGGAAGCCCATTGTGCTGTTTCTCCCCTATCCAGGCACTATGGTGGCTCCACGAGCACAACGAACACAGACAGGAGTGCACGTGGCTTGAGAACACCCCCTCCTCCCGAGCCTGATGGAAGAGCTTGACAGAAGATGGAACAATTTCTGAAGTCAGACCTGGATGGACTTGCTGTACTGGTGCAGCTGCTTCGCTTGTGCTACCTTGCCAAGAAAGCAGTGCATGCCAATGCTGTGACTCCCCAACAGATACTAGCACTGACACAACTTGGGGAGAAAAAAAAAAGGTATTTTCAAAGCATTGCAGACATACCTAAGGCAGACAACGGCACACTCATCTAGCATAGGTAGCCTACAATGTAGGTGTGGCTTCATGAAACGCAGCGGTTCCAGGTATCAGAACCCCAGCAGGGAACGGGACTGCAGGGTGGTTCTGAAAGCATCCTCCCCAGGGCACAGGCATCGCTGGGGTTAGTAAGAGCTCTTACAGATAAAACAGCAGATGAATCCCAACTGCTTCCACTTCTCACACGTATATAAACGGTTGAGAGACAGGATGTGCCAAGCTAGATTAAAGAAAATTATAGTATCAAGTGTGAAAACAGGTTTTGGTGGTACAAAAAGATGTCCTTAGAAGCCCTTCTGATGAATGTGAGTAACCCAAAGACCTCTTTCTCCTACTGAAGGATGATATTACCTCGCTGCGTCCTGCACACGTGCCTGACACTACTGACACAGACAAACATCTTCAGCCTGCACATCGGTTTCTAGCAAAATGGAGGTGGCTTGCACAGCCAAAAATAGGCCTAATGTGACCAGAGTGGTTTCACAAGCAGAAGCATCGCACGGCACAGTCAGGAGCCTTCTCACAGCACCACAAGACCGAAGCTGGGCTGGTTCAGGGTCTCAGTTGCCATGGTAACAGATTTTGGTGTCCTTGTCATATGCTGGCCCTCCAGCTGCCTCCCTCCTCGCTTCGCCCCGGTTCAGCCAAGTGTCTGTGCGAAGCAGCCGGCTGCTGTACACGCGAGGCCACGCCACACATGCACGGGCTGTGAGCAGAGCCACGGGTAATCTGATTCAGATCAATCTCCATAGCAACCCAGCCTGCAGTCCCCAGATCCCGGCTGCTGGCCCTATTTATAGAGCAGCGGCCGCGCTCCACCGCCACGGCTCCCAGTGCTGCCGCTGCCACCAACGGCACAAGAACCGCCTTGGGGTGCCCTCAGATGTGCCCCAGCAGCTGCAGGCCCCTGAGCTGGATGGCAGACTGGTGTCTGCAATGCATTAAGAGCCTCCCAGGCGGTCGGGTTCTCCGTGTGTGTGAGCACGGAGCATCAGCAGTGGTTACTGCTCACCTAACGTGAGGCCCTGCCGTGGCTGATGAAATCCTCTCGTCTAGGTACGCACACGATGCTGCCACGGATGGCTGCTGCCACCAGTTCCTTACTTGTGTGCAGAAAGGACATGCAAAGTGTGCCAGCACGACCAGGCAATCCTAACGGGAACTGGCAGGCAGCAGAAAACACAAAGGAGTTGTCCCAGCTGTCCCCGTCCCAGAGGCACAGCTGTACCCAGCGGCAGCTACTTGAAAAGCAGGGGGCTCAGGTGTCTAACTGCTGTTTCCAAAAAGAAAACAGAAGGAAAGAAAAGCCAAGACCAAGGCCTTGCTTTAGCCATGAGAAACCAGAAGGTGAGGATGAGCGGCACGCGAACACTGTGATCCATTTTATTCTACTGCACTCTTGGGGAAAGGCATCAGTGATACACTAATGCAGGAGAAGCACATGCTTTTACTTTTCTCCATCTGCTAACAGAAAGGAAATGTCCGATTGTAGCCGCAGCCCTGCCTTCATTTTAAGCACTTCAATTTAGGTTACAGACCCTATTCGCCTCTCCTCCCTTACTGCCCGAAACAACCCTTTCATACCCGCCCTGCAGATCACGACTAACTGTCCTTGTGCAGAACACAAATTCTGGCATAAAAACCCTCTCGTAACCCAGCCAGCCCTCTGTACAACAGCACTATCACAAAACACAAGAGTTATTTCTACCTTCAGCCTTTCATCAGTCCTCAAGTCTCCACTAGCATCTGCTCAAACACTTTGCAAGAACAAAAAAAAAAAAAAAAAAAAAAAAAAAAAAAAAAAAAAAAAAAAAAAGAGAAAAAGCCAACCCAAAACTACAGAATGCCCCTGAAATAAATTGGCTTCATCTTCTGCAGCCACTACGGGATTCTCATTCTTTTCCAAACTGGAATTGCTTCCAGCTTGAGTTTTGAGCTGGGAAACCTCCTCAGGGCACTGGAAGTGGGTGCAGACCCCTGCCCGCCCTCGCCCCTCCATCCAGCTCAGCGTGTGACGAGCCGGCCACGGTTCCCGTAACGCGGCCACCTGCGGGTTTTTTCCACAATCCCAACACTGCAAACGCACGGCCATAAAAAATTAACCAGAAGACAACAAAGCACACGGCATCTGAATTGAGGAAACTGCTGGACGCAACTGCTAAATTATTCAGTCTCGCTGTTGCCCCAGGGCCTCCCCCAGGCATGGGAAGCAGCGCTGGGAGCGCCCAGAAGAGCCTCCTGCAAGAGGCAGCAGAGCTGCGGGGCCAGAAGCAGCGAAGAGCACACCAGCATGCAGGGTTCGAGCTGTGACACTACCCACTGAGCAGGTGACATCTCTGGTGATGCCACCACCAGCAGGCACAGGAATTCAGTCCTTTCCTGGACATGGGCCATGACGGCACAAGTGACGGGCGCCCCCAGATCCTGACAATAAATTCAAGTGGCAAACTCACAGCCAGCACAGAAACACCGAAACGTTGCTCAGGATAATGAGAACTGGAAAATAAGCAGAAGCATTTGAAATAATTGAGTTACTCGGCTGCTCTCAGAGCCACAGAAGTGGCGCCCAGAAGCTCCTCCTGTCTCTTCTGTCTTATCTGAGAAACACTCAGTCTGTCTCCCTCCATGTGCCACCCACCTTAATTACTCCTTCCGCCTCCGTGCCTTCCCCTCCTTTTCACAAACACTGGGACACAGCTAAAATTCCTACTCTAAACTGAACCTACTATTAATCTGCGTGACAAGCGACAGCACCAGCTGGTCCAAACTGCAGGGAAAGCAAAGAGAAAAGCCCGCTCCCTCCCTGCCAGAGCTGTGGCAGGTGGGAAGCACAACGCCTGCCGGCTGCATTTGACGACTGACACGAGAGAAAGGGAGAAAGGAGATGGTGCGGAGGACAGAAGACAAACGCCCCAAGCACCAGCCCCAGCAGAGCAGGGTTTAACCACTATCAAGAGGAAACAGATGCAAACGCTGCAGCAGAGCGGCTCGGTGTTCGTGTGTGAAGCAATTCTGGTGAGTACCAGGGAGGATCGTTATCACCAACCCCCCTCCCTCTTATCTGATGAGCTGCACCAAGGCGAAGGAGGCAGAGCTTCCCATCCCGTGCCACAGGACACGGAGCAAGCAGCACAGAGCTCAGCAAGCAGAGACGTGGGGGAGCTGGTGTCAAAGCTGCACGTAAGGTGGAGAACGGCCACTTGATACCAGCAGTGGGAAATTCGGCTAGACTGGATGGGAAGCAGGATGCTCTGCTGTTGCTGAACTCACAGACACGACAAAGAAAGTGCAGAGAATAAGAGAAAATTTTAAGACTCTGCTCATAAGACAACGCACAGTTCTGGAGGCCACCAGGAAAGATACCATCAGCCCAGCTGTCTCTGTCCCATGTGTACTAAAAACAAGGCTGATTTCCTGATCCTCACAAATACCACTGAGAGCGAGTGTTCAGAAATTAAGTCTTAAACAAACCAGAAAAGGTAGATCGTGACAAACATCGCAGGACAGATCCAAGGCTAGGTGATGACCAGCTCTTTTTTGGGGACTGCCTCAGATGGAAAACCACAAGACTTTGTTCCTCCCTGTGACACTGAGGTGTTATTTCTCATGCTGACGTGGAAGAACACCAGTCTCTCACTTGACACAGCATCTCACAACCTGCTGGCCTCTGGGCCCCAAAAGGGAGCCACCCCATTTGGGTGCCCTCGGCCACAAGGAAACGCCGAGCTCCTGGCAGTGCGTGGGTCGTGTCTGCAGTGCTGCGGGGTTTGTGGGTTTAGCAGCTATCCTAGTGCCAAGAAACAAACGTGGAGCACATCTCTCGATTATCAACAGTAATACTCACGTGGTCGTGACAGATTTAAAGGCCTCCAGTGACAGAGAACCTGATCTCTCTAAAATTAGTTTCTATCTCAGCCAGCAGAGCGCAGACTAGCTGAATTGCACAGGGCCAGTTACAGATGGCAGTAACTTTGAGCAGCAGGTCATCATAACAGGCTTTCATAGCTCCTGAGGTACAGAAGGAAAAGCCACAAACCCTTCCAGGATCAAACAAATACCACAATTACTCCACAGATTAGCAGATTATCCCATTAAAAATGCTCCCTTCCAACCAGTGCCTCACGCTACTTATTTTTATTCCACTTCTTCTCTCGGTAGGTCGCTGACGATGCTTTTCCTTCACAAGAATTTATACCTTGAGGTAGATGGAGATTGTTTAAGCAGTGGAAATGGCATTAATCTTACATATTAAGCTTTCCTTCCTGTTTCTAAATGCTTTCTTACACACTAGTATCGCATTCTGGTTGCTAAATCCTTTCCTCACTCCTACAAATCCCCACGCAGGAGCTGCAGTCTGTATTTCCTACCTTTGCGTAGAATAATGATGTCAAAGCCCTTCTACTAAGGGGCTCAGAAACGTAACACAGTACACCTTAAACGTCACCACAGCAAGGCCAGAGGACATCTGCAGGAATTAATCCAGGCTCTAACATATGCGCGGTGGAAAGTAACGCTCGGCTCTGCACCTAGCTGTGACAGAAAAGTGTCAGCTTCCATCTTGTGGGCAGGTTGGCGCTACCCACCTAGTTAAAACACCACAGCGTGGAGCGATAACGTGACTAAATGTAATGTCAGATGACTAAATTTTGCATCATTCGCGATCTGTACTCAGGCACTAAATCTCAAACAGCATTATTCCCCCCAAAATAAAGTAATTCCCCTAACAGATTTTTTTTTCCTGCTATTTCTCCCCAGACGTATTACCTCAGGCACTGTACATTAAGACCTGTGAGATTTCTTCTCCCTGAATTCCACAGTACTTGTGACTTCCTAGTTTAATACCAGAAATTTTCATTAATATGTGTTTTTTTCAACTGACTCATTGCAAAAGATATTAAACAGACCAGACGGAATACCTCTGCAAAGATATTTTCTAACACATCCCACTAGACCCGACTTGATGATTCAGTAAGGTGAGGGAATGAGCAATAAATTAGGAGCCTCTGTACCCCTCTCCCCGATCCAGATCAAATCAAAGCCAATGTTAACTCAATGCTGACATCCTGTAATTAGCTACCGTGACTAGGTGGGCACAGCTCACTGTTAAAAGTCTCTGAAACTTCCATTTCTCATCTCCAACAACCTTCTGAAGCAGACTGAAGTTGGACTTCATCATAGACACAGCCTGTCTGCATGCAAAGGAATTACAGGACGGTACCAAGGTTGAAGAAGAGGTTTCCCCAGTAGAATATCTACGTACATTTCTTCTGTAAAAGCTTTAAACTAGAGGACCTATCTTTCTGCTACTTGCTACACAGCCTTTAGTTCACTGCCATTCCTAATTTTACCACATAACACATGCATCATCAAAACATATCCTGGCCACGTTATGCATCTTGTATAGAAATCATTCTTTCAGCTAGGACATGATTTCCCTTTTCCTTTTAGTCCATCCAGTAAAACTAGAACTGCTTTAAAAGTAGTAACAGTATGGAGAGCAATGCAAACTCACAGCTTGGAAGAGGAAGACGTTAATTTGGTAGAATCGCAAGCGGCCAGACTTTCAGTACATCCACAGCACTGCTAGAGGTGCGTACAAGATCTGCTCGTGCAGACAAGATGTGTTATTTTCCAACCAAAAGCGTGCTGGAGACTTTCTAACGATTTTCCATTTTATTAAGCACACAGTAAGATGCATAAGGAGCATATAATTCATTGTAGGGTGTATTAAACTGGGTCCAAAAGCTATAAAATTTCTAATAATATGACAGTAAAGCAGAAGGACAATTTTATAGCCGGAACGATCGATCTGTTCCAGAGTTACGCAACACGCTATCAGATGATGGCAAGCTCAGATCTTGCAAAAACTGCATTTTCACCACGCTGGCTGTCTTGGACACTCTCTCTGATGTGTCAGTGCTGCAGATTTTCATTAGTGCTGAAAACAGCCAACACGTCTTGTGCCTGCCCAAAATAGTACCCAAGGTTCGAGCAGCAGAAGGGCCAAAAACAGAGGCGCCTCCCAAATAATCAGCGTTTGGATGACATTGGCTCGGTTACATGACCCTCAGGACACCACAACACATCCTCCCTCCCTCACTCCTGTCCGGCGGTGCCCAGCTTTTGGCAGATAAGCGATGCTGCAAGGCGCAGAGCAAGGACACGGGCGAGCACGCCAGCCCAGAGGCTGACCGTGGAGAAAATGGCTGGCCTGCCGGGTAAAGCAGGGCGTGCGGCCAGCTTCACAGCCACCTCTCCACCACGGGCACCCAGGCTGCTCGGTGTGGTACCCGGGGGGAAAGGGGAAAGAGGAATCGCTTCCCTGTGGCGCTTATCGTTCCTCCCAGCGCCTCGTTACCGTGACTGCACACCGCCAGGAAGGCAGCGCTCTGCCTCAGGAGGCGAGCCACCGAGCAAAGCGGCCATTTCCAAGCGGGATTAGACATTATTTCCCCAGAAATTGCCTGACGCCGAGCGGATTTCCTACCCCCATTGTCTGGAGGCGCAGCAGGACGCGCTGCCCTCAAGCCGAGGGGCACGGAGGCGCCTTCCCAGCGGCGTTACCGCAGCCATCTCCTCCTCAGCGCCTCCCTCCCACCTGCCCCTGCCCTTCCCGGCCGGGAAGGACCCAAACCCGCTGCCGGCACCGGCTCGGCCCAGGAGAGGTGCAGGCGGCCCCCGCGGTGCCCCGGAGCCGCGGGCGGCCCCTCAGCGCCGCGCCGAGATCACCTCACGGCCCCCGCCGCGCCTCCCGCGCTCACCTGCGCCGCCACAGCCACAGCCACGGCCACAGCCTCCACCGCCGCCCCCCGGCCGCTCTGCGCCGCCCGGGCAGTTCCGCATCGAGCCCCAGGAGCCGCGGGGAGGGACGGGGGGAAGGAGGGAGGCAGGGCAGGGCGGAGCGGAGCCGCACACCGGCCGCGGGGGGGCGGCAGGTGCCGCCCGCAGCAGGGCGCAGCCGCGGGGCGGAGCGCGGGAAGGCGCTGAGGGGAGGCTGAGGGGCCGGGCGCTGAGGGCAGGTGGGGAAGGGAGACCCCAAAATGCCGGCCTTATTGCCCCTACAGGCAGCCCCCAGGTGAAAGCTGGTAGCAGGCGAGGCCCGGGGCTGCCGGCCTCACGGGGTTGTGACAAGATCGAGGTGGGGCTTCAAGGACTTCTTCCAAGCGCTCACACGCTGCATCACCACCTCCCTTTAACACCAAACGAACAAAATCCTAGACGCAACTGCTACCGCCACTGGCATCCCAGTGGTTTAAAAAACTACAATAAAGTGCAAAATGGTTAACAAAAAACAGTTTTTGTTTTTTGTTTTGTTTTGTTTTTACACAGAGCACAAAACATCTGCGCTCTCCCCTCATAGAGGAATTGGGATTTCAGAAATCAGCCCATCTGCTCCTGCTGCCCCCATCCATTTGAGCCAATTGTGCAAACACAGCTTCCTTCCTTCCTTCCCTCTCTCCCTCCCCGTAACACACCAGTGACACTTCCAGCACCCCACAACCTCTCCAGCAGCCAAATTAACAAAGCAAACCTGAAACAGGTCAGGGACAGAGACTGAGAGCAGTAGGTAGCATTTGGCAAATATTAAAGCACCACTGAGCTCAAGGCAAGTTTTTCCCTCACACTTGCTTATTTCACCTCCTCAGGCTAATGTGGGAAGTGGCTGTAAAACTAAAAACCAATTCTGTACTCATTTGCACTAAGAAAAATAAAGAATGTAAACTAAGGACTTACCTTTGCTTACAGGATCCTGCACAAAAGCATAGAGAAGCCAGAGTCAAGGAAATTCACTGTTTTCACAGCTGCCATCAACAGCAGCATTACTGGTTGTAACTTGAAAATCCTTCATGCTTCTATGCAGCTTTTATCTTCAGATTAATAAAAAATGAGATGGCAGATAGCTGCTCAAGCTGCAGCTTCAAAGCAGCGCCTGTTACTGGGCAGCAGCTTCACTGCCATTGCCTCTTCTGGCTGTTGACAGCCTCGTTTGTCAGCAAATCCTTGCAGCAGGGCCCAGCTGTCCTCTAATCCATGCAGGGCTGGCTTGAGCTCTTGAGGTCTGCTCATTACGCCCCACCTCACACCCTGCTGAGTCTCCTGTGGCTAGTTAATAGTTAGGACCCATATTTCAATTTTGTTGAGCTTGGCTATGCAGAAAGTGGAGTGGAGCACGTGGAATAAAAGGCTCAAATTCTGAGTGTAGCTCAAATTAAGGTAAAATACGTATGGATAATCAATAGCCTCACAACATTTGCTTAATTTCACTCATTTGCCAGCTACAGCACAAAGGGTACATTGTGGGCTAAAATCTCACACTAGAGGTTAAAGGAAACTGCCTGGTTTTGCGCTGTTATTTTTATTTTGCTATTTCCTGCTTCTCCCCAACCTATATTCTCACTTTCTTATCAATTTAGAGTTTGTTACATCAAAAACATTCCGCCTTCCTCCAGTCTAATGAAGGAACAACAGAGAACGCCAAAATCCCGTATTAGGCTTTATTCTTTTATATAAACATTAACATTTCTCAAACAGATTAGTTAAAAATACAGATTTTAACAAGAATTTTTGCAATTGCAATGAGTTATAAAAAACAACAGATTATTTTACAGATTGTTACAAGTGCTTTACAAAGGTGCAGAGTGAAGGCCAGTGGCAGGGGACCAACCTCAAGTGCAAAATGGACACAATACCCTCACCACGGGCATAGCGCTCAGATACACAGCCAAAAAACAAACAAACAAACAAAAAACAACGAGCCATTGTGAACCTAGGCTCTTGGGATGCTCACCGGGCAAGCAAACAGACCCCTATGACAGAGAAGGCTCATGAGACTAAGCTACCAGGATACTTCAGGTTACATCTCTGAGATCTGCCATAAGATGTTATTTCTTGGAAAATAAGGAACAGGTTTTGGAACAGTGTATTTCTCTTCTGTCAGACAAAATATTGCTGTAAATCCTAGAATACTTGAGGATGTGGATACTTAAGAATGTAGGGCATAAATCCAGCGTGGATCTCACTGTGCCCAAAGCGAAAAAAGATACAAGACCCAAGTGTCCTTCTAAAGCAGTTGGCACTCCTCACACAGCAGGAACCTCCATATCCCATGACAATCACTAGAACCTTGAGCAAGTACCTTGGAAAGACTTTGGCATAAGGAAGAAGATGCAAGCGGATCTGGTTACACTCAATGTTCCTGCAACCCACGATCTGAGTTGTGCAGCCCATAGCTTACGCAATGCCCACATATTTCACTAAATGCAGCATGTCCTCTTCTCCTTGGCAAATACATCTTCACACTCACCTTGGAACACATGCCACATGCTCCAAATTCTTGGAAGTTTCTGAGATCCTTCCACCACACCTACCTTGTCTAGGTACCAGTCCTTCCCACCTTCCTCTCTTCTCTTCCACTCCTAAAGATCAAAATCTATTCCCTGATTTGTTATGAACTAAAGTTTTCCAGGTGTTAGCAAATCAAAGGTAAAGTAAACTGTTTGAGAACCATCATGAGATAAAATTGCAATATATTATGTTAAAAAAAGTCCACTGCTTTATGCCTGACGTCTTCCTGATGTACAAATGTTCCCTACCCAGAGGACCTCCCTGTTAGACAAAGGGCATCACACATTAGAGGAATCCTCTTTCCAAAAAGGGTCAGAATGAAAGGGGCAACTCTAGAGATGAAGTCTCATAATAAAGAAATAACAGCTACTTCTCTTGGAATCTTTGTAAAGGGCAATACGTACAAGAGATTTTATTTATCGGAAACCCAGTGAAACCCCTAGAACATCCACATTGACTTCCCTGAGCTCCTCAGATCCAGGTACACTGGGGACCCTGCAGAAGCCTTTTGAGCTGGGTTACTCTCAACAGAGATGGTTTGGCAAGTTCCTGCAAATTCATTTTCATAATCAACAAGAGAGGAAAGGATCAATGGGCCAATCCCCAGGACATGCTTAGAAAAGAGAAAGAGACTCTGAAGAAAGAGGTGTATGTGCGTGGGGAGGGTCTTCATTTCTACCGTTTTCAGATGTTTCATGCTACTCATTTGGGGCGTGGGCACTACATCAAAACCAACCCCCCCATCTGATCTACCCCAGCTGCCTCCTGCATAATCTCGTGATAACACTGCAACCCCAGGCTCATCACTCCCTGCACTGCCTAGCCCAGAGTTCAGTGCTTTGGAGAGGGGAGGCTGGCTTCTTGTTAGCAAAGGCTGGGACATGGCGTTATGTCGGCATATCAGTGCCCTGGGAGCATGCAGTCACTCATGCACATCCCAGATTTCTGAGAGCAGGGGAGGGAGTTTCTTGTCCTGCAGCCGAAGGGCAAACACCTGTTCAGAGTGGACGTTACTTAGTGTCCGAAGACTGACCAGCTTCATTAACATCCGTGGAAACATCAGGTGGTCCTGCAGGGTCAGAGGAATTGGCAGCTGTTAGTAAATACAGACTAAAACTTTAAAAAGAAAAAAAAAAAAAAAAACAAAAAAAAAACAGATGATGCATTGTAAACACAATTCCAATTTCCTCTAGAACTGGCATCCTCCAGCATGCGGCAGTGTAGAGGAACACAAATACTACACCGTGTCCCAAAACATGCTTGCTAACTATGGAACATGATACAGGACAGCAGGCTGTGACAGCTCACAAATCCTCCATTTACGGCTGCCACCACACAGCCACAGAAGGGAACAGCGTGACAGTACAGGCAGTAACAGATCTGCTACAGACATCACTGCAGGGACTGTGCCTGCATAAACCCACAATCAGTTTGCATCATCACCAAGGACGTTGGTGAGACACTTACGTTTGGTCTGTTGATGCAGATGTAAGAATGAAGGGCTTCCACATAGGTGTGCTGCAGTCTCTCCACCAGGGACTGGTCCTGCACATTCGGTCGGTCTGCCAAAAAGCAGGTTAGAAGTAAGCAGGTTGCTACAGGCAGCATCACTGGACTTGACCCTAACTGTAGTATGGTTTCTCCCCAAAACCTCATCGAGAATTCACCCAGGACAGCTGGGAGTCATCCATGACTGCAGCAGCTGTGCCAGTTTTCTGTTACTGTTCCTTCTCAATCATACCTAATGCACATGGGGAGTCAGATCTGACTCCTCTAAAGGTGAAAGGTTACAGAGACCAAACACCACTAAATAGATGTGTTTGGCATCACGTTTCTGTTCCAGTGAAGATGAGAAGCTGCAGTTATTCAAAGAAAATGGGAGAGTTTCTCCAGCAGCTAAAAAAGTCCGATAACAGGAACAAAGACATATTCTTGATCTTACAGGTTACAAGACAGAAAACAGAAGCAAAGAGTAGAGGCGATTTCTTTGCAGAGCCCTTTCCTGACCCAGAGCTATATTGGTCTCTGATCAAGAGCATCTTTCCTTGACCACTAGATGTCGCTCATGCAGCGCGACCTGCCTCAAACCAGAGACCTGCCAAGCATCTTAAGGGGACAGTAAAATAGCAATTTCTAAGTGAGGAAGATTAATATTGGCTGATTTTGCTATATGCTTTTTCATCAGCAGGGAATCTGATTTTGTCTGGAGGTAGCACTGGAAGATTCGGTGTATAATGAATACCCTCAGCAGAAATAACACTGTTTTATCACAAGACCCTCTATTACTCCTCTGCTGTTCACTACCTTCCTTAATTCTATTTTCTTTACCCTGCAACTTAGTGCTGCAGGCTTTCAGACCTGCCTGGCATTTTACCTGCAGAGAAAATGTTGATGGCGATTAAAAGTGCATATTCAGCATCGTTGAGTTGTAGCTCATTCATTCCCTTTGAGAATTCAAAGATGGGGTTAATGAACTCAAACTGCAGACCTACAACAAAAAGAAGAGGGTAAGTGTCAACAATGGCAACTGTCTCCTCTATCTCCCTCTCCCTCTTACAGGATAAGCTGTCAGAAACACACTCAGTATGCCAGGGAGCAGGGAAGGCAGGTAGGCAGGCAAATACCCTTATATTATATCCCAAGTATGGTTGAAAACACCCTTCACATTGTACCACCAGTGAACACCAACAACAGCAGGTGAGGAGTCAGGCCCTAACCTTAACTTCTTAGTTTCCTTGAGCCTTATGTGTCCCTCAACACATTAGTAGGCAATATCTATATCTAAAGAAAAACGTCATCAGTTCTCAGGTAAATCCATCACAAAGGCAGAAACCCACAATCACAAAATCTACACTTTCCACTCTCAAACCATCTCTTTCAAGCCTGGCAGCCTTCCTGCTTCCACAGAAGCTTTCATCCCATGCTGCTGATTCATCTGTAGTCGGTCTGAGCCAAAAAAAAAAAAAGAAATACAGTTCCAAGAGGTCTGAACTATTTCAAATCATTTCAAAGTGATAGAGATGAAGAAGAGCCTGACCTATGCCTCCTATCACCTTGCTCTATCTCTGGAAGTGTTCAAGGCCAGGTTGGACGGGGCTTTGACCAACCTGGTATAGCAGAAGATTTTCCTGTCCACAGCAGAGGGGTTGGAACCAGATGATCTTTAAATTCTCTTCTAATCCAAACCATTCTATGATTTTTCAATAAACACAGCCTGGCAGAAGTGCAATGATACTTCTGTCACAAGATAGAGGACACCGTCACATCAAGCCTCCATGTGCTACATGCTACACAAACATGCTGAAATCTTAAAGCCCAAAATAGCATCTAAGTTTCTCATTTCCTGTAGTACAACTGCATCAGAGCAAAGAAGAGCAAGATGGATGAAACCCCTCTGACTGCCTGCTTTTTGCCTTCCTAATAATCTGAAGAAAAGGCTAACAGTGAGAGCATCAAGGAACAATAGTGTTTATTAAAACCTGAAAAAAATAAAAAAAAAAAAAAACAACAACAAGTTCAGCTCCCTAGAGTTCTGAACCCTTGTTATGAGAAACAGCATCACAACTTCAAAGTGAAGTTAGGTGGCATGCTGAGGCAGTAAGCTCCTAGAAGGCCATCAGGGGCCTGGAGGGCTGGAGCACCCTGAACTTGGCCCATGCAAGGTACAAAGAATCCATGGTTTGCAATGAGCCTTTGAGTCACGCAATGAAAGCATCACCTGGCAGGGCAAGATGATGAGAAGTGGAGGAGAGAAGGAAGAACAGCACGTACCTGAAAAGCCACCCTACAATTCAATTACCAGTGAGCAAGACCAAAGACAGTTCTGAACAGAAACCATGACAGTAAGACTTAAAGGGCTGAGGCCTAACTCTTCTAGACTAGTCCTTACTGACACTGCAAGAGAACTTGGACAACCTGACACTGCTCCCCTATTTCATATGGTCTCTCAGCAAACCAAATGCATGGTAAGGCTTAGAAAACCTTACCAAGCAAGAGTCGTATCACTGAGTGAGATTAAACTGCTGAGAAGGGCCACTGTCAGGAATTCCTGGCTATACAAGGATGGGAAAGTAATGAAGGACACCTTGAATACAAGATGTTAAATAGCTACACAAGAAACCCCCAAAATCACATGAAGAACAGCCAAAATCTCCTTTTCAGAAATGCTGAAGATATGCACTTCCTTTCACTTAATTTGAAATCACAAATATTCAATGCTCCTGGAAAAACACAATTCACAAGTCACGTCACCGCTGATCATCACATACCAAGCCAGTGACACGTCTGCAGCATTCTGCAGGGATCTCCAACACACATTATAGACTTCATAACAACTTGAACATACTCACACTAACGTCATCACTCAAAGCAAGGCTCTACATTGCCAAGTGATACAGTGCAAAGGGGAAAAGTCTGGGGTTTGATTTGCTGTGATCTGATAGAGCCCTAAGAACACATCCATGTCAGCTCTTTACCAGTAAGTTCGCACCAGCTGCCAGCCCTAGGTGCACACCACCCTCACACAGTGAGCTAAGGGGAGCATCCACACCAGAAGTGGGGTACCCCAGAAAGTGAACACAACCTTGGTTCCCCCAGCAAACAGGGCTAAGCTCGAGTGCATGCTGCAAGACTGCAGACATCCACACAGCAAGACTGTCACGCTGTAAGTGTCCGAATTTTCCAAAGCAAGTTCACACCTAAAAAAAAAGACATTAACTGAAGCAATATCACATGTTAAAAGCAAAGAACGTTTGTGGGGACATTGGTCTAGCCCTGTTCTAAACTCCTCACCTAAGTCCAAGGCCCCAGATACCATTTCCACCAGCTCATATTGAAAAGGAAAAGATGAAACAACACAAGACAGAGAAGGAAGAAACACCTGTCTAATGCACCACCTGCTTTGGCGAAGTCATCCCGATTATAGCTCAGGTCCTTAAGAAAAGTGATGCTCTCAATCTCTGGATTGTAGCGTCGAGACGTCTCCAATAACATCACCTGAAACCAGAGATCAGGGATAGATACACTTGACTTGAATACAAGAAAGAACATTGCAACATTGATAATTTAATGATGGTTAGAGCATCACCAAAGGGAAAAAATACATATAAAAACTACACTTCTCCAAGAGTGCTTCAAAATTCCAGTGTAAATTCTACTGCATCCTTTGCACTGTTTCCTTCTGGGAAGGGAATTAGTTGCTTTCCACTACCAAGGCTCTTGCCTCATTCTCCTCCACGGCCCTTTGCCAGGAGAGCCCGGCACTGCAGTAACAGCCCCATAGCTGTTAAATAGGTCTTTCAATCTAGGGTGTAAAATCAGTTCTGCATGTGGGTGCTCCAAACTCTTTCTTCTCTTCTACTACGCATTGTGGTGGAGCCAAACTCTCACCTCTATCGTAGATGTCTTCAATAAAGCGATCTGATCTTCCCTGGTGAGCTCCAGGAAGCCGGGCAGTTGCTTGGCAAAGTCCACAATCTCTTGCACAGAGATAATTGCAAGTTCTGTAAAGTGAGCAAAACGCTGCTGCCTCGCTTCACGGTTATTAGGGTCAGGAACTTGGGGCCATGGCTGTGGGGATGGAAAGAGACAGTGTGTATATGTGAAAGATGGAGAGAGAGCAGAAGGATGAGAAGATAAAGTGAACAGAGAAAAAGAGACACATTGGACTATTAGCCTTTGCTATTCACAGAATGTTAGCCCACAGATACAATGCCTCAAACATTTAAATTCCCCCAAAATGCTTCACCCACAACCTCAACTCCCCACACTTCCACTTTTTCTTATCACGGTTCCACTGGTAAGAGTTATTACCGTCACTTTGAGCCTGTCTGTGAACGAGCGCTGGTTGCACTGCTGCTGAGCGGCCACGAGCTTCTCTATCATGCTTAACTGTTCAGGCGTCAGTTTGTGGGAAGGGCTTGGTGGGTGTGGAGGGTTTGGACGCACCACGACTGTCCGAGCCTGATCGTCCTCCTGTTTCTTCAGCTTCTTCAGCCGGATTTGCTCTTCAGACAGAACATCTAAAATAGAAATGGCCAGAGATCAACCTTGACACAGGGGAATGCCAAAAACTGCACAGAGGGTAGCATGCAGTGGATGGAGAGGCAGAGATTACAGCTGCTTGCATCTGGCTTATCAGAGTGTACATAATATAGACAGCAGGCAGTGATACCTATAATTTGTTTCTCCCTCTTTTTTCCACTTTAAGTTGTTCCATTGCTTTTCTTTTAATCATACTGCACTGCAAAACATTCACAAAGGACAGTGAACACATGAAGCTCCCTTCATGCTGCCCTGCAGATGTCAGAAACACATCAGTGGCTTTTCCCCTTGAGCGATTCCCCAGAATATCATATTGTAACATATTCCAAGGGGTGATTTCTCCACATCATGATGTGTCCATTATATTGTTATAGTATCCTGTTGTTTTGTCTTTTCCTCACATTGCTAAATTAAGAGTTTGTGGCATTTCATCTTCCTCTTAAGACGTCAAAGTCAGTACTGGATGGAGATTGAGCATGAAAGGACAATTCTCTACACAGCCCATCTGCAGCAGACTGTAGAGCAGTAACATGCAGCAAGATGAGTAATTAAAGGATAGCTTTACATAAATCCTGCTGAGGAGGAATGCAAGTCTTTCCGGAGCAGGGCTGGAAGCCTTCTTCAGTCATGAACTCAAAGGGTGATGCCATTTAGATTTAACGTAGGGAATAAAACAAGCCAGAGGCATGTGTTATGAAATATCCTACTGAATCAGCGGTTCATTAGTTAATTTAAATAGAAAGACCTGTTAGAGGCCTGTAACTAAGTTAACTGAAGAACTTACTGGTTTGAACACAGGTAAGGCTGGTTGTGTCTTTAGGTCAAAGCTGTAAAAACTATCTGCATGCTGTATCCAAGCAAAAGGAGACTATCAGACATACTTGGATTCAGGGATTATCTTCAAGAAGGTCACCCCCATGAGCTACTGATCAATGAACAAAACGCAGAAAATGGATTGACTGGAAAGTAAACTTCAAAAACAGAGGAAAAAAAGCTCGACCTTGCAAAAAAGAATTTAAGAGGTGCTGAAAAAGCCTTTGGCCATTTTTTATGTAGCGGTAACAAGGAAACATAGGTGCTCCCCAAGAAGGCAGTTCCCAAAGCACAACAAGTATACACTTGCACTTCTCAGAAGAATTGCGTTAAACATGAAGGCAAGAAGTAGACAGCTATTGTGAAAGTGTGTTCTGAGGGGCACAACACACAGGATTGGAGGGAAAGCCAAAGAACATATAACATTCAAGCTGAGATGAACCTGTATCCCAAACTTCCAACAACAAGGGTGCACATGTATGCACGCACATGCAAACCAGAATTCTAATGGCAAAGGCATTCAATCCAGTAGCCATATTAAAGGTGACCTGTAAGATTGGAGAATGCCAGTCACAGTAGGAGTTTGAAAAGGGAAGTCATTGATTCAGGCAATTGCAATCTTAGGTCTCAGATGCATGAAGAATTTACATCCAAGTTACAAGTTACTAAATATTGGAGAACCCTGAAAACTGCCTATGTTAAAGCTCCTACACCATGCTAAATTCAAAATTATCTGAGTTACTCAGTTTTCTATTAAGATGATATTTAACCTCATGGTGCACACTGTTACAAGAAAGATAAATAGTCTGTGAATAACTTCAGTCTGAGAATTAGAAGAATGTTTCCATCAATTAGAGGGAAGTTCTGAAATGACCTTCCAAGTGAAACAGTTGGAAAAAAAACCACTCCGTTTTTGTCAAGATTAGCAAGGCAAATTTCCAGTGAGGATTCATGTTGACAAGAATTGCCAAGCAGTTGATAATAGCAACCTGAAGATTCCTCTTGGCATAATTTCTCTGAGCTGAAGCATATCCTCTGTCCTCACCATAAGACAACAAGTAAACAGCAAACCACGTAGAGGCTCTCTAATATCTACCTGCAACCAAAGAGGAACACAGTGGACAGACAGCCTCACTACATAACTTTTCAAATACATCTGTTTTGTAGCTCTCAAAAGCAAGGGGAAATGGTGCAAAGTCAGTATATACAGAGCTGATGCAAACCACTCTGGCAAAGATATAGATTACATATGTTAGGCGTGCTGTGTTTCAACTTGAAAAACATGAAAAGCACATTTCCTTGCTGCAAGTTAACAGGGCTTATTCTTATTGCACAAGTGTATTTTGAAGATGTTTCTGAAATACTTTGCGTTCCTCACTGCTCTGAGTACTGGATGTCAGAAAAGGAGACTTCACACGGAATTAACTGAGCACTCATTTGGCCAGTCTTGGCCAGAAGGATGAAATCTAGGTGCCATGGCAGAGGATTGCTGTTCCTGATATGCAAGCAGGAGTACTCTTGAATATTCAGCAAATAGCAGCCTAATGACTCCTGTGAGAAAAATAACTGAGCTCGCTAAAGGCCTCAACAAGGTTGGGTCTGCACAAACACAGCTGCAGCACTCTGGTGCTGCCCTTGACTTCTGTCACGAGGCGCATAGGGAAAACGCCTTCTGGCATTCAAAGAGCACAGTGACAAACCTCACAGTGCAGACCACGAGCCAGACAGAAGCCCAAGTTTACTGTGGCAGTCGACAACATACTGAAGAATGTGTAAATCTTAGTTGTGAGTCTTTCCCTTGATGCCATTCTCCATGAATTCTTACCAAACAGTGTGTTCAGGAAACAAAGCGGGGCTCATCAGCACATCAGCATTGTTTCACCAACAGACACCTCTCCACGTAACACCGACTAAGCCCTCAGTGACTTCCCAAACACAATCCAGCATGCTGAGCGACCCCCCAGCACTCACACCGTCTCCTTATTACACCACCCGTTGGCCCCCAGCCCACTCCCACAGCACCACGGTGCGCCCAGCAGCACCCCTGGGTGCACTCACACTGCTCCCGCATGCCCGCCTCCTGGCACTTGCGCAGCCGGCACTCCTGGCACTTGCGGCGCATGTACATGTCCATCTCACACTTGCCGCCGTTCTTGCAGACGTACTGGGCACCCTTGATGACGCTGCGGCGGAAGAAGCCCTTGCAGCCTTCGCAGCTCAGCACGTTGTAGTGGAAGCCCGAGGCCTTGTCGCCACACACGCTGCACACTTCGTTTCCCAGCATCTTTGGGGCTGGGCCCTTCTTCCGCTTCAAGGGGGGATTTTCTATTGAGAACAGCATCAAGAAAAAAAAAAAAAATCACACATGGTGTTTGCAAGTGACTGTCCCATTCCTCACAGTTACTGATATCCTCATTCAAACCCACTACCTCCCAAACATATGGATGAAAAGATCAAGTCCTCCATTCCACAGCCTTTTCTTCTGGGCAAGTATATCCTCTAAAGCAAGTCAAATACTGACATAATCCAAACAGTTTCATGCTAAATGTATAAGCAGATATAGCTTTGCATTTGATCCACTTAAAAACAGGCAGAGAGAAAACTGGTTCAGGTCAGACATTCTTCTGCACTTCCCATCAGCAGGAATGACACTAAGCCACGTAAGAAATTGTGACAAAAAATCTGAGTGGAAATCCAAAATTGCATAGAAAATATTTTTTTTTTCTTTTTTTTAAAATTCACCTTCAGTGTTCTAACTTCTATTCTCTGCCATTCTCATACACAAAGGTAAAGTAAAATGGTTCGGCAGTCAAACAGTCACAGAGAAACAGTACCTAAACTGCGGCACTACAAACAAAACAGACTGAGTAGGCAATCCCCATAACTAGAACACCTGGGGAAACCTTCAAGATAGAAAACGCCAGCTTCATGGAGTTAGGGGCAAGAAGCAGACAAGCACTGCATGAGCTCTGGGAACCTTTGGAACCCCACAGCCATAATTTCTTTTTCAAGACACCTCCTCCTGACTCCTACAACTAAAGCATTTCCACATTGACATTTCATTTACTAAACGTGGTTACGCCATTTGAAACACTGGGCCTTCGCTACTGTCTTGCATTTTAGATGGTCTTGTGCAGCAGCTCCCTGTTCTTCCTACATCATTCTTAGGGATCTGAATCTTGTCACCAACTGTACATTGTGAAAACATTTTTAAGACTGTCTCACTTAAGAGCACACTGTCTCTCTTAAGCATTCTACTCAAATGTTTGCTGAGGTTATTTGTGTATTCCCTCCCTATTAGCCATCTCTGTTTTCATTCCAATAATTCTAGCCACGTTGACATCTGGCACGTCTTCCTGCACAGCTCAGTGCATATAATTCTTCTGTCAGATATTATAGATCCTTCCATGACAGATGTTCATAAAGATCACAAACAGCACGGTCTTGATAAGTCTCCAGATAAGTTTAGATATGCCTGGAAAGCCTTTATACTGCATTTATACTGCAGTCAATTTATAGGGTTTGGTTTGCAGGACAACGCTGCTGCGTTTCCTGATCAGCACCAAGCTTACAACAGCACGGTTCATTTTCATGCTTACGGTTTTAATGCTTCTCTCTATTCTCAGCTTTGGTTACTATTCTGCTCAGGTACCCCAAATAGTAAACAGCTAGGAAGTTTTAGATCAGTCTCAGCAATTATTATTAGTGTTCTTCACTTCATATTGGTTTTCAGTCTTAAGTATCTTGGTGTTGATTTTCAATCCCATTGACTTTACTAAGGTCTAGAGGTCATTCATTTTGGCCTGCACATCTCATTGCAGACTGGACAGCAGGAAAATGTCAGTGGAAAGGTTAAGTCTCTGATATTCACCTCTCTTGATTTACTGTACTTCTCTTCACACGATCAGTTACAAACAAGTTATGCAATGCCTATTATTTATCTCATATTACTTAGTCCCTTCATACATATGCATTAACTGGTGTGATAATTTTGCAGAAGGCTCGAATCCCATTCACGTTTCTGACAGACAGCAGAGTAACCCAATGACTTCCACAAGTTGCACCTGTTCAGTGCATACTGGATTTCTTCACAGTCTTTAAGGAGCTACATAAAGGCCTGATAACCATCCTTACGATTGTTTTATTGAGACAAATATGCTTATTCTTCCATCTAAAGAAACTATTTTCCAGTTTTAACACTAGCCATTTTAGTTATACAGTTTATTATTGCTATTTTGCGTAACCAAAGATCAAGATGTATCAAGCTTAAACCCTCCTCTGGTACCTTGGGCTCTCATTACAGTCCTCCTTTAGTACATACACTATTTAATCATTTTCCTCACATTTGGTGATGCTTTTTCTTGCAACCTTTGTATTTTTTAAGTTTGAAGATACAGGATTCTGTGTGTCAGTGACAATTATAACTGCAAAACTTCAGTTCTCTTTCCTGATACACTTTTAACTTCCATTCCTTGTGGCAGATTACTCTGTTTAATTCTGGTGCCTGTCTTGTTTTTATGCCGTGTAGCTTCAAAACATCATGGCCTATTATGTCTCATTACTGTGAATACACACATTCAGGAGAAAAAAAAAATGTGTAGAGGAAAACTCTACTCTCCTGTTATATGAATCTGCAAGAACCTAGTACTTCATTGCATCACTAACCCTTGTAGGACTGTCACATACAGTAAAGCTTTGTTGTTCAGCAGCTTTTGATAAGGCAAACAAAAAGAACTCCATTTTACTGCCACGGACCTTGCCTCCAGGAGGTCAAATAAGCAAAGCATTCAACACGTTTATCAGCTGTATAAACCTGGTCATCTTCAACTACCAGTAAAGGATTCTAGTCTTAGACACTGGCTGCCTCAAGCGTAGCAGTAATCACCCTAAAATTTTGTTAAGTGTTAATTCTTTTTGCAGCTCAAAGAATGGAATTCACTTAGCTTGTGTGGACTGAATAAGAATTTTTCCATACCTGCATGCTCAGGGGGGTTCTCTGAGCCAGAGAAGAGTGAAAGCCCTTCCTCCTCCATCTCAAATACACTTGCCACCCTCTTCCCATGATCTTGTGTGCTGAGTTGAGTGGGACCCATGGAGGCCACACAGGAAGGGCTCGCTATAATCTCATTGCTGCAGCATGGTTACTGCAGAGCAAGAGGCAGCCGGCGTCTTCCTTCAACGTCTTCAGTTTCTTTCTGCTACTGCAAGTCAGAAAGGAAGTACCTGTGAAGAAAAACAGATGCAAAAGAGGCAAGAGTTCAACTACTGAGGCTGTTAACTCCCCAAAGCTATTACAAACTGCATCACAAGCAAAATTAAGATTTTGTTTCCTTATTTATTAAAAAGGGACAATTAACTTTGTTTTAACAGCGTTTATTCCCTTGAAACACAACATTTTAACAAACTGTGGTAAAGGTACAAGGATTAGCGCATTCAGACACAAAATTGCCTGTTTATTGCCAGAATATTTATCAAAGCAGGACACATCTCCATTACTGCTACCACCACCAGGGGAATTGAGCGCTGACCCCTCCCAAGTGTGTGAAAGGGAAATTCCAGACTTTACAACGGGTGGCCTTTGCTGAAGCTTCCAGTAACAAATGACTCGTTACTGCCAGTTGTGCTGGATTTTGTGTCACGCACTGCAGAACACAAAGAAAATTGTAAAAGACAATTTTGACGCAACGATTTAGCAAAGACTAATTTCCCTATTACTAGCAACAGCCGAAGGCTATGCCAAAGATCAATGATGCATCAAATATGAGGATTACAAATCCTTCCTGGACCTACAAAAAGAACTGAATAGCCAGCATCACACCTAAGGGAAACAACCCTTATGCCACCCTCAGGAAACAGACTCAGCACCAACCTTCTGAGGATCCAGCACTAACTCCACGCTACAGAAACTGAACCTTGAAAGTGAATCCAATCACTGTTTTTCCCAAAAGCTCTACACCTGCACAGAAAAAGCCTTACCAGTTTGACTGCACAGACTTAGTGAAACCGATGTAAACTGCTAGTGTAAACACGCCTAATCTGACTAAGCATGCATTTAGATCAGTTGATCTCAATTCAGTGATTTATCAATGCAAGCTAAAGGGATTAACTGATTTAAAAAGCAACTGTGTTAAAGGCCTGTACCACTTTAACTTGACCAGTTGAGTTTGGGACCAGAGGACTGTGACTCTCTACAAGAGAGGAGGTGACAGAAGGCTGGGCAGCAGCCCAAATACAAACGCATCAGGTAGCCAGGGGCATGCTTCACACACCGCACTGCTGACTGGGAAAAGGCAGAGGACTGCTGTCCCCCGTCCCTTCTTCCCTCCTGTATGTTTGGACCAGACCACGAAGCTTCTCTCGGAATGCCAAAGACAAAGACAAAAGCAGTAGTCCCACAAACCACCCCCTCCCAGGACTCCGAGAGCAACAGTCATCAAGTATAAATCCAGTCATACTGTCAAGCCTGCTGGACTCCTGCCATGTCCCATTACACGCCGGCAGATAATGAATGCAGGTCTAAAAAACCACAGGACGTATTAATTTATGTGACCTTTATAAACACAGACTCAGACCATATAAGGAATTCAAAGCTCTCTTCCCTTTGGTGCACGCAGCCCTGAATCACTGCCAAAACAGACCATCTATGATGAACGCAGTGGCAGCAAATATGAGACTCGAAGCCATAGGAAAAGTAAAAATCCTAATGTGGGAGACTGCTACATAACAGATCTGATTTGCCAACAATTCAAGAAGTCTCATAGTTCGCAAAGGAACAGAGTGGCCATCACAATCAACTTTAAAAAAAAAAACTCCACAGTAAATACTGCAGCCTTGTGGAGAGGCACAGAGCACCACTTGGAGAGAGGAACTTCAATGAAACAAACCCAAATGTGCCTTGTACTCCGAGTCCTGTGCAAGCTCCTCATTGATGCAGATTACCAGATGTCTCTGGGCACGTTTGGGCACGAAACAGTGAGCTAAGTGTACTGCCTAGACGCATCTCCACATTCCTTTAAACCACGCAAAAGATTCATTCAAACGGTAATTATTGTGAAGAATGAATCACTACCAGCAGCACTGCAGTGCTTTTTGAAGCAAAAGTTTGATCCTCCAGCTGAGGCATTGAGTGACTGAGCTCAGGTCCTGCTGCATCCCGGCCATAAAATGTGATGTATCCCGGAAGGTAGAAAGAGGAGGGCGCATCCTGATGGGATTCTGAAACTCTCATCCACGATTGACATGGCAGGAGTGAAACTTGCTGTCAGCAGGACATCTGGAGCCCAAAGGGGAGTTTCTAAAAACATACACACAACCACAAGACTGCAGACTTCCTGGCGATGTCTGACTAGTCTGCAGTTAGCACCAGGGAGGGGAGTATAAAGCTGCGTGCACACCCAGGACACGGCAAGGGGCAAGGCCTATCAGCCACTATCTTCGTGCTGCGAAACCAGCCCACATGCTCCTACCTCCTGCACCAGCTTCCCTAGCCCTCCCCCAGCGGAACAGGCCAGACAGGAGCAGGGCAGATGAGAAGCCTCTCCTACGAGCCAGCATTTTTTAGTTTCGTAGCTGCAGTAACAGGCTGTGGAAAACTGACCGAACTGCAAACAGCAGCACGCTGGTGGGGCTAGGTAAAGAAAACTAAATCAGCATTTTCCACACAGGCACACATATATATGAGAGGCTGTATGATTAGGCCAGCAAGTCAGTTTTCATAGAAATATACAAGAAGAGTTTCCAAATGACTAAAACCCTTGAGTTCTGTACTAACAGCCATGTTATTAGAGGTTCGTATCTCCCAATTTGCACCACCACTTCAACTTGAGATAAAGAAGGGTAATGCAAGCTCTAATTGCAAAAGGGAACAGAGCCTTCCTGACATCATCTGCTGTGCTGCCTCCCACCGTCTGTCTCAGCTTTGTTAGTTTTAGAAGCCAGGACTGGCCAAGTGACAGAAGATGGGGCAATCGCTTCTCTCTAACACAGCATCCAGGTCAGAGAAACCTAGTGAACATACTCCAGCGAGGAAGCCCATACAGATGAAAGGCTGATGGAAACAATTCTCTACCAGCCCTTGCCATTCACATCTCAAACAAGACACTAAACACCTCTGAAATGTGTTGCCACCAGGTTCTCCCTACTCCATTTCTTTCCTCTTTCTTCCTTTTCTGAGACAACTGAACAACTCTGAGACCAGTGGTTTCAACACCAGTGCTCCTGCAACAGAAAATTCTGTAACAAAGACCAGAGGTGGCAGCCCTGGCTCTTGCACTTCATGTTAACTGCCAGAAACCTTCATTACTTCCTCCAGCAACAGCCTTGTCTCAACCCATACGCTCAGCTGAAAGTCTTCTTCCAAGTTCAGCTAAAGCATTTATGCACTCTTCTGGAAGTCTTTGACCTGGCCTGTCATCAACAGCCACAAAGCTGCAGAATATGCCTCATTTCTGTCCCATAGTCATAGAGGGTAAAAAAAGAATAAAAGGTAAAGGCTCTGAGCAGCACAGCACATGGGTAAAGAAACCAAGTGAGCCAGGTGCAGTTATTGCGACTCCTGCTAAAAACGTCTGTCCTCTCCTTGCCATTTCTTGTCTGGTGCTTTCTGGGAGAAGTTTAAGAGCCAGGAAGCAGACCAGATGCAAGTGCATCTCCAGAGAACCTGTACTGTGGAGCGCAGGAATAATGGGAGGAATAGCACAACAAGCCTTTTACCTCCAAGCACTGGAAGCTCCGATGAAACGGTAGCTTTTTAGGAAGTTTGCGCAAGCCTCTGGTATCTTTCAAAAGAAGAGTTACTGGTCAGAGTCCTGGTAAGTTACAAAATCCTACAGCCTTCTGCCAAGAAAAAAATAAATGGTTAGGTTTCAGTTCCAAAATGAATCACAAGTGCGCTCTCTGCAGCACGTCAGCATCAGCAGAAGAGACCTTGCATTTATAGTCTTGTGTTAACATGACTGTGCTCATGTGTCACACACCTGCGTGGCAGAAGGACTGGGTTTTTTTGGAGGGGGCCTAAAAAAGCAGGCTGTTGGTGAACTGCTGTGTCTGATAGGAAGGTTTATCCTTCACAGGTACTTAAAACAGGGATCTAATTTGGCATTTGGGCTTCTAAATGCATTGTGACATGCAAGAGGAGTGCTGGCACCCATTCTGGAACTACCCCTGAGAGCTGGGTCAAAACAATGCTTAACGGTCTCTGCTGAAATCTAAATGCACAGTGTGTACACCACTGGTGCTATCTTTGGTACCAAAAGTTGGCTGCAGATATAAATGGCTGAGGGAAAAAAATAAACGTGGTCGGACTGACATTTCACGGACCCTACAGCACTAGCAGGGAACAAAGCCCCCCAGGAGACACTGCTGTTCCAATTCTTTCATAAGGACTAACCTAACACTCTTCCTATCCCTCCTCTGGTGTGGCAGCCAGAGAATTTTCACAGAATTCCCCAAAGAACACGGCAGTACCTTGCAGTTGGCCCAGAGAAACAAAAGAAGAAACATCCTAGCTCATTCCTCTGCAACATTGCATTTCTCAAGAAGTACCAACACAACTAAGAGGTCCATAGGAAGGTCAGAAGTACGTATATAACAGGTTTCGCTTTGTAAAAAGTGGACAGAGCCACTTGTACCTTTCAGAGCAGAAGAAGAAATCTATGCAAATCTGTCATGTTGAGAATAAAGTAAGAATCTGTGTGAAAAACATTAAAAATGAAAAAAAAATCAACTTGATTGTCAATGGGAGGGAGAAAACACAAAAATGCAAGGCATGTAAAGCAGCGCAACAGGATAGCATAAGAAGTAGTTCTGAACATTATGTTTACAAATAAGGCAAAGAACTGTACCGTGACTCTGAGGAAAAAGAAACTAGCTGGGCCCCAGCTGTAAGAGCCCTCTCCACAGAGAATTGCAGCGACCCCGGCTGAAATTGCATTATCCATTCTGATGCCACAGAAGCACGAAGACATCCACAGACTGGAAGGAGTCCACAAGCCACCATCAGTCTTGATGATCCTGGTAAGAAAGCTGCTGCCTCGTGATTGCTTCCATTCGCGACCAAGCTAAGCTTCAGCTGACTGCTACGAGTTGCCCAAGTGCGTGGCACCTGCCTGTGAGCCTCACAAGCTGCTGCCACCTCTGGTCCTACCAGCCACTGCTAACCGTGCAGCCTGCTCCACTTAGGTCTCCTGTCCCCAGTGATACAGTCTTATTCCCACCTCTGCCCCTCTGGCTCTGAGTCTGAGAGCCCCCATCCTCTTACCTTGGCTCTGACTCCTGCTGCTGACCAGCTTCCTTACTACCTGTGACTTTGCTGACGTGTGGCGTGAGCTTCGCTTACGGCATTTGTCTCCCTTTGAAGTGGTGCATCCCTGAATTCGCTTCAGTTCTCGCTGCAGCACCCGGCTCTCATGGTGAAGCCTTCCTCTGGGCTGTGTCTCCACCCCTGGCTTCAGTCTGGTCTCAGCACACAGCGAGATGTCTCCTAACCTGCTCAGCTATGGATGCCGTGGCAGTATTCAGAGGGCAACAGCCAAAGTGACTAACAACCAGACAGACTAAAATATTCCTGTGTGTCACTTGGTCGAAAGAGTACAGGGAAGGGAAGCAGGAAGGTCTAATGATGGTGTACAGCAGGACAGGAGGGATTATTCTGAAAGACGGATTCCACCTATTCCTCATAGGCTTGACAAGGAAGGGATGGTCAGGCTCTTACAGGCAAACCTCCTAACGCTGTGTTTAGCTCCCCAAGACTGGAGGGCAGACTTGCTAATTTTCCTTCCAAAATCAGACTTTTTATTACAACAATGCAAATATTTCTGCAGACATTTATCAATCTGTATCCAACGTGACTTAGATGCTCCTGCCGTACAGAATATGCCTCTATAAGCAAACGATTGCAGCAGCAGAAATTGGAAGCCAGTTCCACCCACCTCAGGGAAAAAAGAAAACGGGAGTGAAGCAAAAGAGAAATCTTTCTCCAGTGAAAATTGTGGGGTTTTTTTTGCAAATTGGTTAGAAAAGTGAATTAGGGTCCTAAGCCACAAATGTACAACCAAACAGAACACCCTAATTCGGAGCAGAATCAGTCCCAAGCACTTCTGCTCTGTTCTACATCAAAAACCAAATTCACTGTGTCTTCACAACACAGTATGTGTTTCTTTCCCACACAGGGCAATTTGGGAACAGAGCTTCACAAACTGTCCCTGAGAAGACGACAGAATGTGCTGACTGCAAGAACGCCCAAGAACTTACAAGTTCTGCAAAAGAGCTTCTCACCCCAACAGCAATCGTTTTGCAAGAAGTCAGCTCTTCCGTTCACGCCTCATCCAGCAGGAGATGCTCCCTCCCCTCTCTCGTTACCTGTCTCTCATTATTCCTTGCCTGTCAAAGGCTGAGGTTTGGGTTTTGCCCTCGTCTTCACCTCTTGGTTTCTGCCTGATCAAAGCGTGCCGTGTCAACACAAGGAGCTAGGGGAAAAGAGTTACACCGTGTCTGTTTTCAGGGTGGGTAAGATCCTGAAGTGGGCCGTGCCTTTCTGCTTCCTCCCACCCCACAGCCAGATGCCCTTGATCCCGCAGCTGAGAGGAGAAGGGAGGTTACTGCCGTTCATTCACACCGAGCACAGGGAGCTCGCGCCTCTCTTCCTGTTTGCACCGAGGCAGCAGTCCCTGTGACAAAGGAGGAGAGTAAGAGGCAGAAAGGGAGAGAGAAGACAGATGCTGGTTAGAAAGGATGGACTCTTTCCTGGTTAATTACCTGGAAATGAATAACAAGTGCTATCAGGCCTGGTGTGTCCACCTTGCTGACATGAAATTCCCCTAAAGGCCATTGACACAAGTTTCCTTGAACTCTGGCAAACAGCACCAGCCAGGCCTAGGTGACAAAGCTCATCCCTTCCACTCCTCCCAGGCTTTCTACTGTCACCGCCACCTCAGCTTTCAAGCTTCTGGCTAACCTAGACTAGAACCATCCCCCAAATGGCAAAAACTAGAGCACGCACTGGGTTATGGCAAAGTGCCAAGCCATTTATCCCCAGCTCTGTGCAGCCAGGTGAGCTGGGGACTGGTGCCCCAACGTGAGAAGCGGGCAGAGCCCTGCCACCTGGAGCACCATCGACTTGTGCGGCACCTGTGGGGGAGAACAGGAGCAGAACTTGCCGTTCGGGGCTGAACTGCAGTAATCCTCAGCATCTGGCTGCAAATCCAGCTCCAACAGTCTAATGACAGTTTGACGCCGCTATCAGCATCGACCTTCAGATGGCAGGAAGCACGACTGAGGCTTTGACAGAAGCTTCAAACAGGAAAAATCGCCTCTGCGCTCCTCCCAGGAGGATGGAACGCACGAAGCCGAGCAGCTGCCCCCTCCTGCTATCACGGGAGCAAAGGGCAGCTCCCTGCAGCTCCTCGGGAAGAAGGGCAAGGAGGGGATCCAGGCTGCAGCCCCGTCCGTACGAATGGTTGTTAGCATCAGCAGTAACAGCAAGTTCTCCCTATGGAAATTCTCTTTATAAGAGCAGCAGCGTTCTTCCACCAGTGCCACTCACAATTTCCCCATGCAAATTATGCTAGCAGCAAGTCTTTTTTTTCCCCTAAGCATATCTACACCGTGGCAATTTTGCTTTGCTTGTTTTTCTTCCTAGGACACATGCAACAGCTAGCATAATTCTTCTGTACTTTTACCCACACCACCAGACAAAATCAATAAATAAATGAAATCATACGTGGAAAGTATTCAAGCAACCTAGGAAACTTCCTCCAATTAAATTATCTGCTAAGCAGCAAGACCCTGCTGTGGGAAACCAACACTGAGCTGTTTGCAGCTCGCTATTTCTGCTGCTGACCTGCTCTTACGCATCCCACGTGCAACAACAGTTCATCACATCCTACTGAAGGCTGGAAATGAGAACAGATCTCACCTCAGTTCCCTTCTAAATGCCACTGCATGGCAGCACAGAAAACACAACCGGAGCGTCTGCTGTCTCTGGATTCTCTCTCCAGCTTTATACAGCCGCCAGTACCTTGTTCTGCAATAGCTACCCCAAACCTAACAGCCAGCCACTCTTTAAAGTTTTCAAGTAACAGCTTCAAGATGTAGTTTCCTCAGCCTTGTCAGAGAACTTGGCCCAAAAAAAGACAGGAAATACCCAGCGTCATCTAGATCAGAGGTAATGGCAACAACTAGCTAGGTTCAAAAAGCCTGATCGTGTTTTTTTTGTTTGTTTTCTTAAATGGGGCTTGCACTGAAGTGAAAAAAATAAGAGTGAAAGAAACCTGTCTCTCCAGCCAGTGTGGAGCACTGCATTGGCACCATATTGCAGAGAGCAGAACAAAACTCTACCTCGGAGTCTTTATGACCCCCAACCCCACAGAGGTTAGACCTCTGCTACAGGGAACACAAGTCTGAGGGATTTGGGATGTTATCCCAATGCTGTCTCCAAACTGGAGAGAGATCAGAACTAAGAAATAAAACAACACAAGAACAAACAACAAGGATGACTACCTAAAGTAACAACCTGATAGACAACGTCAGGGAAAAGGACTAAACTCAGTCCCCGGCCAGTAAGAGGATCAAAGAAATTATGGCTAGAGAAGTTGGCCTTTTTCTGCATGCAGAAAGCAATAATGATAAATAATAACAGAACATACTGCTTACCTGGTTGTTTCCTTAAAAATAATTTAATCTCTGCAAAACCCTATGAGGTCAGGGAATACCATCTGACTGCCCGTGCCTATTCTAACCAAATGCCTTTAGCAGCTAGCAGCATTAAAGGGAAACCTGCTCAGCTCGCCAGCTTGTCTCAGCCCATCTCCTCAACATCAGCATCCCAAAGTGCTCTGAGCAGGAACATGGCCCAGTCCGCTGTCAGCACTGAACTGCTGCTAGAGCAGGTAACAGCAGTAAGAAACAGCAGCAACGTTTTACCAGCAAGACAAGAGGACGAAGGAGAAGTTCCCAAAGCTGTAAGATGAATCACAGCAAAGCCTGAAAGAAAATTTAAAAGCACTCAGCTCGCAGGCTCTTACCCAGCCCACACTCTCTTTGACACCGCTCTCCATCCTCTAGCAGATACGGAATAAAAGAACATGAGGCAAGAGAGGGAAGACGGGAATAAAGGAGCGGGCTGTTAATGGCGCAGTTGTTTGTTCATCGTTCTGATTTCCTCCTTTCCTCCCACCCCAAGAGCACTTCCATCAGCACGCTGCACACCGCCGTAACCGGAACAGGAGTGTTTCTGGGAAACAGCCTTTTTATGGAGTATCTGTACAGCACTTAGTATCCAAGCACTGTCCCACCTAAAAGCATCTATCAAAACAAATACTACCGCTCACAGGCAAAACAGAAATACAGTACTGGATTGCAAAACAGGCAGGAAAATCATTTAGATTCCCTTAAGGGCAGTAGGGGAAAAGCAGCGTTTCCCATTCATAGAAATCTCATCCCTAGATGTAGCACAGAGGGCAGGAAGAAACGACAGCGCTACAGAAATACCCATATAAAACAGATACTGGGACCGGGTCTAAATTGCTTCAAAGAAAGCTTGACCGTTCCACGTTGGCTTATTCCCCACTCATCCATTACCTGCGATGCGTTTTGGCAAGTTTTGCTACCACTGCTTTTGAAAAAAGGAGAGAGGAGAGGCAGGGCCTCCCACCCCACAGCAGATCTACGCACCCAAACCTACATCAGCAAGAAGACTGCAGCCGAGCAGGGAAAGAGAGGAGAAGTAGTGCCAAGAAACACAGTAAAGACTGGCATCGCAGCAGGGTGCAGGTCAGAAGAAAAGACCATTACGGGCTCTGTCATAAGGCAAACTTGCCCTGCTTTTGACTTTACTATTCCAGGCCCTGGTCTGCACGGGCTATTTTTGCTCTGGGGGTCATTTCTGCTGAACACTTCCAAGGTACGACATCAGCAGGATAAGGGAGGGAATTATTTTCCTTTTTAAATAAATCCAGAGAGTGAAAGCTACAAGGGAAGGGTTAAAGGCCTGAAAATGAGAGAAAGAGGATCCGTGTGACAGGAAGGGAGCATGTGAGAGGGCGTGTGACAGCCTGAGCGGCAGAATGTGTGTGTGTGTGTGTGTGTGTGTGTGGATCTCATTCCCTCCGAGGCTCTTGGCCAAATGTGGAGCTGAACTTTCTGCAGACTTTGTCCTGCCAAGTCATGTTCCCTTCTCACACGGCCTGACATCACCACAAATGCTCAGCTGGAAAACAGTCCAGAGCCGGACAGAGTCCGGGACTCAAACAGCAGCCAGTGAAATGGCCGCGCGGGCGGCACACCCACCGGCCGGCACAGCAGCCCCCGGTCCTGCAGGTGATCTCCATCCAGAAAGAGCCCTAAAGAAGCACAAAAGGGCCGAGGTGCTAACAGCCCGATGCTTTTTTACAGCCCCAAACAGGTTGAAAAAAGCAGAACGTAACCATGAGATTGTCAGGGTTTGTCATAAGGAACATACTGCACGGAGCCCACTCCGTTCCCAGCTCCTGCGCAATGTTGCCACGAAGAGAAGGAGGAGGAGGAGGAAGCCAATGGCAGAATTCACAAGCAACCCACGGAAAAAAACACAAGCCAGCGGTTCTGCCCAGCTTAATGCCCTGGCAGGGGCTGTATGAAGCAAGCAAGCAAACATTGCACAGGTCAGCGAGCTCCTACCACCCAGCCGGTCAGGAATAGCTGCAGAGCCAAGTTCAGTTCTGGAAAACGTGAGCACGTGTACGAGCAGGCAGCGGGGCTGAGCCAGCAGGTGGCTGGCCTTCTTCTTCTGCTCCTTGCACCAAGGGAGGAGGGTGGGGATGGCCGCTGATTCTGGGACACTGCAGAAGGCACCACCCAGAGCAAGTATCAGGCAGTACCAGTTGGAGTTGATACCGAAGTGAGGCAGGACAAAGTCTCCAGGCTCTCCTTGGTTTTACCTCTTCGTGCCCAAACCGCTGTTAGAAGAAGCATGATAGGAAAATAGTGCTGGTAATAGAGAGAAAAATCATGTTTTCTTCAGGAAAAGGCTTCTGCATTCACCACACCTGTGCTACTTGAAGAAAAACAAATAGCAACTTGGCAGCTTTCTACAGACCGAGGGAAAATTTTTCTTCAGTCCCACGTAACCCAGCAAGTTAATCCCCTTCTTCTCAGACACGCTTAGATAACAGGAGCTACACCGCATGACCTAAGCTCATCTGTATGTTACATTTGAAAAGACTCCTCACAACTCGAGTTCCCTCTTCCCTCACTAAAGGAATCCGACACCTTTCACCAGCGCAACTTCGCCTGCCCATGCGCTACACGGACCTTGAATCACAGCCCTAGGGCTTCCTGCCCACACCTGCTGATGCCCAGGAACGTTTCCCTCACCAACTGCAAACACAGAAGCCATCTGTCACATTTCTTCCTCGCCCTTCCACCGAGACCAGAAAACTGTTCCTCTCCCACAGAGGAATTGGGAAGCAGTCGATGAGCAGAAGAGCAGAATGGCCAAGTCAATACTGGGAGGCAGGACGACAAATTCTCCTTCAGCTTCCCGAGCACGCAGCTGGGCGAGCTGCCCTGCCTCGGTGGCAGCACTCCTGCAAGCTGCAGCACGCTGGCGAGGGCTCCGTGTGTGGATGCAAGTCAAGGCAAGAGCCACCAGGGCAAGCCTCAAAGGCTCTTGCAGCGCAGAGTCAAGTGCCCACAAACATTCCCCGTGGGTGCTCAAGGAGCCACTACATGTGCGTTACCTGACAACGTGACAATGGAACAACGTCCAGGAAAAGTCACTGCCGTAGCATGTGGAGTCCTTTGGGGACTGGCACATTTCTGCATGCATGGCCCTGGCAACCGAGACACACCACAGAGTTGTTTCAGAAGCCTACCTCTTTGCCCTCGTTTCATAAGGGCCCTAAATAGACTGCTTAAATTCCAAACATTTCTGTTTAAGTAGGAATTTACACGCATTGGTCCAAGCTTACACTCAGTAAATTTATTTTCTGAGACAATGAGAAATTATGATAAAGCCTAAAACAATCATTACAACAAAAGCAGGAATGCTCTCCAAGCAGAGAGAGCACACGGTTGCAGTGGAATGCTTAAAGAACGTGATTCCTAAACTTGAAGAAGTTCTTAAGGCCACGGAACCAGAGTCCACTGAAGTACTGGTGGAAAAAGGACAGAAAGATTAGTTTCATCAATTCGATTATTAAATTAGTTCAGTTCACTGAACGCTGGGGGAGGGAAGCATAAAAGAGGGGGGAGATGTTTTCTCTCTTCTAATCTCTGAATAAAAACAACACAAGGGAGGATGAGTTATGCTCACTCTAAGATCTGGAAGGACACAATGACCAAAAACAACCAGTTCGTTTTGCTGAGTACAGATAACACTGCCTTGTTACACTAAAACAGTTTCAACAACAACACACTCCAGCAAGCATATTTTCTCTTCGGTATCGAGCCCTTGATTATAGTCTAGTTATAAAATATTTAGTTTTGCATGTTTTTAATTTGACCTTTTTATTCAAATGCAGTTTTGCACAAGTCATAAGGAAAGGAATTACTCATCCAGTAAATCCAAGTGACTATTTTCTAATGTAAACATTTACTGTGATATAATAGCATAACGCGGATGCATGTATACACTATCATCCTGCTTAGCAAGAAATATTAATAAATTAGCTTTGCCAATTAGAAGGTACCTTCCTTTTAGGAAAACACCAAACGCAAAACCAGGCTTACGTGAATAACTTAAATCACCCACCGAGATTTGAAAGCAGCAAGTTGGAAGCCTGGCTTTAAACCACTCAGCCTTGTTTGTTTCACAGCTGGCCAAGAGGGCCCCTCTCCCCAGAGAGGGAGAGGATGCAACTCCTCTGCCCCATTCATTTCAAGAAATTGTACAAGTTTATTTACCCATATATATTTCTAAACCTTTAAATAAACTACAGAACCTAATATGCCAGGGAACACCTACTCTCTTGTCAGTCACCTGCTTTAGCAACCAGTGCAATACTCACCGAACATCTTTTATTTACATCCCAGAGAGGTATAATTCAGCTTGGCTCTGCAGCATGGCTTTGAAAGCCCTTCAATCCTCCCATCCCCGTTCTCCCGCTTAATCCTACAGACAATGGCTTTGGTCTGATCAAAACAAGAATTAGATTTCTAATTCTCTAACATCGTTCTCTCCATTTCACCATCAACTTCACACTAATAAACACGTATTTCCCCCCCCCTTCCCTTAAACACAAAGGACAGGTTTTCACTCTGCCCTCCTATGTGCACTACCTGAATCAGCCTTTGCCCTCCCCAGATAAGACACTTAAAAGCTTGGCAGCGTAGATTTCAACTCACGTTACGAAATGAGGCTGCTATCACCTTAACATTTTCTTTTGGACGCTCCATAAAGCGAGTGATTTTACCTTACAGGAAATCTGGTTTTGAGATCTCCAGGTCTAAAACTGCAAGCCACGCTGGCTCCCAGGATGCCTCCTTGTTAGCGAGGACACCAGCGAGGAGTTCGTCCGTGCTCCAAAAATTGGAGAAAAAAGATATTTTGTCTTAAGCAGCAAGTCACAGATGGCCACCACCACACAGGGGGGCTAGAACTTTTAACAGAGAAATGAATGCCAGAACACGTAAAGCCTGATCTAATTTAACAATATCATACCCATCAGTCAAACCAAAGCTCGTTCCAATACAGCTTGCCAGCTGCCATAACCGCCGTGGAAATGCTGGGTCAAACATTGTACTTACATACGAGCAGAAGCAGAAGCATGACCAAGTTGAACCTGTTTGTGGCCTAGATGTAGAACTGTGCCTGACTGCAGGAAGCACTCCCCTGAATTCCCTCCCAAGATGAGGCTCCTTCCCACGGAGACGGTTTCCACAGCAAGGAGGATGCGATTCTGCCTTCCTGAATTATCATGCGGCGAGGAACACACAGTAACACTCTGTAGCAGAGCAATTTTCCCTAGTGAAACAAAATATCCTCACATGTTAAGTTTCACCTCAATTCTGAAACAGTTGCTTTTCTCCAAGATTGTCAGATCTGCAGGTCTTATTGTTGGGGGTTACATCAATCTGACAAGTTTTCCTATTCCATATACAAAGACTCACAGAGCTGTGGCAATGAGACTTTGACAGCAGCTGCTTCCAGAGCAGCAAGCAGGATCGCCCTTCAACACGTTCAAGACAAGGCACCTTATATTCTATATTCTTCCCCAGGAACATGACTTCTGGAAAACAGCGACAGCTAAAGGCCTTAAAATCAAAGCTTGACATTTTGAAAAAAGTCCTTGCTGATAGCCAGATGCTCACATACCAGATCTAATTAGAAAAGATGCAACTTTTGTGGTCTGAGACCATCCCCACTTCTAAAGACCGGATCGCATGTTTAAAGACAGCAGAGCATTCATCCTTCTCTGTACCCAAGAATGAGCGCTCTGAGAGTCCTAAGGGCTATTCCTAGAGAAAGCACCCTTCCTGAAAAACTTCTCTGAACAGAGATAGCAGCGCTGGAAACGCCACTCTCCCTACAGGTGTGAGATGGGGATGAGGCAGCAAGCTGCACTTGTGCAGCAGTAACTGCTCCCCAGTGACAAGGGTAACCCAAGGCACACGGCCAGGATGCAACAAGTCAGTGATAAAGTTTCCTGTTTGTTAGTTTTTGCTTTTTTCTTTTTTTGGATTAGGCAATTTATATATAACTAGGCCCTGCTACAATACTTCTGCTGCTGTTCTTCACTACACAAACAGCTGCGGGGTTCCTCGAGGAGCCACAGAGCTCCTGAGCAGCTCCACACTCTCCACACTCTGCCTCAGGTTTATTCTCCCAGCTATTTTGCTGGCCTCCTTCTGCAAAGAAGAACACACATGTGTAAACACAGGAGAAAGAAACACTAAGCTCCACGCCAGATTTCGACAAGGGATTAGGCCGGGAAGCCGGGCAGCCTGCTCTCAGGCCTTGCAGCCGGAGGAGCCTTCTGGTGAGCACGTTGCAGGCGTGGTGGCAGAGAAGTGTGGCAAGGCCAAACTCCATCCTGCCCTGGCACAACGCGTACTGTCTCCAATGCCCTCTTCCCACAGCCCAAAGGAGGGAAGGCGGAGCTCAGCAACACACGGCTGGAATTCTCAAGCCAAATCCGCTCTCTTAATTAGAAGGGGAGACCACTACTCGCTAGGGGAAGGAGCAAACAGCTTTTCCTTTTTCTGCCTGCCCTCATGTACAGTCTTCTCCCGGACACCCAGGGAGCAGCAGATGCTCCACGTTCCTCATGACGAGCAGCAGAGCTCAGAGGCTTGTCTTCCCTGCAAACATAACCTGCAGTCATAGCCAGGAACTGGCTGACACACAGTGATCCAAACGGTTAGTCACGAACGTGAGTCAGGGCTGGAGACTCCCGCAGAAGCAGCCTTGCAGTGAGGAGCCCAATGGTGCCTTTAGGGGAAAAAAAAAATAAATAAAAAAAGGCAGGGGGGTGGGAAATCTGTGGTGGAAAGTATCTCTCAGCAGCGATCCGAGGTTTGTTGTGCTGTAACGAAATACCTGTTGCTGCACATCTCCGGACCTCAGCACAACATGTGGCAACGAAATGGCACGCAGAGAAATCACCCCCAGCAGAAGCCCAGTCACCCTCTCATGGTGCAGTGTGAACCGATGGCCCTGCAGATGAGCCTGTGCCCCGGAAAGCTCGCAATGCAGGCTGACAGGACGCGGCAGGTGAAGGGGACAGCAAAACGCTGAGCTGAGCAGCGCAGATGAGGACAGGCAACGAGCAGGCACAAAACAAGCAAACACCTCCCCATCCTGCACTCCGCAGCACCTCCAGCAGAGCTCGGGACTCTCTGGGCACACAGCAACAGCCACAATCACCCGACCCTTCCCACCTCCTGCCCCATCCGCTCAGAGGGGGGAAACCTTTTCCAGCGCTGTCCCAAAGCAGAGCCCTCTCTGCTCTGTGATCCCAGTGGGCGAATGGCTCCTTCCTGCGCTGCTGGGGCCCCGTATCCTTCCAGCACCTTCCAGCGCCTCCCCAGCCCTGGGAGGAAAGTTACCGGTGCTGCTGGCCTGCCGCTCCGACCCGGCCGCCCACGCCACGCATGTCTCGCCCCGCCTCGCCCCACTCCACCCAGCAGCCGCCCACTCAGGGAAGTGGGGGCTCGGTGCCCACCAGAGCAAGCCCCCGGTGCAAAATCCACCCCGAGTGCTGCGGGAGGCCGGGAGCGAAACGAAAGCTGGGGTTTGTGCCAGCAAACAGCTGAACCGAAGTCGGTTCCACACGCGTGGCTCCAAGCTGAAGGCAAGGCGGTGGCTTGCAGCCACACCATGCGCTCGTGTGGCCGATGGCTCAGGGCAGGCGAGACCTCGGAGACCTCGCTCAAGGACGAGCAGCCCCTTCTGTAAAAGGGGCCGGATCGCTCCCCGGCACGGTACGGGGCAGCGTGCGGTGACTGGTAATTGAGGCCGTGACCAATCCTTTTCTTTCCGCATCAGTTGGAGCTGGGAGAGCTGGCCTGACGTGCAAATTACCAGTTAGGGGCTGGGGTCAAGGCGAGCTCGCCCGGCACTGCCTTTACATCACAGCTCTGACCCAAACTTCTGCCTGACGCCTGCTCCGGCCCCAGCGGCGCTCGAAGCTCTGCTTCATCACCGATTTCCTGCCAGCTTTCTCAGATCAGAAAAGAGAAACAAAACCAATACAAAATACCACAACCAAGTAGGTGGGCGCCTGCTGCGAACAACACCCGCTCCTCATCCGCGAATAACTTCTTACCGGGCAGGAAGGCTAGAAAAACACACAGCAAGGCGACCCTTCCCAAGAAAGACGAAATATCCTCCGGTCCATGCAGCATCCAGGCGCAAGCGGATTAAACAAACCGTTCCGCCCAGCTGAACCTTGGCCGCTGCACGCAGCGGGCGCGGACACAGCCCCCTTTATACCACAAATAACACAGCACCCACGCAGCTCCGAAGGGATGGCAGCCGGGAGAGCCCCCCTCAGCCCGCTTAGGGCACCGCGGTCGCCCCCTTACCTCACGCGGCCGCTGTGAGGGGCGCAGGGCCCTGCCCGCCGCCTCAGGGCCGCCACCGGCCCGGCCGGGCGCCGCCTCAGCCGGGCCCCGGGCAGGCCGCGCGCGCGCAGTGCTGAGGGGAGGCGGAGGCAGCGCCGGGCGGGCCCGGGGTGGACGGAGGGGGGGGAGCGCGATGGCGGCTGAGGCGCTGCGGGGCTGCTGGAGGGGGTGCTGCGGGTGCAGGGCGGGCGCCGCGCTGCTGCTGCTGCTGCTGCTCCTGGCGCTGTGCCTGCAGCCCGCCCGGCCCCGCAGCCTCCGCTTCGTGACGCTGGTGAGGGGAGGGAGAGGAGAGGAGGGGAGAGGAGGGGAGGGGACGGGGAGCGGGGCTTGCGCTGACCGCCCGCCGCCCGCAGGTGTACCGGCACGGGGACCGCTCGCCCATCAAGGCCTACCCGCGGGACCCCTTCCAGGAGGCCGCCTGGCCGCAGGGCTTCGGGCAGCTGACGCAGGTGGGTGCGGGCAGCGCGAAGCGGGCCCGGGGAGGGGGAGCGGGGCTCAGGGTAACGCCGCTGCCGTTGCAGGTGGGGATGCGGCAGCAGTGGGAGCTGGGCCAGGCCCTGCGGCGGCGCTACCGAGGCTTCCTGGGCGCCGCGTACCGGCGGCAGGAGGTGAGTGCTTATTTCATCCGGCTCTGCCTCGGGTGGTCGGCCAGACGAGGCAAACTGAGAGCCCTGTAGGGTTGTCTGTCCTGTTTGCCCCCTCTGTGGGCTCCCCAGGAAGTACACAGCTGGACGTGGTTCGGATCACACCCCCTCTTTGTCGTCTGCTGCTTCAACAAAACTTCCAGTGTCAGCTCAAACGTGGATCCTTTAACCCTCCTCAGTAGTTCCTTTCCAAACGTACTTCGCTCTTACAAAGCTTTTGCCAGCTGAAGCTGTTTCTCTTCCCTTGGCTGAGAAGGAAAAACAAACCGTGGCATATGCAAACAGGAACAGTTCCGCTAACCAAGCCCATACCAGCTTGAGTTGAGCAAGCTCTCTTATGAGAAGCGTTGCCTCTGGTTGACACTGTGTGACCATCTGTCACCTGACTCAGCGACAAGCTGGAGCCGTGGCAAAAGGTGCTGAAGAAAGCAAATATGCCCAGGGCTTAACTGTTGTTTGTTTTTTTTTTATGACACTTGTAAAATTAGATGCTTATCTTTTAAAATAGTTCCTTTTTTCAGAGCTTGCCTAGGATGAAGGCAATCCTGTCTAGCATGTACAGGATCAGTTGTTTTCAGGCCACAGTTGGGAGGTAAAAGTGGGTAGGAATTGTCAGACTTTTTTGCCATGACTGGTAAGTTTTGAGATACGGGGGATGCTATACAGGGTGAGCATATGTGGTGGTTTTTTAGCATTTAAAACCCCAAGCTTGACATTCTGTTTGATTCTTCTGGTTTTCAGTTCTTGTTTCAGATCCAGTATGCTGGGGTTAAGGGCATTCTTTCACACATGTTCCTGCTCTTTTGCACTAATTTTCTCCCAATCTCCTCCCAGTGATTTTAGCACACAGATACCGGAACAGCAAAGTTTTGCCATTTTGACCTTCTGAACTCTTTAGTATTTTCCCTTTTCTTTCCTTTCTGGCTCAGATCTCTCTCTCTGAGCTCTGGAATGGTAAGTCTTGGCCCATTAATCCCAAGAGCCCACACTGATCAAATGATATCTCAGCTCTCCCCTTCTCTTTCTTAGACCACAGATTATTATTAATTATTTCTCAGATGGCAAAGCTGAGGCTTGGAGAAGCCAGGTTTCAGCAGGAGCAGCAGCTTGTTCCTGGAACAGAGAACTGAACACAGCAGTTTGCCCCAGTCCTGCTCTGTAAATACAGCACATTTCCTATCTGTGCCCATCGTTATCTACATCTCTGTCTTGCTCTTCTCTGACTCGTTTATTTTCAGACTCCCTTCTTCCTATCTGTAACATCCACACAGTGCTTCTCGCTATTTCACTTACCCAGAACAGACTGCTGTAGCATTGCACAGTGAAGCATCTTTCACATCCATCCTTAAAGTTTCGTCCAGGTTGACGCCAGCAGGCCCCGTCACTTCAGTTCCTGTTATCCTGTTGTCCACAAGCAGCTGCAGGGCACGTGGCGATGTTCCTCAGCACGTGCGTTGTCCTGCGTCCCAGCGGCACCGCTTACAGTGGCGTTACTAACGGTGCGCTGTCCCTGTCCTGGCAGATCTTCATCCGCAGCACAGATTACGATCGGACGTTGATGAGTGCGGAGGCCAATCTGGCAGGCCTGTATCCCCCAGAGAGACAACAGATGTTCAACCCTAACATTTCCTGGCAGCCGATCCCCGTACACACAGTGCCAGAGTCCGGGGAAAGGGTAAGTTAGTCCCGAGGATACATCCTGACTACCCAAGTGGCATGTTGTGCTGACCTCTCCAAAAGTCTTTACTTCAGGCTCGATTCAGATTGTTTTGAGCTTCTCCTGGGACCTGCCTTGCAAAGATTCGTTTGTTCTCTGAATGAGATGAGAACTGAGGGGCTGTGTTTGTTCACTCCCTATATTAGCTGCACCAGGCCACACACAGGCTGGCTGGAGCATGTTAGAGGGCAGAACTCGAAGCTGTAGATGGTCGGGGTTTCATTACCATTCTGTATGTTTTAAATCCTGTACATATGGAATTCCCAGTGACTTACCTGCTCTCATCTCTGCCCAGCTACTGAAGTTCCCATTGAACCCCTGCCCACGGTACGAACAACTACAGAACGAAACACGGCACTCGGCAGAATACGTAAATAAGACCAGAGACAATTTGGTAAGTGATGGTGTGAGATAAAGTGGCCCTGTAGTTAAAATACCGCTTCTACACAATCAGAGCTCTGACAATATCATGTAGTGCATATCATGCAGCACGAAACTGGAAAATTGAAGGCCTCTCTCCTTCTGTTCATACCTACAGCAATTCCTGCAGATGGTGGCAAATGAGACTGGGATTCGGGATGTCTCTCTGGAGACTGTCTGGAGTGTGTATGACACACTGTTCTGCGAAGTAAGTTTCCGCATAAATGCGCGTGGATTTGCACTTTGCTATGTAAACCTCCTGCTTTGTAGCTTAAATATCATGCCAAAGCCAGGAAAAAAGGCCACCAGCACAATAAATACCTCATTTAAAAGACACTAGAAAATGACCTCAACCTGAAATCTTCTGATGTTCGTGGACAATTCTGAATTAAGTAAGGTAGAAATGAGATCTCTGGAAGCTGAAGGAGTGCTAACTTTATGATTTAAATTGGGTGTTTTAAATTTGGACTGTTCCTGATTCTGCTTCTGTTAATTTGGATTGGTCACTTCTTTGCTTCTGTTAATGCCCTCTCTAAAGAAGTGCTCCACTGTGTTAAGTTGGGTTCACCAACATTTGTTTTTTGACCCATTATGAGGTCCTGTGACAAAGACTCTAGAGACAGACGTTACTGTTTTACTATCTGGGGTGAAGCACAAAATTCAAATGGAATTTTCTTGAAAGCACCTCTCCTGGAAGCTTAAAAATAAAAATCGATTTAGCAGTGCTAATGCCAAAGTAAAGGTCGTGCATCCAGGAGACTTACAGTTGTGGCACGGGTTTGTGTACAACCATATAGCACAATGAAAAAAAATAAAGTGATCTTTAAATATCAGACTGGTAAGTGATAGAACAAAATGTAAACCCTGACACTGACGTGCTGCTTTTGACACTCTGTTGGTCCTATGGAGATGCAAGGGTAGTGAGATTGCTGGCAATGGTACAGTAATGCAGTATATACTACATTAGGGATGCAAAGCATAAATCTGCATGGCATTACACTTTGCTACATAAAGTAGTTGCCTGAGTTGCTGCAACCTGAGAATATTCTAGCTCAGAGCTGCATTGCACTGTGTAAATTTGCCCTTTGTATCACAAAGCCAATCTCCTATCTTGTAACAGTGACAGTGAAGCAAGTTCTGTCAGTAACAAAAACTCCTAGTCAAAGAGATCAAGAATTTCAAAACTGCGCTTTCAAGACTCACTTAAAGAGCTTCAAATTGGGCCCGGAAGCCCAGCTGACAGCCATCATATCCCTGAGAACCTGGCTGACAGCTCACTGTCCCAAAATGAAACTACACCATAGTAAGGAAGGGGAGAGTTACTGTAAAAACTATACCCTCAGCCTGACTAATGGCTGTGGCCACTTTGAGCTTCCTCCTTTTTTCTCACTTTTACAAACAGTGCCCTGAAGAGGAATGTTTTTTCTCACCTGAGCCAGCAGGTTCGCTCTACCATCTGGTTGGTAAAAAAAAAAAAAAAAAAAAAAAAGGTCCAAGAAATACCTGAACTTTCCAGCTACTCTCTTTGTAAATTAATGAAAACCTAACTAAATACCTAGGTTGCTGATGGGAATTTCTGTGAACTGCTGAGGCAGAATGGGCCCTTAAGGATATTCAAACTCGTCTTCTGGCAGTTTAACAGGATGTGGCATACAAAATTGCTCCATCCGAGCAATGCCAGGGAACCACAACTTTTGTTTGTCTGCCAGTATAACTAATCCTTTCTTGTAAAGGGTTGGCTGCAAAGCAAATTCTTCTCTTGGTTCCCAGTTCTGTGTGTTCTAGGTTTGATTACCGGGCTCTGTCAGTGGTGCATCCCACTACTACGTCTGCTAACACTAAGTGCTTGCTAACTTTTCCAACATCTTTCAGTGGCCCACAGAGCCTCCTGGGGAATTGTGCTGCAGGTAAACCAGAAACCAAATGCCCCAAGATTACTGTACTGTCCTAACACTCTAACCCTGCGCTCCAGGTGTGCATTCACAGAAAAGCAGCTCCTAGGTTCTAGTCTTGATGCTTCTCACAATTAGTTTCTGAAACAACATTTAAAAGGAATGACATGAACTACGTGTATTCTCTGTATGCAGCGTGACAGGGTGAAGACAGAATCCTAACTAGACAAGGGTCCTACTTAAACAATACAAAAAATCAGCAGCAGTAAATCAACTCCAGACACCCTGACTCCCATTCTCTGATTAGATTGTGGTCCGTGCTGCCTCCAGATGAGTACTCTCTTTCTCTTCCTAGCAAGCACACAAAATGGATTTGCCATCATGGGTTACGCCAGATGTCATGTCCCGGTTGAAGCAACTGAAAGACTTTGGCTTTGAATTTCTGTTTGGAATCCACCACCGGGTAGAAAAAGCTCGTTTGCAAGGCGGTGAGTGCAGTAGGGAAGGAGCTTTGTGTTGCTCTGCCTAGATTTTGAATCTTACTAGCTGTTCCCTTTCCCCAGGGGTCCTGCTGGATCACATTAGGAAAAACCTAACCAAAGCAGCAAATGCCTCTGCTCACCAGCACCTGAAACTTCTTGCCTATTCAGCGGTAAGTCAGAGGTTGGGTATGAACTTTGCTCCATCTCCTCCTCCTCACACTTGGGGTTGGGGCTTGCTAATGGTTTTTACCCTTTCTGGCTTCTCTCCAGTCTGTGCAGTGAGCAGGAGATGCATCTTTGCCTCTGGCTGGGTGGGATATGCAATACCTGGCATCGTTCCTCTGGGGCCCCCGAGGAAAATTCCCAAGCTGCACTTAGTTCCTGGTATAGCTTAGGCTCATGGATAAGACCGGCAGTCTTTGGGGAGCCACTGCTGTATTTATTTGGTGGATGGGTTGCTGCTACTCCAACGTGATGTTTCAGCAGTACAGCTAAAGAGAGTCACCCCCCTTTCCAGCAGCCTGCTGGCTGGAAAGTCAAGCATCTCCCAGATTGCTCCCTAGAGATTAATCCTTAAAAGAACGATGCAGGATAGATACGGCTGTGTTTCACCTCCTCCCCTTCTCTGGCACCATCACAGATCACCTTTCCAACTACTGCTCCTTTCCCTTCTTTCAATGGAAGTTACAAAGGTGGCTTCCCTTCTGCACTGCCCTGCCCATTGCTGGTATGGTCTGAGCTGCCCTGCCACATTCATGAGGGTGACTGATTTGGTTTTTTTCCCTCTTTCTCAGCATGACACCACACTTGTGGCACTGCAGATGGCTCTAGATGTCTACAACAAGATTCAAGCACCATACGCCTCATGTCATTTATTTGAGCTGTACCAAGAGGATGATGGGTGAGGGCTGCAGTAAAGATGTCTGCTGTGATTTCACCTCAAGGGTTAGATACCTAGGCTAGGTGCAATCTAGGGGGATGCAAGCTTGCTCCTAGTGGCAGACTCTTAGGAGGAAAACTGTGACCAGACTGAAGGAAATGGTTTGCACTCTAAGATTTTTTTTTGGGAAGGGGTGACTTGAGCTGGAGGAAAAAAAAAAATCTAGCTGTGTTTCGTTTTCAGTGACTTCTCTGTGGAGATGTTTTTCCGGAATGAGAGCGGGAAGGAACCTTTCCCACTGACGATCCCTGGCTGTCAGCACAAATGTCCCCTGCATAAATTCTTGGAACTCACAGATCCTGTTGTGCCTCAAAACTGGGAGCAAGAATGTCAGGTAGCAAGCAGCATGCAAGAGACAGGTGAGCCCAGGCTGGAGCAGAACGTGGCAGAAGGGGAAAGCTTAGAATTACTGTGACCACTTATTTTCTCCCTTGCAGGACTGTTTGTGGGTCTGGCCGTGTGTGGATCCGTTCTCCTTCTCCTTATAATCCTCCTCATGATTGTACTTCTTCGCGTACAGTCTCAGCCCCCTGGCTACCGGCACGTTTCCAATGAGGGAGAAGAGCAGGCCTGACAGTTGCTTCAACTGCTTCCCAGGCAGTAGGGGGGAGCAGCGTTGCCCCTAAGGATGATTGGGCACCTTCAGTAACTGAGTATTCTTCTGCTTTGGCCATTGCTTCCCAGAACGAAGCTGAACTGTGATTTTTTTGGACATTTTTTAAAGGTGATGACCCAGAGAGAGGACTGACCTACCCTAATGGAAGTGACGCATTTTACTTCTGAGAAGCCAGGGTACTGTGTGGTGCCTCCAGCCCTCATACAGTCAGCCTGGGATTCTCACCAAGGCCAGTTGGAGCAGCAGGCTCCTTGTGAAGAATTTTCCTCCTTTCAGTGATTGTAAATGTTACCACTCACCCTTCCTGTGGCAGGGGGACTTGGGCCTCCAGAAGGTGCCACGTGGAGCATAATTAAGAATTACATCTCTCTTCGGGTTCAACTTGCTTTGTGTGCTTTTCTCTCAAGTCCTTGGACTCATGGTGGTGAGAAGGCTGGGCTTGGAGCAGAAGGTCCAGCTCCCCCATGATGCACAGACACTCATCTGCTGACCATGCAGAGGGAGCTGCTGCAGAGATGGCAGGTGGTGAAAAGCATTTCTTGAGGCTGCTGCTAAGTAGTGGTTCATGGTCTCCTTTTCCCCTCATCAAAGTGTAGTTCAAGAGAGAACTGGCCTGTAATCAGGACAGGACTGCAAACCTGGCAGTGGTTTCTAGCATTCAGCTCAAAGTAGGTTACATATGATCCACAGACTAAAGAGCTTCGTAAAGGAGATGAATTCCTGTAGTCACAATGCACCCCATTTCTTGTGCAATGGTGGCTCTAGAAAGGAGGAAGTCCTTGTAGATAGGAAACGTTTTCTATGTTTCTAAAGATTCTTTCTAAAGAATTCTAAAGTTTCTTTTCTAAAGATTCAGTCTTTGAATTTGCCCTCTGCACTTCAAGTACCTACTACAGGGGACTATCCTGTACTGCAGGCGGTCCAGATTTCAGCTGGAGCCTAAGGAACATGCCTTACTGGCAGAAAGTTTTTATGCTATAATTAAAGAAATGTAGCAGAGCTGTTTACCTAAGACTAGACTGAATCCCAACTTCCAGAGTTTTGGATTGTTTTTTTCCCATCCTCCCTACTGCACAGCCTTACCCAGAAAAAAATGGAAAACAAACAAACAAAAAAAAAAGGATCAGACTTTGCAGGTAAATATGGGCCCCTTCATCTGCCACTCTTTAGCATTTTATCCAAAATGTGATTTTCTCCCAGCAAGCTGGATGGAAGCCACAATCCTCTCACCTGTCCCCATGATACCGAGTTGACAGGACAAACGGTCTTTTCCTTGATAGAACCATCAGATCAGATTTGAAGTCCTTCGTTAGACGATAGGTGAAACCTTACCATGTTTGGCTGGTTAGCAGGGAGTTTAGAAACTTTGTATTACTTAGCCAGCTTCATCTGTATGAAAAGAGAGACTTGTATCTTTCTCTAGGTGAGGGCAAGATGACCCAAGCCTGCAGGATGTGTCAGCAGATTAGGTGAGAAAGTCATGCTGTGCAGGTGTGCTTGCGTGTGTAACCGACTACACTCAGTGTGCTGGCTTAAGTAGAGAGAACACCATCAGAGAGAAGGAGATGCACAAGGACTGGGTTCAAGCAGGGAACACGGTGAGGAAGTGTACTGACCACCACCAGAGACCCCCAGAGAGACCATGAGTGAAAACAAATGTGGATGTGTCAGAGAACTTTAAAGAGTTTAACGAGTTATGGGAAATAGTATGACTATGTTAGTAATTGGAAACCTAAAGAATGGTTATAACTGTATATAACCCCTGGCACGTGAACAATTTGGAACACACTCTAGGTGGAGCAATCCTCTGTGGGTCCTGTGCCACAGTTAAAGAATGCCTGCTCCCTAAAACTCCAAATTGAGTCTTAGAGAGTTTCTTTGACTGACTTTCACGCTATCACCCAAGGACAGGGCCCAGCTCCACACCCCCTGTAGGGGACACAGGGTTGGCATCTCCCCAGGCTGAGGCCAGACACACGGCCGCTGCTGCTCTGCCTCATCTCTTGTCATGGCTGTGCCTCAGTGCCACAGCCCAGGCTGCAGCATGCTGACAGTTCCGGAAAGTTCCTCTGGAGTAGGGCCTGGAGGGCTGCCCCCTGCCCCTCTCAGCTCCCTGCCCTGTCCCTGGGCTCTCCAGGAGCCACGGACCCCAGCCTTGGCGCAGGTTCCTCCCCAGGGCGCCGGGGGCCACCCCCTTCCCTCAGCTCGCCTCAGCCCGCGCCCTGCTCTGGCCTGGCCGTTAGCAGCCGCCATGGCAGCAGCAGCACCTGGGAGCGTTGGGAAGCCGGCTGGAACCGGCTGGAACCAGCTGGAACTGGCTGCAACCGGCTGCAACCAGCACCAGGCTGCCCGGCTGCGTCCTCCATCTTGTCTCGCTCTGTGCCCAGTGCCCGGGCGTTGTGCTTGTCTCTGCTCACAGCCTTCGCTTCTTTGGCTCGCCTGTCCTCCTGTGCCCTCGGCAGGACTGAGGCATTCCCCCTCGGCTTTCACAGCCTCCTCCTGCCCAACACGCCCGTGCTGGCAAGAGATTTCCTGAGGTCTTGTCCTGGAATCACTCAGAGATTCCCGTGCCCTTGGGCTCAGCCGGGTCCAGATCTGGAAACGCGTGGTGGTGGCCTTTGTTAGGCTGTGCCAAAATGCCAGCCGAGTGCTCCTGGGACTAGTTTGGGTGGTTATTTGCCAAGTCTGAGGAAGAACGTGCGGGGAAGAAGAGCGGGAATGGCGGCACCAAGGACTTTGGTTCTTCAGCTGCTTCTCTGTTAAATGTGGCAGCTCCCAGCAGTGTCTCTGTGTGGAAGAACGATGGGGGAATTAACAGACTGCTTTGAGTTCAGAAGCGGATGACTTCTGATGAAAGGCCACTGGAACATCCTGGTCTTCATGAGGGTGGCCATCTCAGTTTGCTTTAGCTGTTGTAAATAAAGACCTGGTTTTACAATTTTTTGCCCAAGTATTGTGTTTTTTTACTTCTCCTCCAGCTCTGGGCCTTGCCCTGGCCTCCTGCCTCAGGCTGCTTCATCCTGTTTCTCCCGGCTGCTTCCCGTTCCCCTCTTGTGCCTGTTGACATGAGGTGCTAGCATGGGGCTGGAACAGCAGCTTCCATGTGTCAGCACTGCCAGGCAGTGATTTCCATCACGAGGATTTATCCGTCTATGGAATCTCTTACAGGAAGCACCACATAACCGTGCTTAACCCTCTGAAACTTACAACTGCAACATTTGGAAGTTCTTGGAAAACCTGAGAATGTATAATCCGTACACATGCTGGACAATAGCCTCCCTCACCAGTAAATATTCTGGGAAAGTGCCGTACCTGAGACAATTTACAAGTACGATTTCAAAGCGGGTATGCAGGGTAGTAACAGCAATAGCAACGCAGTAGTTGGAATGATGATAGTGTGTGCATTCAAATCTATAACAGTATTGCCACTCGGACATGAAGATATTCCCTTGAAGGTACCCTGCTGCCCAGGCCTTCAACATTATCTTCAACATTATTACCACATTTGGTTATTTGAGTGACTCCTGGTTCCAGTGCCCTCCCATAGTCCTAATACTGCAAATATTTGCTGACACACAAAAATTAGAGAAAACAGCATGCACCCTCCTCCCCCTCAGTGCTGAATCAACAAAATACTTGCAGGAACCTTGATTGAAGTTCTAACAAAGCGAGAATTTGAATTAAGCTGTGAGCTGTTGTTTTAAATATGGTTTTCCAGCGCCATCTAAAGGTGAACTAACGTTGTGAATTTGTAACTTCCAGTTGCTCTGCCGGCAGTCAATAGCAATGGGAGATGTTTGCTCCTGAAGAGTTGATAACGTCGAGGATTCAGCTTGTGCTTCATATCTTTTTTTCGTATGCTTTACCAAAAGCTCAGTATCAAGATCTTACTGTTACAGCGAGGCAGAGAGACAAAAAGTTCTCATTTTGGTTGCTTTGGCCTCTCCGTTAGGGACCACAGTATCTGCAACACTCCCTCATCCTCCTGATCCCTTCCAGCAGGAGTATCTGTCCATCCATCACTGTCCAGCTTATTTAGGGAGTTTATGGTGACCAAGCTTTTCAATTTAGTTTCCCCAGAGATGCCCCCACCCCACCATCCTCCAGCTGTCCAGGCACAGGGACAAGGCACAGCTCACATGCATTTTATTTATTGTCCTCAACCATGACACAGGGGCTGCACCCGGCATGCCCCAGGCATCGGGGGAAGTCACCAAGGTAGTGGAACGACGTGGCATGGCACTGGGGTGGCAGGTACAACACGGGATTGGCATCACCGGGACGCGGGGGGGACAACATGGGGTTTCACCAGGACTGGTGGGGGGACAGGGGATGTCCTCATGTGTTGCTGCATGTGTGGGAACATATGGGGTGCCCCAGGACCCATGACACAGCCCTCCCAAAGACATCCCCATCTCCACTGCGCCCCACAGCAACACAGATGTCCCATGTCCCAGTGCCCCCCCCCCATCCTACATGTCCCCACGTGTCCCCCTGGCATCTTCAGGTCCTACCCGCGCTCGCAGATGAGCTCGACGACGCTGTGCTCCATGGGGACAGGGTCGAGGCAGCGGTGGGCAGCGCTGGCGGCCACCTCGTCCAGCAGCCCCTGCACCACGCGCTCGTCAGCAGCAAAGCGCCAGAGGTAGAGCTGCAGGTAGTGGCCGTCCACCTGCACCTGCTGCAGCCCGAAGCGCCCCAACGTCCGCAGCCGCACGCACTCCAGCAGCGTCTTCAGGCTGATCTTGATGATCCCCGTCAGCACTGACACCTGGGACACAGGGACAGCAGGGACAAGTGGCACGGTGGGGATGGGGACAGCCAGCGCAAGGAGGACTCAAGTCGTGTCCGCACAGGGATGCGGAGAAATTAGGGATGCCCCTCTGGGGTCACCAGCACTTATGACACCCTAATCCTCATCCTAACATGTGTTAGGACATGGGGACATGTCACACGGGGGTTACAGAGACCTCAAGCCACATCAGTGTGGGGACACAGGAACACTGACACTCACCCCTGCCATCTGCCCCAAGAACCAACGCCCCTTGTCTTAGCCATCAGCCCCTGAGGAACCCCCAAACCCCAGCACTGGGGACACGGGGACACAAGGGACACGTGACAGGTGGGAAGATGGACAGCTTAGGGTCTTCGGGGACACCTGAGGGACACTGGGACATCCCTACGGCCTCACCTTGTTGAACTCGACAGGGCTGAAGATGTCGATACGTTCGGAGAAGAGCTTCTGGATGTTGCTGAGCAGGTGGGTGTCCATTGGGGCACTGGGGACAACGAAAGCAGGACAATCAGGGGGGCACGGGACTGGCAGGGGAGGAAGGAGGGCACAGGGACGGTCAGGGGACACGGTGACAGATGGGATGGGAGGGCTGTATGGGGACACAACGGCAGGAGAACATGGGGATGAGCGGGGGATGTGGGGAGAGTCACAGCACGGGGATTTAAGGCACATGGGGATCATCAAGAGATATTGGCATCTGGAGACACGAGGACAGTAGGGGAAGATGGGAATAATCAGGGGATACTGGGATGGTGTGGGGACACAGGGACTGCCAAAGGATGTGGGGACCATGGGTGGATACTGGGACAATTTGGGATATGAAGATTGTCACAGGGACACGGGGACTGTAGGGGAACATTGGGATCATTTGGAGCCATGAGGACAGCCAGGAGGACGCGGGGCTGGTCACGAATGTGGGGACAACGGGGTGACCCCGGGCTGATAGGGAGGTGACCCAGGTGACAGGGCTGACCTGGGGGTGTAGCTGGGGGCGTAGCGCCCAGGCGCCCGTGAGCTGCTGTAGACGGAGAAGGCGCGCCGGCTCGAGTCGCTGCTCTGCGCCCGCCGCACGCCCTCCTCGAAGAGCTGCCCCACCTGCAGCATCGCACCGTGCTCAGTGCCAGCGTCCCCCAAACCCACCCCAAATACCCCCCTGGGGACTCCCAAAACAAGCCAGGATCCCTCAAAACCCTCTAAGACTTCCCAGTCCATTTGAGATCCTCTCAGACCCCTCTGGTCTCTCCCTAAAATCCTTATGGACACCTCAGGGAGTCTCCTCTTGGCCCTTCAGAGACTTCAGCCCCCCTGCAAGGGACCCTCTGGGACTCCAAAACCCTCTCAGGAACCCTCTGGGACCCCTGAGGGTGCTTTAGGGAGCCCCACAGGGACCACCTGCAACATCCTAAAATTCTCAATGACTTTATAAAGGACAGCAGGCATGATTTCTGGCCCCTTCAGGGATCCCCAGGAACCCTCTGGCACATCTGGGACCCCTCTACGGGTCTCCAGCCCCCACCCCAAGCCCCTACAGGGGCCCGGTGCTGCCCCAACCTGGACGTCGATGGCAGTGATGTCCTCGACCACGCGCTTCATGACGGCGCGGACGTTGCGGGGCTCGACGGTGCCCAACCAGTCGCGTGTCTCCACGCTCTTCCGCAGCATCTGCGCCACTGCCGCCCCCTGCACCTGCACGTAGTGGTCGAGCAGCCGCTGCGCCGCCCCCCGAGCCTCCGCGCACAGCGCCGGGCCTGGCGTCACCGCTGGTCCCGTGTCCTGGGGAGCACAAAGGACATGGGGACACTCCACACGCAGCCTCGGCCCCGTGTCCTTGGGATTTGGGGACACAGGGAGATGGCTCCTTGGTGGCACAGGGATGTGAGGACATCTAGAGGCCTCCCCCAGTGCCCCCATGCACAGCACCATCTGTTGTGAGGGTACACAGAGACGTCGGGGGGTACATGGGATGCTCTGGGCTGTCCCAAAGTGCTGCATCCCTATTGTCCTCACGTCCTTGTAGCATTTGGAGGGACTCAGGGATGTGCCAAGGCCTCCTGGGGACGTTCTGTGGAGCTCCCACCCCTTAGGGACACTGAGACGGGGAGGGACCCTTCTGCCTCCATGCGTACTGCTGTTCTTGGGGCCACATTCTGGACAGACATGGGGCCACAGCGGGACACAGGGAGGGGCTTGGGGACATTCAAGATCCCTTTGGGGACATTTCAGGGTCCCTCGTGGACATTTGGGGGCACACAAAGTTCGAAGGAAGATCCCCATGCTTCCACACACACTCCCATGTTCCAGACAGACACCAGGACTCGGGGCCGCTCTGTGGCACCTCGGGGACATTCAGGACCCCCTCAGAGCCATTTTGGGGCCAACGAGGGTGGGTTTTGGGGCTCACCTCAGGAGGAAACTGCTCGTCGGTAAGGGTGAGGATGTAGCTGATGGTGGTGGCCTCGTAGTCGAGGCAGAGGCGGGCGAGGAGCAGCAGCAGTGCCGGGGGTGCTGCGGGGGCTCCCCTCTCCGTGGGGCTGTCGGCAAAGCCCCGGGCGGTGCGGCAGAGCCAGCGCACGAAGGCCACCACCAGCCCTTCGCGCACCGCCTCTACGCAGAACTCTCCCTGTGGCCAAAAGCAGAGGGTTACACCTCCCAAAATACCAAACCGCCACCCCTGCCTGCTTAAAAGCTGCCACTGCACCGTAAAAGCCTCAGCTGCACCCCAAAGAACTGCTGCTGGGCACCGCTGTCGCACCCATGTCACCGTGTAGAACGGCCCCGTGACCAAACCTGGGGGGTTATGTCCCAAAAATACCACCCTGGGTCTCCCAAAAACCTCCTCTGTATCCCCAAAACTGCCCCTAGAGCCTGATATTTTCCCCATGGCCCCCAGCAGCCCCTCACACAGCACTGCCATGCACAACGGAAAGCACAACTGCCCCGTGCAACCCCAAAACAAACCCAGTTCCACCAAGCTGTGCTGTACAACCCCAAAACCACCCCAACAACCCCTGCAGGGACTGCCAATCTGCCCCATGCAACCTGCAAAGTAAACCCACGCTTATTTTAAGCCCGTGCAACCTCCACCCTGCCCAGCGCAGCCCCCAGCCACCCCCAAGGTCACCCCAGCGACCCCCATACTCCCCCCAAAGCTCCCCCCACTGCCCCCAGCCCACCTTGAAGTAGGGCAAGCTGGCGAAGGCCACGTCCTTGGCGGTGAAGAGCTGCACGTAGGCCAGGACGGCCTTGAGCTGGCCGAGAACGGAGGAGGACAGCGTGGCCAGGAGGTCGGGGAGCCCGGGCCCCTCTTTGCCGGGGGGCCGGGGGGCTGCCAGCGCCTGGCGCACATCACCCAGGCACCCCAGGAAGAAGGTCTGCAGCGCCCGCAGGTAGCGGGCCACCCGCTCGCCCGCTGCCCGGGCCACCAGCGCGGCGCCTGCTTCGGCCCCGGCGGTGGGCAGCAGCTCGAGGAGGGCGCGGAGGCGGCGGTGGAAGCGGTCGAGCGCCCGCACCAGCAGCGAGGTGTCGCCCAGGCCCCGCTCCAGCGCCAGGCGCCGCTCCAGCAGCTCGAAGTAGCGGGCGGTGAGGGCGGCGGCGAAAGCCTCCAGGCGGCCTTCCCCCACCCCCGGGCAGCCCTCGAAGAGGCTGCGGTACGAGGCTGCGAGCAGGCACAGGTTGCCCACGAAGGCCGAGCTGCCGCGGTCAACGAAGTCCAGGATGTCGGAGGCCGGGGGAGGAGTGGTGGCAGCACCGGAGGGATCGGCTGGGGGCAGCTCAGCCTCCAGCGCCGCCAGCTCGGTCTCCAGGCGAGCACCGGCATGGCTCAGGAACTCCTCGCACAGCTCCTCGGGCGGCTCCTCCAGCTGCAGCAGCATCTCCACACATTCTGTGAGCTCCTTGGGGTCCAAGGTGTCGTCCCTAGAGAGATGGGAGGGGTTAGCTGGGTGCTATGAGGTTCCGAGGTTAATAGCGGCACAGCAAAACAGGAAAAAGCAATAAAGGTCATCAGTAGGCTTCAGAGTTAACGATAATTATTGAAAAACAAAGGAGAAATGAGGACTTCATAGCATCAGCATGTTCCAGAGTTACCAGTGGAATAAAGTTGTGAGGGGAACTGCTATAATTACCCCCAAAAGGAACACCCTCTGTTCTCCAGACCCGCCACCAGTAGGCTCCAGAGTGAACACCCCCACAACCCCACCTCCTGCTGGCAGCGGGCTGCGGGGTGACCGTACCGGAGGCGTGCCCGCAGGCGCTGGGCCAGCTCGGCCATGATGGCGTGGCTCTCGTCCTCGATGGCACGGAAGGAAGGCAGGTGGCGGTAGTGGCGCAGCACGGCCCGGGCGCGGGCGTAGCAGTGCAGGGCCCGCGCAGGGTCTGCCCCCGGTGCCGCCCAGCGCCGCAGCCGCCCCGGCACCTCCACGAGGGACTGCAGCTTCCGCAGGAGCGCCTGCACGCCTGGAGGGGCCGCAACGTCAGGAAGGAGTCGGGCATGGGGGAAAGGATCGGGCACCGAGGTGGGGGGAGCAAGGACCAAGGGGAAGGGCTACGGATGAGGCAGGGCCTGATCAGCCCCCTCTGGGATCCCATTCCCCTTCCCCATCTGACTCTTGGCCCCCTTCCCCATCATCTGCCTCCTCTGCTCCCCCCACACCTTATTATCTGCCCACCCCACAAAGCCCAGGTCTGCCCCCAGATGGGCTCCTCCAACTCCCCCAGCCTCCCCCAGTCTACACTCCGACCTACATGATCCCTAAACCCCAACATCTGTCTCCTCATCCCCTCATATTTACCCCTAAAAGGCCAATATCTAATCCCCAGGCCCCTCCAAGCCCCAGATCTGACCCCCAACCCCACAATCTGTCCTCCCCGAGTCACCCAATCCCAAGATCTGTCCCCCAACCCCACAGATCTGCCCTCCTGGGCTCCATCCCTCCCTCCCCGTACCAGCCAGCTGGGCGCCCCGGCGGTGACGGTCCTGCAGCGCCGCGCTGACACGGGCGCTGGAGGTGCTGATGGCTGCCATGTTGGCAGCCAGATCGTCCATCTCTGCCTCCATGCGGCGGAAATCGACCTTCATCTTTCGGATAGTGTCTGGGGGGAGGGAAAAAAATGAGACCCATGGGTCCCTGAGCCACTTGGGATCCCACAGGTTCCCCCCCAAATGCTTGTGTCCTCCCTGAGAACCCACCTGTGGCAGAAATGAACTTGTTATAGTTCTCGTAGAGCAGCGTCTGCATGTCGCTGTCGAGAGCGCGGATCTCCCGCCCCAGCGCAGCTTCGCGGGCCAACAACTGCCCCAGGGGGCACTCGCTGCGCACCTGGAAGGGGGAAATCATGACAGAACCGCACCATGGCCCTATGGCACCCCAACAACTCTCCTGCAGCCGGAACAACCCCCTCCCAGGCCCCTACATCCCTCCACAGTGGTTCTGGACTCCTGAGCTGCCCCCTAATTGCATGGTAGAGCCCTCCAGCTGTCTCCCCCAGCCCAACATGCTGCTCAGGGAGGCCTGCCTGCCACACAACCACTTAAATGGCACCCTGGCATTGGGAGAAGGAACCCTAAGAGCTTCCAGCTGCACGCCAGGGCCCTGCTGGGATCCACGACGGCCCCCAATAGCCCCATATGGCCCCTACACAGGGGACATACAGGATCCCAAAGAGCGCCTAGGGAGGGAGATCTGTTGGGTACCCAGAGAACCCCTCTGTGGGGATCTGAAGGGGGTTGGAAGGTCTCTCTGGGACCCAGCACAGCCTGACGGTGGGGTTAATGGGGTCCCCACAGGGCTCTGGGGGCGGGGGTACAGATTGCACGGCACCGCTCGCCCCATGAAGGCTGCGAGATCCCCATAGAAACCCCTTGGGATCTCCATAGGAACCCTTTGGGATCCCCATAGGAACCCGTTGGGGTCCCCCCAGGCGGGCAACCAAACCTCAGGGGGTCCCCGGGGTGGGGGTGCGGGTCACAGCGGGGTCAAAGGTCACCTTCGCGAGGAAAACTTCCGGGTCAAAGTGAGGCCCGTTGATGTCGATGGGGTCCGGGGCGGCCTCCGCTGCCTCGGCGGCGGGCAGCCCGTAGTAGCGCTGCAGCGGGCCATGAGGCCGGCGCCAGGAGGGGCCGGTGCCGCTGCCAGAGCCGGTGTCGGTCTCGGTCCCGGTGTCGGTCCCGGTGTCGGTCCCCGCCGCCTCCCCGTCCGCCATCACGCCGCCGCTTCCGTGCCAGCGCCTGACTTCCTGCCCAGCCCCCGGCGTCACTTCCGGGCGGGGCCGTCACCATGGTTACCGTCCCGCGGCCCCTCCCCAGCCCCAGCCCCACTAGGCCGCACGGCGCCGCCTCACGGGCCCGCTGCGAATAAAGCGCATAAAGCACATAAAGCACATAAAGCACAAGTCATTAAAGGAAATAAAGCACATAAAGCACATGGCCTCAGTCAGTAAAGGAAATAAAGCACATAAAGCGGGTGGCCTCAGTCAGTAAATACAGCACATAAAGCCCATGGCGTCCGTCAATAACGTAAATAAAGCACATAAAGCAATGGCATCAGCCGTGTTCATGACTTGTGGAAAACGGACTCCACAATCAGAAAGATTGTAAATTAGCTATGTTTATTCAGTGCTGGGCAGCACGGGGGGTAGTCCCGCCAAAGTCGTGCGCACCTGACGCAGCAACTTGCCTTGGTTATATGCAGAAAAGAGTTACATATGCATGGAGTTTCACACTACGCCTATACATATTCATAACATGCCCCTGCTTCATATTAAAATTAGCTCCAAGGAGTCATTTCCATAAACTGCTCCCATCTGCGCTTGCGCAGTGTATGCTGGTGGTGGTCTTTCGGGGTTATGGGGATGAAGATTGATGACTCTTCCTCGTCACCGCTCCTTGACCTCTTGTCTCTGTGCAGACTCAGTTGCTCCTTGGCTCTTGTCCATCTGCAGGACCAGTTTCTTAAGACAGCTCACACTCTTATTGGGAGGCTGACCTTGGTAAAGGGGCCCAAGGCTTCTTGCTTTAATTAATTTGACCATCCTAGTTTCATGCTGCCTATCACTCTATCTCTACTTGATAATATTCCCCTAACGTCCTCTCTCAGTTCCCCCTTTTCTAAAAGTTAGTAAATTCTTTTCTAAAAGGTTAGTGATTTATTGTCTTCTCCTAACTCCCTCTCTCATTCAGGCTCCAACATGGCTACGTACCACACAACCACTCAGTCAGACATAACTGTATTTGTAGTAGTCTTGGAGGAAAACATCCCATGGTAGGAGAATTTATGGGGGCTGGCAACTCCAATTGTGCCTCTTCCAGTGGAGCGTGAATGTGCAGCCACCTGGAGGTGTCCTTTCCTTTGCTTGCTTCCTAGGTTTCGTGGGCCACAGTCCCACCAAAAGCCGAGCCCCTGCTTACACCTGCAGAGGGACCAAACCGCCCATGGCAGGCAGCTGCAGTCCTGGTCCTCGATACCTTGTGGAGCCTGCCATCACCAGGCCTGGGAAGTATGTACCTCCAGGCACCCAGATCTGGGGACTTCCCAAAATAAACACAACTGTCACACCCGGACCGAGTGAGTACCAGTTCTCCAGCTCTTCATCCCAGCAAGAACACAACACTGGGCCTAGCAGGGGAACCACTGTGAGCAGCCATAAATGCCCTCCGAGAAGGACAGCTGCCAAGGACCATGGGCTATGGGCACAAGGGGGCAGGACCCAAAGTCCAGAAATAATGGGGCATGGGCAGGGGGCTGACAAGACAGATACCAAGGCAGGACAAAGCTGCAATGTGCAGAAAAATCCCCCTTGAGAAAAATCTCACTCAGGACTCCATCGCCCACCCTCTCTTCCAACTCCTCTTGCAGGCCCCGGCACCTATACCTTACCCAGGCTGATGGGACCCAACACAGCCTGCACAACTGCCAGCACGATCGCTTCGATGCAGACTCCTCTAGCGTGAGCAATGCTTCCCTTCTTTTCCGCATTGCCTAGTAAACCTCAGGTGTTCTTCTCGTGCCACAAGGACTTCAAAGCCCACTGCATCCTTGCTTAGCACAGGCTTCTGTACACCAGGAGCAAAGCCAGTGAATCCACTGAGGCATACTCCAAGTCCAGGTGATGGAAGCTCCACAAGGTATCGAGGAGCAGGACCAGAGCTACTTACCACAGCCAGTTTGGACAGCGTGGGGATGGAACAGTGGCTTCCAAGCTCAGATCCCAAACCTCCCCTCAGACATCAGGTATTTAGGCACAGACATGACAAGAGATGATGCAGAAATACAGTGGCTGTGTTTCTGCCCTCAGCCTAGTTAGATGCCAAGCCTTTGTCCCCAGAGGGTCAATCAAAGCAGTCTGTGAATTCCCCCATCGTTCTTCCACACAGAGACACTGCTGGGAGCTGCCACCTTTAACAGAGAAGCAGCTGAAGAACCAAAGTCCTTGGTGCCGCCATTCCCGCTCTTCTTCCCCGCACGTTCTTCCTCAAACTTGACAAATAACCCCCCAAACTAGTCCCAGGAGCACTCGGCTGGCATTTTGGCACAGCTGGACAAAGGCCACCACCCCCCGTTTCCAGATCTGGACCCGGCTGAGCCCAAGGGCACGGGAATCTCTGAGTGATTCCAGGACAAGACCTCAGGAAATCTCTTGCCAGCACGGGCGTGTTGGGCAGGAGGAGGCTGTGAAAGCCGAGGGGGAATGCCTCAGTCCTGCCGAGGGCACAGGAGGACAGGCGAGCCAAAGCAGCGAAGGCTGTGAGCGGTGACAAGCACAACGCCCGGGCACTGGGCACAGAGCGAGACAAGATGGAGGACGCAGCCGGGCAGCCTGGTGCTGGTTGCAGCCGGTTCCAGCTGGTTCCAGACGGTTCCAGACGGTTCCAGACGGTTCCAGCCGGCTTCCCAACGCTCCCAGGTGCTGCTGCTGCCATGGCGGCTGCTAACGGCCAGGCCAGAGCAGGGCGCGGGCTGAGGCGAGCTGAGGGAAGGGGGCGGCCCCCCGCGCCCTGGGGAGGAACCTGCGCCAAGGCTGGGGTCCGTGGCTCCTGGAGAGCTCAGGGACAGGGCAGGGAGCTGAGAGGGGCAGGGGGCAGCCCTCCAGCCCTGACTCCGGGGGAACTTTCCGGAACTGTCAGCATGCTGCAGCCTGGGCTGTGGCACTGAGGCACAGCCATGACAATAGATGAGGCAGAGCAGCAGCGGCCGTGTTTCTGGCCTCAGCCTGGGGAGATGCCAACCCTGTGTCCCCCAGAGGGGGTGTGGAGCTGGGCCCTGTCCTTGGGTGATAGCGTGAAAGTCAGTCAAAGAAACTCACTAAGTCTCAATTTGGAGTTTTCGAAGGCAGGCATTCTTTATTTGCGGCACTGTGTGCACAGCGGATCGCTCCATCTAGTGTGTGTGCCAAATTGTTCACGCCACAGGGGTAATACACATTTGGAAGCACTGAATAAATTTCCAATAAATATAGTATTCATACTATTTCCTGTAAATCAATAAAACCTTTCAATTTTTCTGATACCCTGTACGCTGCTTTTCCTTGGCCACAGGGGGAGATCGGAGCAGGCCAACTGCCACAGGGGTTGCAGCTCCTAAGGATGAAGGGCGGTAAATCCTTTCTCCTGCTCCACAAAGTCCTTCCAGCCTAGCGCCGAAAGGCCCCTCGGGCACCCAGGAACTAATCCTTGATCCTCAAATCTGGCCCTGCAGCTCTGAAAGCTGCCTCCCCCTGCGGGAGGAGCCCGACTTCACCTTTCTTAGCCTTGGAAGGAAAGTTCAATGAGGATGAGCTTTGCTGCTGTGGCGGCTGCTCACAGTCACAGGGCACAGAGAGCTGCTGTGGGCAGGCAGAGCTCATGACAGACACTGACTCCAGAGGGGCAGCTGCCAGCTTTTATGGGGGGGCACGGCATCATCATGGAAACGTATTATGACAGCATAGAGGCTTTGGGAGCCTGGGGGATGGCATGTGGGCTGTTCCCTCCTCGCGCCTTGCCCAGCTGGAATTCCTGCTTCTTTTTCTGGAGTTTTCATTAATTTGGGGTCTTGGCTGCGGCATTTAGGCATTTAGAGCATATATTTATTTAGATATTTAGGCACATTCGGAGCAGCAACAGCCATGTTTCTGGCCTCAGCCTGGGGAGATGCCAACGTTGTGCCCCCCAGAAGGGGGACAGCTCTTGGGGACAGGTCTCCGTCTCCAGGCTGCTCTGCTGTGGGGTGCGAGTGGGTAGGGAAGGCCCTGAGTGCTGTCATGGTGCAGCGTTGAGCTCTGATGGCTCTTTGTGGGGCTGGCATCCCTCCTCAGCCAGGAGCTCCGTAGCCTGCAGCTGAGGCATGCTCCTGGGGCAGGGTGAAGGGAGCAATCGGGATGCAAGCCCCATTGGGTTGAAGGCAAGCAGGTGACAAGGTGCTGGCAGAGCTGGCTAGACAGCCGGACAGCTGACAGACGTGCCCTCTGCATTGCAGGGCTCTCCTTTGGCGATTCTTTTGCTGTGGCTTTAACCTTACAGAGAGAAAAGGAACATTCTTCATTCACACCCCTCTTCCCTTCCTTCCTGTTCCCCTCCTCACAGCTCAAGAACAAACAGGGTCTTTGGGGGAATCTTTTTTTATTCCACTATGAGCGGGGTGGTGTAGATGGAGTGCCGGATTCCAAAAGTGGTTTCGGGTGCCTGGGGCTTGATCAGCGTCACCTGGAAGGGGAAAAGATTAAGGAAAAAAAGAAAAGGAGTTTCATTAAGGGTGCTTGGCATTTCTCATCCGCAGCGAGAAGCCTGCTTGTTCTGCAAAGCCCCAGCTGCAGGGGGAGATGCTTGAGGGCTGCTTGTTGCAAAACAGGGCAGGAGAGGCGAGCAGGCTGCCCTACCTTGCCTGTGCGGTAGTCCGCGGGCCCAGGCTTGACAGTTCTGTCCCCTCCAAGTTTGGTTTGGGCTCCCGTGGTGTAGATGGGAGCCCTTCTTTTGTAGGTATCCACCTCGATCTTTGGGAATGCGGCGGGACCTGGAGTCTGCGAGAGAGACAGGGACCGTGTTGGGCACAAATCTGCAGATTGCTCCTTCCCGAGTCCCCTCGAGGGCTACACGCCAGTGGCTCAACAGAGAAGGGGTGCGGGAGGCCTGGGGCAACGTCAGCGGTGGCCCAGTCTGTTCCCCTCCAAAGAGGGGCATTTTCCAGAGTGGCAGGCAGGTGACCATTAGGTCTGATGAGCTCTTGTTCATCCAACCTGCCAGAGCAGGAACACGAGGCACTTGCAGGTGTGGGCAGAGCCTCCCTGCGCTCCCTTCTCCTGCTGGAGCACTGGGAGAGCTCTGTGGCCCCACGAGCATAGCCATGGATACTCTGGCTTTGCTCCTGGTGTGGGGAAGGCAGCTGAGGTTCACTAGGCAGTGTGGAAAAGAAGGGAAGCATCACTCTCCTTTGAGAGGTCCGCGTCGAAGCGCTCGTTCTTGCTCTTCCGTTTCATGGAGTAGCACGGGCTGGCATTTGTGTAGGCTGTGTTGGGTCCCATCAGCCTGGGTAAGGTGTAGGTGCCAGGGCCTGCACGAGGAGTTGGAAGAGAGGGTGGGCGATGGAGTCCCGAGTGAGAAGCTGCTGCTTCTGGCAGCACAGGTCACGGGGAGGCTTTGGAAGCAGGCCCCTTGCCAAGGCCGAGCAGCAGGCTGTCCCTGGAGCTCGCTCAGGCTGCAATTATTTGCCTTGCTCAGGGTTGCCTTGCCTGGAGGGTGGTCTGCTCTGAAGGCCTCGTGCCAGAAGGCCATGGACTGCACAAGCGCGCACTTAAAGACGTGCTTGTTGGATGCCTCGGTGTGGTAATCGCCTGGGGCCAAGGGGGAGAGAAGAAAATCAATCAAGTGCCGGTCTTTTTCTGCAGCCACAGAGGCAATATCCCGTGAAGGGGCTGGGCTCTACAGCAGGGCTACAAAATTCCTGGCTCTCTGGCGGCTCCTCCTGCGCTGTGCTGGAGGGCACAGGCAGCACCAACGGGGAATTTCCTGCACCCCGCATCTTTCTCCTGCCTTGCTTCACTCTTGTTCTCCAGCTAGAACAGGGCCACAGTGAGGTGTTGGCGTCTTGTTGGGATGAAGAGCTGGAGAACCGTTCTGTGCCAAGCAGGCCAAGGCCTTTGTACCTCACTGCCTCTGGCCTCGTCCCACTGGAATTCCTGCTGCTTCTTCTGGAGTTGTCTGCCATTTGGGGTGTTGGCTGTGGTATTTAGGCACAGCCATGACAAGAGATGAGGCAGAGCAGCAGCGGCCATGTTTCTGGCCTCAGCCTGGGGAGATGCCAACCCTGTGCCCCCCAGAGGAGGGTGTGGAGCTGGGCTCTGTCTCTGTCTCCAGGCTGCTGTGCTGTGGGTTGTGAGAGAGTAGGGAAGGCCTAGCAGAACTCAGTAGCATGGTTTAGTGGTGAACCTGTCAGGACTTGCTTAAAGGTGGGAGTAAAAGGTCTTTTCCTGTCCCGAATGACTTTATGATTCCGTGTAATGCAAATTTTTGTTCTGAGAATACTGGAGAGACAAGTCCTCTTCTGAAACCTCTGTGCAGCGCAATGACTGATCTACAGCTTTGGAGCTCGGACAGCTCTGCTCACATCCCTGTATTTCAGTTCATGGAAGAAGCACCGTTTCTCCGGAAAATAGGGAAATTGGGCTCTGAGGCAGCAGGTTCTCTCGAGTTTAAAGAGAACAACAGACTGAATTCATCTTGGGATTTAACCATGATAGCATATGCACAAAAATAAATAAATAAATAAATAAAAATTCATAAAAGAACTATAAAACACAGTCTTTATTTACATCAGCTAAGGCAAACTGAGATGGCCACCCTCATGAAGACCAGGATGTTCCAGTGGCCTTTCATCAGAAGTCGTCCACTTCTGAACTCAAAGCAGTCTGTCAGTTCCCCCATCGTTCTTCCACACAGAGACACTGCTGGGAGCTGCCACCTTTAACAGAGAAGCAGCTGAAGAACCAAAGTCCTTGGTGCCGCCATTCCCGCTCTTCTTCCCCGCACGTTCTTCCTCAAACTTGACAAATAACCCCCCAAACTAGTCCCAGGAGCACTCGGCTGGCATTTTGGCACAGCTGGACAAAGGCCACCACCCCCCGTTTCCAGATCTGGACCCGGCTGAGCCCAAGGGCACGGGAATCTCTGAGTGATTCCAGGACAAGACCTCAGGAAATCTCTTGCCAGCACGGGCGTGTTGGGCAGGAGGAGGCTGTGAAAGCCGAGGGGGAATGCCTCAGTCCTGCCGAGGGCACAGGAGGACAGGCGAGCCAAAGCAGCGAAGGCTGTGAGCGGTGACAAGCACAACGCCCGGGCACTGGGCACAGAGCGAGACAAGATGGAGGACGCAGCCGGGCAGCCTGGTGATGGTTGCAGCCGGTTCCAGCTGGTTCCAGCTGGTTCCAGCCGGTTCCAGCCGGCTTCCCAATGCTCCCAGGCGCTGCTGCTGCCATGGCGGCTGCTAACGGCCAGGCCAGAGCAGGGCGCGGGCTGAGGCGAGCTGAGGGAAGGGGGCGGCCCCCCACACCCTGGGGAGGAACCCGTGCCAAGGCTGGGCTCTGTGGCTCCTGGAGAGCCCAGGGACAGGGCAGGGAGCTGAGAGGGGCAGGGGGCAGCCCTCCAGCTCCGACTCCAGAGGAACTTTCCAGAACTGTCAGAACTGTGGCACTGAGGCACAGCCATGACAAGAGATGAGGCAGAGCAGCAGCGGCCGTGTGTCTGGCCTCAGCCTGGGGAGATGCCCAGGGCTGGTGAACTGGGCCATGATCGGGCCCCATGGGCGATGAGGTCTCCACGTCCCCACAAAGGCTCCGTCCATGCTGGCAGGTGTCTCCAAAGCCTAAAGGCAGAAGAGCAGAAGAGTTATGGATGGGCTGCCCTGACAGAGCCTGGAGTTCAGCTCTGCCCCTCGCTTTCTGCTGCTGAAGCTCCACTTGGTGCACAGGACTGAAACGCAGCCCCACTTCTCAACCGTCTCCTCTGTGCCTCGGTACTTCAGAGGAAACACAGCTACTGCTGCTTCTTTCACCAGCACTCCCACATCTGAATCTCCAGTCCCAAAATCCAGCTCTGAAAGCTGCCTCCCCCTGCGGGAGGAGCCCGACTTCACCTTTCTTAGCCTTGGAAGGAAAATTCAATGAGGATGAGTTTGTCTGATTCTGCTGCGGCTGCTCACAGTCACAGGGCACAGAGAGCTTCTGCGGGCAGGCAGAGCTCGTGACAGACACTGACTGGAGGGGTTAGCTGCCAGCTTTTGTAGGGGTCATGGCATCGCCATGGAAATGTATTATGACAGCATAGAGGCTTTGGGAGCCTGGGGGACAGCATCTGGGCTGTTACCTCCTTGTCTTGGTCTGGAGCTGTGGTCTCTGAAATATATGGATCATGCCCCCCAGCTAGTAAAAACCTGTAGCGCACTGTCATACTTTTGGCTGAGCTTGGGTTAATTGCCTTTGTAGAGCCTCATATGATGCTTTTTTTTTTTTTTTTCCACTTTTAATGAAAATAGTGGTGAGACTACACCAATGGTTTTAGTTGTTTTCAGAGCGGTGCTTATCTCGAGCCAAGGACTTGTCTGCTTCTTATGCTGCCCTGACAGTGAGGATGCCACTTGCCAAGGCGATCGGTACCGGGGCAGATGTGTTCTGCAGTGGAGCGGGGGATTGGACAGGCAGGGCTGATTTTTCCAGCACTGAGCCCACTTGAGGGAGCCACCAGGACCTAGCAGCCCTCATGAGGGAGGTGAACGAGGCAAGAAGGAGGCGTAGGCCGAGCCAGCAGCGCCCCCTCCCAGGCTGTTCAAAAGCTGCTCCAGGAAGTCTGTACACACCCATACTGACTGCCTGCTCAAAACTGCATCACTTCAGGTCTCTGGGTGCAGAGAGTGCCTGAGCCTGTTGCTACCACCTGCGGGGGCAGAGACTGTGTATGCGAGGTGTGAGCAGGTGGACGACTTGGTCCACCTCGTGGCAGAACTCAAGGAGGAGGTTGAGAGGTTGAGGGATATCAGGGAGTGTGAGCGGAAGATAGACTTGTAGAGCAACTCCCTTTGCGGCCTGAAGCTGGCTGTTGGCTGTACTAGTGCCAGAGATCCCTGAGATCTGCAACCCAGCAGCATGCTTTTTCAGTGATCCTGAAAAGCTGTTGAAAAGCCCTGGTTCATGTGTCATGTACTACTGAGCCCTGGTAAGAAATAGCAGAGGCCCTCTCCTCTTCAACGTCCCCCCAGTTATTCTAAGCAGAGCTGAACCGCAACAGCTTATCTCAGAGGAGGTGTCTGCTTTTTCTCTGTACTTGAAACATGGAAGTAGTCCCACTCTGCCTACCTTAAAGGATGAGTCTTAAGCAAAAATCTCAGGTATTTTTGTTGAAATTGGTGGCATATGAATAAAAATGGATCAAGAATAGTCCTAGGAGTGTTTGCATTGGGTCTTGTTAAGGTCAGAATCTGTCTCGTCATTGCAAAGATAATGATGGCAAAAGTCAGTTTTGGATTTTTACCCATTGTTGCTCAGCAACATAATTGGAAATTACATTTCTTTGTCAAGAATGCACCTTCTCAACCTCTTTTTTGGCTTTTCGAAGTGCCAGTATTCCTTGTTCACTAACCCCAATTAGTGTTAGATATGTTTAAGAGACCATTAACACCCACCCCACCCAGCCCGTTGGGGTCTTGTCAGTAGCTATCAGCAAAGTGGTTGGTACTGGGAAAGATTCCAGTATCTCAAGAATACTTACAGTGCTTAAGCCCTAGGAGTTTTAGGCTGTCATCGCCTGTCCCTCAGTTCTGTGGTGGAGAGCACCACTTGCTCTTCCTGCATTACACCTGTGCAAGCCTCTGATGAAGTTACCTACCTGCTGTTTGTCAGCAGCTGCTCAGAGAAGACTGTTCAGTGTGGGCCATTGCTTCCCGAATATGTTAAGTGAGTATCCTGAAGCCAGAGGGATTGGCACAGCAGCCTGGTTGTTAGAGCCAGAATAATTTCTTGGTACCCACTGGTAATAGTTCTTGGAGGTCCTGTGTTTGTACAGACCTGCAGAGCTCTGCTGTCTTTCCAATCCTGCTCTTCTCGAGTGCTCTGAGCCAGAGCAGTGTGCTGGAAAAGGCACCACCGCTGGATTACCGCTGGCTCCCAACCTACAGGTACCTGTGGCAACGCAGGCCTTCTGCACAGGTGGTGTCTGAAAAGCCTCAGGTGCAAAAGTTTTGCTCATTGAGCCAAAAGCAAGAACAACACACCCCTTAGCGTTCTCATCAAGAAACACTTATTTACTGAAATTTAGACCACAACCAGGACACTCACAAGGGAGGCCCAGCTCAGGGTCAGGTGTGAGCCTAGAGTCAGACTGTACCAGAAAACACAGGTGCTTAGAGCTCAGGGAAGGGTGCCTGGGTAATCAGGAGTTGTAACCAAGAAAAATGAAAATCCAGAGCCAAAATAGCTTTCTTGAAATCTTGAGGTTGTTTCTCTTGAATTTCTGCTTGTGTTTTTTGTTTTTAGCACTCTGTATACTGTGGCTGAAGTTCCTGCTCCATCTGGTAGTAGCTATTGTGAATATTTTTAAGTTATACAGCGATATAAGTGAATTACAGGGATGTAGGTCAGTTCAAGATGCACTCAAGTCAGGTATTCCTTAGGAAAGGTTTATGGGAACACATCATCATGCAGAATGTCTCTTTACCAGTTTCTGGGAACAAAAGAACAGCAAACTAGTTGGCAAGTTCTGCAGGCCTACCAAAGCATGAGTATTTTTTACCACATGAGGAATTTCTTCATAGACAAAACACTTCTGGCTTAAGGAAACAGTGTAAAATGTGACCCGTGAGGGCAGGTTCCAAAATACCGTACTTCTTTATTTAATAAAAAGCTACGATGAGTCCAGAGGAAAATCCAGAGATGATTTAACTCACTTTTATCAAATTAGCAAGCATTCAGACAGCATTCAACATCAGTGTTTTTGCCATTTCAGCAAGCCCTTTCATCTAAGATAATAGTACAAAACTACAGAGCATCTACCAAGTACAATCATCTCACATACATAACGCCGATCAAGAGCATAACATCTGCAATTGATGTGTTTCAGTATAAAAACCCACATCATTTCAAAATACATTTGCTTGAAAAAAGTTAAGTACGTGCACGAGGAAAGGTGCAATTCTCCTTAGACGCTGTACAGTCGCCACACGTTTTTTTTAAATTGCCGAGAAGTATGTACACTGTGTTCCTCAGTCTGCTGAGTGAAACCGCAGCCATGAACACTCACCTATGTTTAAAACACATCAAGCTCCAAGAAAAAGATGATTCTGAGGTAAGAACCATATAGGTCACCTTCTTTACAGAAGACAGACTTTCACAGCTACCTGCAGAAACTAATGTAACTGTTGCCTTGAAGTTTTCCTTGAAGTTTTTTCTAACAAGTGCTGCTCTACGAAGACCTCTATTCTCCCTATACGGGAGCTTGTTACAGAGAAAACACAAATGCCTGTGCCATTTGTGAATTAGGTGTAGAAATCCTAAACCAGAAAGTGATCTTGGAGCTGAAGTTCTGAACTGATATTCTTTCTTGTGAGGAAATTTTTAATAAGTCCTGTTGAACCTGTTACTGAACCTGAAGTGTAAAACAATAGCCTAAAAATAAAACCAGCTTGAATGCTGAATAAATGAAATAACCAAAGGGAGAAAGGAGCAAGACAAGGATTAAAAAAACCACCATCCTTTCAATCCAGTCTCTGCCACAAACATGGTAATTAAATTAGACAAACAAAATTATATCAGAACCTTTGTATAATTTACCTGAAGGAAGCCTAGAACTATAAAGCCTGCTTATGCTACTCTGGGTATTCCTAGAGACGTGATTAACACTAGGGTCACATCTATGTCCAACAACTGAAAAAAGGTCGATCAAGTCCTCAGGATGTTTCCATCCCAGCTGCAGTAACATCACCATCAATATCGCTTATGCACAGAAGTGCACTCGTGTTGGAATAAAGCGTGCTACTGAGAACTGAAATACCCAAATTATTTTGCAATTTGCAGGCAACGAAGCCCACACCTGCTAATATCTTTATTCTTGAGAACATCAGTAGTGCGTATTTGGACTTTTCTCAAGATGCATGCAGAGGTCATCCTGCCATACAACTTTTGTTCACTATGTGCAGCAGTGGTTGCATACTGTGGCGCGCTCGCCAGAAAAGAGGAGCCTCACGTTGCTTTAGATGATGCATCCTCCTGATGTATAGGTCTAAATCTTTGCCAACTTAAAGCTAAGAGTAAAAAAAAAAAAAAAAAAAAAAAAGCATCTTTCAGAAGCAAGGCCTCCCAAAAGTCTGCAACTTTGCTCAATAGTGAAAAAATAAACCCCAAAAATGGAAAATGCAAGAGACCCAGTAAGAGCTGACATTTAATCCAAAGATAATACCTAAAGATTTCAGGATACTGAATACTACCTCTCACCTAGAGAGGCAGAAACCTATGCCCATTGCTCCACAGGAGACAGCCACTGCTCACCTCAGTACTTTTTCAGGCTATATGGCAGACCGAGAACCGATTTGGAACCTGTGAAGGGCGGGGAATTCCACACAGCCGAGCTCGTGCGCTTGAAGTAGCGTGGTTTGCTTTTGTAAAAGATGTCCTCCAACTTGGGGCTTACAATTCTCCCGAAGAGCGCATCGATGTTGGGAGGGTTGTAGTACTGCCGGATTACTGCTTGGTTAAGCTGATTCCCTGGAGAAACAAAAGTTAGCGCTCTTTATTTATTTATTTTTAACTGAAATTGCTGTGCAGGCTGGTTGTATGCAGCACGCGCTGGCTCCCTTCATCTCTAATTACACAAATATTGCAACAGGAGAAACTCTTGTAGTTCTATGACATTTTAAAGCTCCCTATTAATGCTTAGAGCTTCAGCATAGATCCCTTCCTTGGTGGGTAAGTATTGCACGAACTGAATTCTGCCCAGGAACTAGAATATATTTGCGAGAAGCGAGGTTTCTCTGCTTCTCTTCCTACAGGTAAAATTAGTTTCAACACAAACTTTTAGCTCCCCTTGGGTAGGTGGAATATGAAACAATAATGGAAGCGAGTACTTCAGAACCAGGACAATAGCCTGCTGCAACCTGGCCTATAACATCTGGCGATATTTTTATTATTTATTTTTTTAAGCCAATGGTTGTCGAGCACACTTTGAGGCCTAGTTCAGAATTCCTCCATTCCCAATGGCAAAATGACACTTGGAGCAGTTAGGGTGGTTTTAAAAAGTTTTAAAAAGTGTTTTTCCCCAGTGTTGTCCCATGAAGCTCCCAGCTGGTAAAAGAGCCCTCGACTCCACACTCCAGCCACGTCACTGCACTGGTTAGGATTTTTAACTGTACAAGGTGCGTGTAGGAGAAGTCGGGCAGAATCTTACACCAGGTCTTATTATGCATCAGAACAAAGCTGCAGGAGGGATAGGCTGGGGGCACGGAGGATATTTTAACCCACTACACATACCACTGGCCCAGGCAGGGATGGGCTTGCGAGGCTGGCTTTCGTCATCAGTAGAGTCATCGCTGTTCAGATCCATGCCATAATTGTTGGGATTTATCTTGGGGGGCTTTGGATCTTTCTGGAACTGCGGAGTCATCTGGTATGAATTGCAGACAGGTGAATTCTAGAAGATGAACATATTAGCACGTGTTAGATGCAATAGCACTGTTACGCTTCCAAGTTGTTCCATGACACTTACAGATTAGAATACCTCAGTATTCCACCTCTTGCTGTCTCACAGTTGCAAAACTTAACATTTGGTGCTTTTCAAGCTTTGGTCAAAGAACTTGACCCAAGTTCTACAGTTCTGACCCAAATAGAACTTTGCACTGTCTTCTCCTGTTTGCTTAGGCTGCTTAATCAGCTATGGATGACACAGACAAACCAGCAGTACGCGTACCTAATGTAGATTCAGCACTTCCATTCGTTATAAGCACGCCTTAAATAGATTTGTTACATCCTCAAAGCTGGTGCTGAGTAATGCCCTTTAAATATTTTGCAACCAAGCTCCTAGGGTTATTTAATAATTTTAAACTGAATATTACCTTGCAGAGAAAACGCACATAGAACAAACTGCACTGTAATTTTGATGTGAACAATAAGACCGCTTAAAATGCAAGTCATGAGGGAAAACAAACAAACAAAGAAAAACTTAAAACTGCAGATTTCACCAACCATAAGGTGTAAGTCAGTCCTTAATTAGAGGGACAAGTACCTCTGAAGAGTTGAGAACAGTTTTGCTTTTGTCATGGCGTCGTACACATTAAAGTTATCTCATAGTTTGCTGGTTTTGCATTTAAAGATTGAAATATGTAGCTTTACAGGGAGATAAAGATTCATATATTTGTCTTTGATATTCAAGCACTACATTCACCTCCAGCATCATCTTAAATTCCATCAGCTGTGCAGCACAGCTGCAATCCTGTTTATACCAGACTGCTGCCACCCCGTGGCTGCTTCCAACTTTGAGTTTCAATACCACTGTTTCAGCGTACCTGCTGCCAGCAAGGTTCGCTCACTATTTACACAGGTGGAGTTCAGAGGGGGCAAGGCAACTTTGACTTTAACCACTGCCTTATCCTGACAACTAGAAAACACTGACAAATACTTGCTGTTTCCTTTCCCTTCTTTTCACTCCCCAGAAATCATTTAAGTACTCCAGACCACCAGGAGTCAACTTCAGATACCCGTGGGAAAAAAAAATAAAATTACAGAATCCCTTTTTTACTGAAAGGGAATAAAAAAGCAGACGGTAATACTGCCCACAGTTATTACAGCACGCCAGTGCTGGAATCAAAGTTCTCCGATGTAATCTCTTGAAGAAATTTCACCAGAGGGAGCAGAGTTACCTCTTTTTTTTCTGGGTGCTGTGTTTGGGCTACATCTTTAGCCTTTTGTTCCTCTGGTAGTTTCTTCTGTTCTTGCTCCTGCCTCTTCGTCTCTGCTAGCAACTGCTCCTCCTGCTGGCAAGCCGATGTCACAAATGAATTAAGTTTACCTTACAAACTAAACTATGCTGTTAATCCAGGGTTTAACATTTTTTTATACACAAAAGAAATCTAAACATCTAATTACAAGTTTTCGTTGCTAGTGGTGCTTTCTATAAGGAGCAGTCTGAACGCAGCGCAGACACTAAACAATGCTGATGCAACGCTTTGAGCTTTCCTCACCAAGTGGCACAACCTGACCTTCCTATTTAAGAACACGATAACGTGATGACCTCCTGCCTTGAAAAACTTGCTGCTGGCTTCTTCAGGACACACACATCAGGTACCAGCTGACCTCTGAGATGGGCAAGTCCGTGCTACTGACTTACTATATCTTAGCCTCTCTTCAGACTAATAAACGTACAAATACAGTATTTGTAGAGCCCAAGTCATCCTATTCTACAGCAACCATCCAGAACAAGCCAAAAGAATCTGCCCCTAGGCATGCTTACTCTTTCCCTCTGGATGCAAATAAACCAAGAGACTGCTAAGGCAAATGGCACACATCTGAAGTTGATAAATCCCACCCAGTCTTAGCAGCAGGACAAGTTATACACGGGTCGGGCACCTGCTGTCAGTGTGCTAACACCACAGCTCTGCCAAGTAAAGACCTAGTGGACGAGACCCCCTGGAACACTGTCCTTAGGGACAAAGGAGCTGAACAGAGCTGGCAACTTTAAGGGTGTTTTCCTTAGAGCACAAGAACTCTCCACCCCGCTGTGTAAAAAAGCAGGCAGGAGGGCAGAAAACCAGGATGGCTGAGCAAGGACCTGCAGGTCAGACTGAGGCAGAAGGAGATGCACAAGCAGCAGAAGCAGGGACATGTGGCCTGGGAAGAGTCACAGGAGAGGTTTCACTGGCCAGAAGACATAGGCCAAGGAGATTGCCCCCCCCCCGATAAATGAGAAGGGAGAACTGGTAACAGACACAGAGAAGGCCGAGGGACTCAACTTCTTTGCCTTAGCCTTCACTGCCAGCCAGGCTTCCCACATCTCATTTCCCTAAACCCACAGATGAGGGCTCGGGGAGCAAAGTTCCCCCCACTGTAAGCAAAGAGCGGGTTGGAGGCCACCTGATGGAACTGAACAGGTACAAATCTGTGGGGCCTGATGCCATGCGTCCTAGGGTCACGAAGGAGTCAGCTAATACAGTTGCCAAGCCTCTCTCCATCATATTTGAGAAGTCCTGGCAGTCAGGTGAAGTCCTGGTGACTGGAAAACGGGAAATCACTGCCATTTTTAAACAGGGTAGAAAGGAGGACCTGGTGAACTACAGACCAGTGAGCCTCACACCTGTGCCTGGGGAGATCATGGAACAGATGCTCCTGGAGGCAATGGTAAGGCACATGCAAGAAAAGGAGGTGATCCGAGACAGCCAGCACAGCTTCACCAAGGGCATTTGAAGGGCAGACTGCTCAGTGGGTAAGGAACAGACTGGGTGGCTGCACCCAGAGAGCGGTGGTCAACGGCTCCATGTCCAGGTGCAGGCCAGTGATGAGTGGTGTCCCTCAGGGGCCTGTTTTGGGACCAGTGCTGTTTAATATCTTTGTCAGTGACATAGGCAATGGGATTAGGTGCACCCTCAGCAAGTTTGCAGATGACCTCAAGCTGAGTGGTGCAGCCAACACACCAGAAGGAAGGGGTGCCACCCAAAGGGATCCGGATGAGCCTGAGAAGAGGGCCCCTGTGAGCCTAACGAGGTTCAACAAGGCCAAGTGCAAGGTGCTGCACCTGGGTCGGGGCAATCCCAGACAGGAGCACAGGCTGGGAGAAGAACTCACTGAGAGCAGCCCTGCAGAGAAGGACCTGGGGGTTTAGGTGGATAAAAAGCTCGGCAGGAGCCAGCAGCGTGTGCCTGCAGCCCAGGCAGCCCTACATCCTGGGCTACATCAGCAGAGGGGTGGCAGCAGGGCAGGGGGGCGATTGTGCCCCTCTGCTTTGCCCTCCTGAGGCCCCACCTGGAGCCCTGCGTCCTGGTCTGGGGCTCCAGCACAAGGATGTGGGGCTGTAAGAGTGAGCCCAGAGGAGCCACAAAGATGCTCAGAGGGCTGGAGCACCTCTCCTATGGAGAAAGGCTGAGAAAGATGGGAACGTTCAGCCTGAAGAAGGCTCCAGGGAGACCTCATTGCAGCTTTTCAATACTTAAAGGGGGCTTATAAAAATGGAGAGCACCTTTTTGCTCAGTCGGATGATGGTAGGACAAGGGGGAATGGTTTTAAACTAAAAGGGGAGATTTAGATTAGAGGTTAGGAGGAAATTGTTCACTCAGAGTGTGGTAAGGCACTGGCACAGGCTGCTCAGGGAAGCTGTGGATGCCCCATCCCTGTTTAGTTAATCTACGCCAGAATGACCAGTGCAGAAAATAACCTTATAAAGTCTACAGCCTGTACTTGTGTTTCTGCCAAAAGTGGTATAAACATAAAATTGGGATGTTGCTTCTGAAAAATCTGGAATTGTTTTTTGACATCAGAGAAGTACAGATACACCCAGGCACAAAGAGAAAAGCCAAAGCCTTCAATTCAACAGGTGCATTATCTGTCTTTTCTTCTTGCTCTGCTGCCATCTAGACAGCAAGCACAGCTGCTGTCCATTCCAAAACAAACCGAGGACACACTTGACAGAAGTGCTTTAGCTGGCTCTAGTTCAGAAGTGCAATCGCTCGCTCATCAGGGTTCTTAGCAGCTTCAGAGCTCAGCTGCTTCAAACAAGAGGCCACTGAAGCCAGAGGCATGTCTACTTACTTTTTTCTTCTCCGTTTCCTTCTGGAGCTGTTCTTTAGCAGCCAGTACTTCCTTCTGGAGGCGAGCTGCCTTCTCTTGCTGTTCACGTTGCCTGAGAACCAAAGCAACGGACCGTTACGCTCAACATTGTACAGGGGTACCCTGCCATCCACAGAGCTTGCTGCAAACCCCAGCTTTTCAAGGCGCTCCCCATCATACTTTCTGCCCTGAGCTCTGAACTACTTCTTGGCAGCTCAGTACCCCCAACAGTCCAGAAGCACCTGGTACAAAACAGCTCTTTGGTGCTCAGACCTTTCACTAATGCCCTCTGTTCCTGCTTCTTTTCAAAGTCCCAGCACAGAATTTAATGCGTAAGTGGCTATTAGCTTACTTTTCTGCCTGGATCCTCTCCTGTTCCTTCCTCTTCTCCAGCTCTCTCTCGGCAGCCAGCTGTTTCTCTCTCTCCTGTTCTGCCTGCCTCTGCTCAGCAATCTTCCTGGCACGTTCCTGCTCCTCTTCCTTCTTCTTCTGCATTAGCTCTTTGTGCCGACGGTCCTCCTCCTCCTGGTAAGCAGAAGGGAACTACTTACACCCCACTGTACTGGAACAGGCTCCAGAACAAAGAATCAGGACCACCTTATCTGACCAGTAGCCACCACCATGTTCTTCATCTTTGAGACACAGGGTTAACTGAGAAATTTAACACTCGCTGATTCCTAACATAAGGCCTTCAGTAAGAATCTGTACGGAACTGTGGAAGAAATGCAGGTCACAAACACCACTAACAGCTCACAGGATAGCGCAAGAGGAAGCACAACACTGCAGACAGCTTTGAGGACAAAGAGCTTCTCCGCTACCCTAATTTTTACTCATTTGGGTCGTTAGTACTCCTAGCCAGATTCCTTGCTCACAAAGACCACGGCAGACCACAGCCATTCTAACTGCACGCAGGACAACGGGATGGGCTCCAGCACAAACCTGCAGCAGTGCTTTTTGTTTCCTGGCCTCTTCATCCTGCCTGCGCCGGGCCTCCGCTTCTTCCATTTTCTTGGCAGCTGCTTTCTTTTTGATCTTCTCTTCTGCCAGCCTTTCTTCCCGCACCTAAAACACACACAGCTAGCTGAATACTTAAGTCTCAGATGGGACAGTGCTCTGTGAACGTGAATTACCATGGCAGTAAGGCTTAAAGATGCAAAGCTCCCATCCTCTTATGAAGTGAAAATATATTTTTTAGCCACGAGGAATCAATGGGAGCTGTGCTTTATTTTAAAAAGGGAACATTTAGGGAAATTACCTTCTTTTACATCTTCACAGGAATCTACGACTACTATTCTGGTACTTATACGTCTAATATCACAAGTCACGAGGACGTATTGTAAGAAGCACAAAATAAATAAAGCAGATGGAAATACTGAAAGCAAAACAAATGATTGCTGCAGCCACATCTGCAAATTGTCTGAAAATCTCAGGCACAAGATAAGGTCTGGAGGAAGTATGTTTATTTTCACATCTTCATCCAGTAGTCAAATAAGAGAACGACTTTAAGTAGATAAAGCCAGACTAATGGTTTTATCTATTTGAAGTTGTTTCCCTACATGACTAGTAAAGCCCTAGCACAGCCCACTTAACTTCATAACTCTAGAAAATAAAGGTTTTCACCTGCCATTTGCTGTAACCAAGAGAAAGCTCAGAATCACTAAGCGCTATGTTTCTGGAAGTGTCTTCATTCAAATGTTCTCCAGTTCATTCTCTGAATTTCAGCAGCCTCAATTCCTCTTTCTGGAAGGCACACTGACATCGCATCACTGTTCAAGCAGAACGGTCCTTACCTTCTCAGTCTTCTCATCAAGCAGAGCCAGCTTCTGCTCAATGCGCCTTTTCCTCTCCTCCTCCATTTGCTCTGCCCGTTCCCGAGCTTGCAGCACTTTACGGAGGCGCTCTTCACGCTTCCTGTAGGACACAGCCCAACATTAGCGGTGTCAGCTAGCTGGATGAGTTTCTTATGTAGAGTTTGTAACTCAAATATAAGGCAACAGAGACAGTTCTTGGGCAGCACAATATTCAATGTACCGGTGCCCTGGTTTTGGCTAGGATAGAGTTAATTTTCCTCCTAGTAGCTGGTAGGGTGCTATGTTCTGGATTTAGGATAAAAATGACACCCTGATGTTTTAATTGCTGCAGAGCAGTGCTTACACCAAGCCAAGGACTTTTCGTCTTCTTGCTCTGTCCTGCCAGCAGGCAGGCTGGGGGTGCAGCAGGAGCTGGGAGGGGACAGACCCAGGACAGCTGACCCAAAGTGGCCAAAGGGGTATTCCATCCCATCTAGGGTCATGCTGAACAATAGATAGGGGTGGCTAGCCGGGGTGGGGGGCCGGCTGCTCGGGGTTAGGTTGGGCATCGGTCAGCGGGTGGTGAACAATTGCGTTGTGCATCACTTGTTTGTACACATTATTAGTAGTAGTACTGTTATCGTTATCATCACGTGGTGCTTAGCTGCCGGCCAGGTTAAAGCGCAACAACCGGGTAAGCTGTTTAAACATTGGCAGTATCTTTAAGCTCCATCTGAAATACAGGACTTGAGGCAGAAAGCTGCAAAAGCAGTCAACTACAAAAGTTAACTTTTTAGTAGCATCTTAAACACTATGCAAACAAATACTGTCTTCACAGTGTACGCAGACAAGAATTTTTGCTGCGCATCTGGAATTTGCAAGACAAATAGCCTAGATACAGGGCCCTGCAGGACCAGAGAGAGCAGTTCAGAGAAGGCAGAAGGCTTATACTCACATCTTTGCCTCTTCTAGTCGCCGTTTCCTTTCTTCCTCCACTTTTTGTTTTCTCAGCTGTTCGGCCTCTTGCTTTTTCCTCAGAGTCTCTAGCTTCTGTCTCTCCTTTTCCTGAGATGGATTGAAACATGATTATACTCAGCTGACAGGGCTTCTTTCTACCTCAGCCTGCTCAGATTAATTAAGGACCCAGAGATAACACCATGGAACTGCAGCTGCAGCCACAACCAAGGGATGGTAAGAAGCCTGAAATAGAGCTCAGGTAACCTGTGATGTGGTCACGGATGTCTGGGAACCGATATGATGGACAATGAGGAAGTGGTATTAATCCTTGAAAGCAAGAAAAGAAGCTGAGTTGTTGGAACCAAAGCATCAGCTCCTAAAGTTCAGGCAGCTTCCACAGATTGCGGACAGAAAACACCGTGATTTATGTTGGTAAAAAGAACTAAAAAAGCAGTGCTAATGCTTGGCAATAACACTAACATCCTGCAGAGAGCGAAGAGGACAGATGGTGCTCTAGGAAACACATTGCTTGCTTCAGCTCAGAGCTCTCACAGTCTTCTTTGCTTCCCACAAAGATTTATCTCGTGGTAAACCACCACCATTTAGACAGAGTGCTTGCAGCTTGTTTCAAGCACACAGTTGGCCCCATATATCATCTACACAGAAATGCAGGGCGTTTTTCTCATTTCCCCAAACAATCCAGCTAACTCAGCCGAAGCCTGCTGTCAATTAGAAGAGCAAGATCCAACCATCATTACAGTCATGGCAAACACATTAAGATAAAGTAATTTAATGCCAGACTGCACACTGCAAATGCCTCGTTATGACAACTCTAGTCTCATTGCAAGCAAAGCCATTGATAAGCAGAGGGAAATACTCAGACTAATTACCTTATGCTGAGCTTCATGTTGTAAATGATTGGTAACTAATATCCAAACTAAGTTAGAGCTATTAATTATATCTTTCTGCTCTCATTTTTCTTAATTATGTTAGCCCCCAAATGGAAAAAGTCTTAAGGGGAAGGTTGCCCACAGTGGAACAAAACCTAAGATATAATTTTCAATGCAATCACAGCAAAGGATCCACAGAGCAGAGAGACTTTTCTTATCACACCAGCTCCTTTGCCAATAGAGACAGTAACGTCAGCAGGAATACCACTGAGATTAGAGGTTGAATACTTCACTACCTCTTAATGATAGGCTTCTCTTAGCTGCTGGAGTACAGCAAGACTCCGAGCAGTGCAACCATGACAGCTTTAAGCAATACAAGTTCAGATATTAGATTCCCAAGATATAAGCTAGACGCAGGAAAAAGCTTCAGCAGTGTTCCCTCCTCTCCCTTCCCAGCTTTCTTGCAAGTGAAAACAAGCCCTAGGTCTACCTTATTTTGCAGGCAAGTTGTTGGGTATGAGAAGTACGAGCAATCTATGCTCAGCACGCTAGTTTCTAGTGCATCCCTAGGTACATCAGTGAAGCTACACCCCTGTCCCAGCATTACACTGTCAGAGCTGTATTCTGGAACAAACACTACAGCACGCTGATTGAAACCGGCTTTTCACAAACACTGACTTCTCTTCCAAGTCAAACAGCAAATCTAAATCTAGAGCTGGTATAGGAGAGGGGTGCCCACCTGGTGCAGGCATATTCCTACTGTAAGTCCAGCCTATGCAATTAAATGGACATTACTTATGACAAAATTGTTTTTCTCTGTGTTCTGATTGCATGGAACAACTCCTTTTGCAAATATAGAACCTCATACACCCCAAAAAACACTCTGCTTGGGTTCTTGTGATGCTGTAAACTTCACTGTAGTAACACCTAGGTAGAGGCATCTGCCTGCAGACACAAAGGCAGGCCACCCGTCTTCACTAAGAGCTGGCTGCAACAAGTACACTCCCCCTTGACAGTGGTGCTTATTAGATTTGGGGACTCAAATGCCTGTCTCATTGACACAGCAGTCTCCTATTAGACAAGCTCATGTTTCTTTCTGTAAGAGCCTCCAAAAGTCTGATAAGTCTGATAAACCTCAGAATCCTAGAACATCCCGAGTTGGAAGGGACCCACCAGGATCACGGAGTCCAACTCCTAGGTTCCCAAAGGACCACCCCGAAAAAATACAAATAAAAAAAATCAGACCACGTCTGAGAGCACTGTCCAAAAGCTGCTTAAACTCCAGCAGCTCGGTGCTGTGACCACTGCCCTGGGGAGCCTGTCCCAGTGCCCAACCACCTTCTGGGTGACGAACCTTTTCCTGATTTCCAGCCTGAACTGCCCCTGTCACAGCTCCATGCTGTTTCGCACAGCACAGTGGGACAACTGACCAGCAAGCAATGCCCTTCTTGATGCACCCCAGGATACGGTTAGCTCTCTTGGCTGCCAGGACATGCTGCTTGCTCACGTTCAACTTGCTGTCAACCAAAAGCCCTAGATCCCTTTCTGCAGGGCTGTTCTCCAGCATCTCATCCCCCAGTCTGTACAGATAGTCAGGGTTGCTCCTTCCCAGGTGCAGAATCAGGTACTTGTTCTTGTTAAACTTCATATCACTGGGGGATTGCCCAGCTCTCCAGTTTGTCCAGAGGCAAGGCCTCTCCACCCTCAATAGGGTCAACAGCTCCGCCCAATTTGGTATCATCTGTGAACTAGCTCAGAAACCTTAAAGCCCTTCATCCAAATCATTTATGAAAACATCAAAGAGGACTGGTCCTAAAACAGAGCTCTGGGGAACTCCACTAGTGACAGGTTGCCAGCCTGATGTAACCCCATTTACAAGAACCCTCTGGGCCTGACCCATCAGCCAATTGTTCACCCATCTTATTATGTTTTTATCTGACTGCATTCTGGTCCTTTTGTCCAGAAGGATACTATGACAGACAGTATAAAAAGCTTTACTGAAACCCAGAAAGATCACATCAGCTGGCTTCCTTTGGTCAACCTAGATGGGTGATCTTGTCATAAAAGGAAATTAAGTTTGTTAAACATGACCTTCCCCTTGTGAAGCCATGTTGGCTGCATTGTTCTTCAGGTGCTTTTCAATAACTCCCAAAATAATCCTCTCCATAGTTTTACCAGGCACTGAAGTGAGACTGACAGAACATCAGGAGCATGGATTTAAAAGGCATTTGCTAAGTTCTCACTCGTTAAAAAAAAGTCCTTTCTAGGAGTCTTTGGACATGGAGACTTGAGCTATACACCCAAACTGCAGTATTCAAAATCCTCTTTGTTTTCATTTCCCAGTTATTTCCAGTTTTCCTTCCCTTGTTAGTTGCCAGTACCACAGGGGAATGCCAGAGAAATAAAGCTTAGAGTCTGAATCAGAAATCTTTAGAAAGCTGAATAGTAACTAGTTTACTTAATTTATGTAAATGTAAACAGAGAGCTTGAAGTTGCTGCTTAGTTTAATATGGGTGGGAAAGGTTGTTTTGCATCTGTGCTTTACCTTAGACACTCTTTAGACCATCACCTACCAGCTTACAACAGTCTTTACTTACCTTGGGATCAATTTGGAGAGGAGCGTTGTGCCTGATGAAAGACTTGATTACTCCGTTTCTCCCCACAGAACTTGGGGTCATTAGGAGCTGGTTCTTCTGCACAGTGTGCAAAAACGTTTTGAAAGGACGTACAACCTAAGAGAAGAATGGCAAAAAACAATGTTCAGGTGTCAGTAGGAAACAATTCTTGGGGAAGTACAGCAGGGTTGTAAGGATCTTACTTTGCTGGCTGGACAGGTAGGGGATGGGGTCTTTCTTCTGGGAGGAGAAAGCCCTCCATCTTCTGCTTGCTGATTGTCATAGCGGTGATCCACAGCTCTTTTGTAACTTGTTTTTCTCCTGCAAGGAAAATACAATCTATGGTACACCACAAATTCTCCCGATTGTCTCAAGTTCAGGTTTTAAACAAAGATCATAAAACTACCCTATCTTTAAAGGTACTTCATTGTGTATACTTAAGTAGTTATCTAACAAAATTTCCAACGTGATAGAAGATACAAATTAAATCATCTTTTCACAGAGGCAGAGAAAACTTATTGCAAGAGTTCCATAGTCACAAATCACTGAAGCCCTTTAACAGTGGTTCAGTGTTGAACCTGTTTTGAACAGGAGACTGGATTACAGACCTCCACAGGTACCTTCCAACCTGAGCAATTCTGTGAGTATACCTGGCACTTTGGGGTGGTTCCTGGGTCTCCCCATTCTTATTTACGTTGCTTTCTGAAAGAAAACAGTTCAACAGTTAGTTCTAGTCCCCCCCAAAATCCCTTCTAACACTGCTTTGAAAGCAAACAACAGATTTAGAAGCTAGCAAAATAAGGAAAAAAAAGGCCGCCATGCAATATGCACAGCAGGATCTTGTTGCTTGCTTTCAGAAGTAACCATACAGTATCATATGAACCTAGAAATACACAATAAAGCAAAGCTGTCTGGAGTTACGTACAGTACACAGTTTGCACCAATACACTATTGAGTTTTGCACAGATACAGTGCAACAGCTTGCTTCAGAAACAGGATGCAGCTAGGTCTCCCATGACCTGAGCACATGTAACCCTTCATCTTCATGACATCCCAGCCTGTTTCCATACATTTCCCAGAGTGGAAAATGGCAAGTCCAGCACAGGTTCCTAGCTGCTTATCTCTTCAAACAAAACATGTTTCAAATATTTGATTAGTTTTTCAAATTGGGCTTTCAAATTGACTAGCAAGCCTTTCAAATTTCCAGTCTCCCAAAGTCATGACTATTTAAAATTCTGCCACAAAAAGCCTCTGGCAGTTACCGTTGTTGTTCATCTCCTGCGGCTGTTCATTTCTGTTGACAGTCCGAGAACGAAGCGACATTCGTGGACCTTCAAAGTCCTGTAGGAAAAACAAATGAGTTTCAACCCAACTCTCGCACAGAAACAGGCAATTACTGCTTCAAATCATGTCGTCACGCTGGCACAGATGCTGTAATATTATCAGAGGATACAAAGATACCAGAAAGTATTAGAACCAGCACCCAGAGTGACGCCTTGACCTCCAGCTATGAAAAATATCTTGGGACACCATCCTAGCAAATCCCTTGATGTCACGTCATCAGCAGAAGCACAGACGTTAACACAGAGCATGAGCATCTGCAACGAGGGATTGACTGCTCAAACTGAATGGATGAACTCAGACTACTGAGGACAAAAGCATTCCTAGATGGAAACCTGTTTATGTTCGCTGGTCTTCTGGCAAAGAACCAGGCAATGCCCATTTTACTTCGCAATGATGAACAAACAAGACAGCCACAACAAACAGCTCATTTCCTGGGTTTATCTATTTCTATTATTAATGAGATATGCGCTGCTGCTTGCCGCCTTTGCACTTACACAAAAACAAAGTTACTTCTTTGACAGAAGAGCTGTCAACGCCCTTTGAAATCTGCACTCTGCTTGCAGTGCAAGCATTAATTCCCAAATAAAATTCCCAAATAAAATTCCCATAAATCCCCAAACCCACCTTGGTCAGCAGGTGGGCTGGCAGCCATAAAGGATTTGGGTACGCAAGGAAAAAAAGAAGGATGAATATTTCATCCTCCGCATTTTTTGTTCTTTTTTTTAGCATCACATCCTAAGGCTAGGTATAGGAAGCATCTTGCTGGCCAACAGAATCACATAGATCTGGTTAATTTGATGTCAGGCCTAACAAAAACCTGACCTTTTAGTAACAGCATGCATAAAGGTATCATCTTTGTCTATAGGAACGCATAAAGACATTTTCGGTTTTGAAAAGGCTGCTGAGTAGCCACATTTTCCTGCTGCTCACAGCTCACAAAGGAAGCTTCTGGAGGGAACCAAACCACAGTTGGTTTGCTCTGAAAATTGCCAATAGATAGATCAAGGTACAGAAACACAAGATAAAGATCCTCTTCTCGCAGTCTGCAAAACTGTGGGTTCATTTTTTTCCTCTCCACATTTGCACTTTAAGCTTTTCCACACCTGAAATTCAGGCACGTAAGGTCCACAAGCACTAGAAGAAATGAATTTATTTGAACTTGTGCAGATCTGCTGAGAAGGACAGCCATACAAGTACATATAAGCCTGTCCTTGCTTACAGAAGTTCGAAGGCCACAGAGCTCAACTCCATTAATTCAGTCTTTTATTGAAAATTATTCTCGGCAGTACACTGACAAAATCCTGGGAATCCTTCCTCATGAAGGCAGTGACAATTCTGGAGGGATATGTTTTGACCTGAATGAGATTTACAGATTTCTGTGGTTGTCAAAGACAAGCTGACAACCTTTCAGCAATCTGCAGGACTCGTGAAAAGGTCAAAGGAGCTTTAAAAACACAGAAACCTTAGAGAAACAGCAACAGCGTACCAACTCTGCCCAACTCAAAAAAAATATTAAATTATAAGGAGATTGTTTAACCGTCTACGTATGAATTCAGGACTAAATTTTCATACAATATATCTCTAGCAAATGGATAAGAAACAGCCAACAGAAAGCAGGCCTCTACTTAGAATGCCAACAATACCAAGGACTGAATTTAGTGCTTGTATGCAATCATTTACATCACTAAAATGCACACATTTAAATATATTTATAAAAGATAGGGATGTTATTTTTGAAATTTGCCTTAGCTTTGAAATATTAGAGATTGTAACACCATACAGGATGCCTACCTTTGCCTGCATCCAAAATAAGCCTCGTGTCAGGTGCGCTCATTTTCTGAAGTAAAACTTGACTGGTTTTTATTCTGATAATTTTGAACACTGTGATTAAAACAGACCTGACAGCATCAGACTTCTCTTTAGTCTGTTGATCAGAACCGGGTGTGCTATGGATAGGCTCACGCCTGTATCTGAACTCAGTGCTCTGCGCTTGCTTTATTCAAGTGCTGTGCACGAAGTTGGCTGAGCCTGGCTGCCTCTCGTCAGAGCTCCCCAGTCCCTCAGTGATGAATTAGGGATGTACTCAACACATCCTGCTCACAAACCAGTGCAAACAAGAACGCTTTTAACCTCTGCGCAAAACTTACCAACTTTGAGGGGGTAGAAGGTCCAGGAGGAGGTCTAGAATAAAAAAAAAAAAAAAAGGAGGTAGCTATGGTTAATAACATTGAGAAAACTGGGAAGAGGCATGGTAGACACAAGCCATGCATTTTATATTAAGAGTTACTGCTGGAAAGAAAACAAAAGCAAACAAAAAACCCTCCACAAGAATGATATTGATGGTTAAAAAAAAGTCTTGAAGCACTCACCCAGTTTTGACAACTGTTTCTTCATCCTCTGGTACCTCTTCAGAGCTGGAGCCTAGAGAAAAGAAAAAAGGGTGCCAAAGTTATAACGTACAGGCCAGGGCACTCTGCAAGGTTCACTCAGGACTGGTGTCTGCTCTGCCTCCTGAGTTACTGCCTGCAATTCAAATGCACGCCACTTCAAGCAAGGGCAGCTTAATACAAAGTAGTAGGAGGGAAGAAAAAAAAAAAAAGTTGCCTGCGATTTTAATATATTTTCAATTACAGGTGAGTTCAAAGCGATATTCAAAGCGCTGACATTAGGAGTGGCCAGGTTTGGGCTCCGACTCGTTTTGCATGGCCGTGTCCAGATATCAGCAGCAGTAAAACCAGCATTATTTGCAGAGTGCTGCTCCCTGCTAAGCACTCCAGCTGGCGCAGCGGTAGCCGGCTTTCCAGTACCAACACAGGCTGGGAAATGCTGTTAATAATTAAGGCAGATATGCAGCTCCAGACTGAGAGGAGTAAACACGGCCAGACATCTCACGGAAAGGGAAAGTCAGGAGTCTGCTCCGCAACATCCTTCACTGCTGGTACTGAAGGAAACCCAAGCCCAGGGGCTGTTCACATAGCCAGTGCAAGAACTTATGCATAGAGATGCAGCAGGCATCATGTTGTTGATTAACACCTACGCAATTAGCCATTTGCTTTGGGCTTTCAGACATTAAGAAGCTCGCCTGGAGCTGTCTGAAGCACCTAATTTCCTCTCCTTAAACCCCAAAAGTTTGACTGAGCAAGAGATCAGTCATGTCAAGCAGTGCTGAGGGAAGACATAATGCCTTCCTTAAGCCTCCCAGACAATCCAGACTTGGACAACACAGATCGATATTTAATCTGTGCAGAAAATGTTATTTGGGTGTCTCTTCAAAAGTTACTGGTAAGAACAGTTCCCTACAGCTTCATTTTTACAGAGGGGGCCCTCGACACAGAGCTAGAAACTTGGCCAGAACTCCACACTGCCTGGTTAACTGTACAGGAAATCCTACAGGAACTGCAGCACTCTGATTCTGCAAAAACATTTAACTAGAGCAGTTAAGCTGAAGTGGAGGAAAACCCCTTGTCCAGATACATCCTTCCCCAGCTAAACTGTGTAATTCACACGAAGTCTGTTTTAGACAATACAAACACCACGCGGCTGTAACACGACCGATGAACACGTCACTGTAGCATTATTTCAGCTGTCCCAGTTCTCCCACCAAGCAAACAATCAGTTTTGCAGAAGAGCCAACCTTGCCTCGAATTCTAACACCCTGAACTTCTCTCATCTCGCTTGCATTTCAGGAGCCATTTACTAGCCCACCAGTTACTAGCCACTTCACTGAGCTTGCAAAAAGGAGAGGTTACATCCAGCACTTTGTTCTCCTGCGCCAAAACCAACGCTTGCATTCCAGCAGCACAGAGCAACGCTTAAACCACCGAGTGGCCCCTCGCAGAAACCTGCCTCTATTACAGACTAAGTGTGAAAAACTGTTTTAAGAAATTTGAGAAGCTCGGTCTCCAAATTTCTTTCTCAAAAGGGAGGCTCTGGAGGAAGCAGGTTATTTGTAAAAAGCAGTGAATACACACACAACAGCTACCTTATTTCCCAGAAAACAGGCAGGACATGGCCCATACTGCTCTTAGAGAGCTACAAAAAGCAACAAACCCCGTTTGCCAGCTTTCTCCTCAACTTCATCAGCTATCACCACAGAAACAGATGTTAAGACCGTTCTCTCACACGATTTAAAAGGCTGAACTGGCAAGCCACAAACTTGATTCCCAGTTCTTTAAGCTCACCCCTGTGTAGGAATGTAACTTTCCCAGCCATAGAACCCAATCACGCAGGGTGGTTGCTGTAAAAGCGCCCCCATTCGGCTGCCTGCCATGACCAGGATGTGAATATGCAAGAACTGTTAGCAGAAAACTGCTGCCTCCTGAAGCAGGAGCAAGCCTCAACCACTGGGCAATGTTCTGCAGTGCCTGGCTGTTCCCCTGCTCCTGGCAAGACTCTTGGGACTTTCCCTACAGCTTTTGGGGCTGTCTGGAGGGACAATACGTTGTGCTTCATCTGCTGGCTACTGTGTGGATTCTCACAACTAACAAGCCCTGGAGCTATGGCTCCACACAACTGGAAAGCAGTACGTCAACAAAACGAGCGGGAACAGTGCAAAACAAACTTATTTGGTGACATCCAAACTTACCGTTCATGCCACTGGAGGACACGGACAGCTTCTGAGGTGCCCTGCTCTTGACCGCTGTCCTGGCACTGGATTTCCGGATCTGACTTTCCCTCTTCCAGGCTCGTGAGTATTTCTCTGCCAGCGAGGTTCTGGAAGTCAGGGAAGTTTTACCCAGCAGGCTTCTGCGCACAGAGCGCCGGCTCTTCCGAGAGCCTTTAGGAGTCTCTGGGCTGTCCCTCACACACTGGGCAGGTTCTTTGTCAGCCTCTTCGTGAGCAGAGACATCCATCTCCTCCAGCCTGGGCTCTTCACTTAAAATGATCGAAGCATCAGCTGAAGCATCAGCTGCTTTTGCTGTCTCCCCCTTCCACACAGTCTCGCTTTTTCCTGCATCTTTTGCCTCGGGGGTGGGAGGGACCACCAGCTCAGGCGATGCTGGCCCAGGCTGTGGCTGGGGAACACTGCTCTCCTCCGGATGATCAGCATCAGGGCTCAACAGGATGCTTGCAGAGGGCTTCTCTGCTGGTTTAGAGGCACTCTTCTGGATGCACAGCTCAGCACTGTTACGATCGCTGAGGCCAATTTCTACTACGGGAATCATCCCTGCACTCAGACGGTCAGGAAGTAACTCTGAGCACTTAGCGGGTGCTGCAGCCTTGGAGCTCGTCAGCTGCTGGGAGACAGTTTGAGCTGAAGACAAGCGCGAGGCTTCTTTGACCTCAGTGCTGAGCGGTTCCACGTTTTCTTTGTTTTGGAGTTGCTGGGAAGATCGCTTGGAGGGTACCAGTTTGAGACTGCTAGTCCTCCTTCTAGATAATCTAACAACAGAGACAGCATGTTAGAGCGGGACTGGGCACAGGAGCAGACCAGAACTCCTATCACAACAGTCCCTTTGCAAGTCAGAGCGTACTGTTCCCAGACTGAAGCAGCAATAAGTACAGATAGCTTGCCTGTGTCTCTATTTGTAAGGTTGCTGATTACAGTTAGGTTATGTTTGTGTTGGAGGCTTCGTGTGTCTGAAAGCCCTTCTGTGAGAAGCTAAGTTGTGGTTTTGCAGTAGAAAGCTAACCTTCCGTATTCAAAGGTAGTTGTGTAGGCATAAGAAGGAGAAACGCTAAGGAGGCAAGCGGACAGTAGAAGGCCTCACTGTTCCAGAATAAGGTAGGAGACTGAGAGAAACAGGATGAGCAGTGTGAGAACAAAGATCACAACTTCTCAAAACATAAGAAAGGAAGAAAAAAAAAAAAAAAAGAAAAAGAAGAAAACAAAGGGTTGAAGAAAAAAAAGTACATATATGGTATAGAGGAGTGTCGAGTAGCTTGTGAACCTGCAGTACTCAGCCAATGAGGAACGAGGGGAGGTGATCAGGTGTCGGGTAATAGAGAACAGAAGGTTATGATATGTTCACTATAACGTGCTCCTATTTGGCAGGATGCCCGCCACTGCAATCCCAAATAAAATAGCTTCACAGAAGGTCCCGTCTGAAGAAAATAACTGAGATTTGTCTCATGCTTCCATGCACAGACAGGAACGTGCAGAGAAACAAAGGTAAAAGCAGGTTTGACATATACGGAGCTGCAGAAAGGAACTAAAATGACACGATTGTATTAGTGAGAGAAGGAAGAAGTGGGAGACACAGAAGGGGCCCGGGTGAGGGAAAGAACAAACAGGATGCATGAAAGGAATGCGGGTGAGGGAGACAAAATCGGGAGACATGAAAGGTGGGAGAAGAGAGAAACGGGGCACACAACTGGGACCCCGATGAGCGATAATGGCCCACCCCCAGCCGAACACCGGCTGCTGCAGCACACTCAGCCCACGGGCTGCAAAACACGACACGCACCCGGCCCTTTAACACTACACGCAGGCGATGCAGGCCGATAGCCCCCTTGGCAGCCCGTTATCTCCGAGATTCCCCCCTCAGCCCTTAGAGGAGCCTTCAGCGGCCCGGGCGCTGCCCACCTCCTCCTGCCGCCATCCCCCTGCAGCACCGAGGCCCTCTTCTTCCTCTGCCGGCTCTTCTGCGACGGCGTCTTGGGCAGCAGCTCCGGCTCGTCGCTGTAGTGGCTGCGGGGAGAGGCGAGGGGAGAGGTGAGGTGAGGGGGAGCCGCGGGCGGGCCGCTGTGAGGGGGCGGCAGCGCAGCCGTTACCTGCCGAACATGCGCGCCGCCTCGTCGCGGATCTCCCGCAGCCACAGCAGCTCGGTGTCGTCCACCTGCCGCAGGAAGTTGGCCAGCAGCCGGCCGCAGGCCGCGGGGAGCTGCTCAGGGCCCGGCATGGCGGCGAAGGGGCCCAGCGCAGCCGTCATGGCCGCCATCGCCTCAGCGCCAACCGCTCCCGGGCCGCCGAGAATTCAAACGCAACGCCCGCCCCCCGCCTCGGCGACGCGGCGCCCTCAGCCTATCGGCGCCGCGCTCGCCGCCGCGCGCACGCTCCTATTGGCCGAGAGGTGGTGGAAGGCGGGGAGGTCTTTGTGGTGGGGAGGCGGGGTTCGGGGGGCGTGATGGACGTGGAGGGCAGCCAGTGAGAAGGCAGGGAGCGGTGGGGGCGCGCTGTGATTGGTGGAGGGGAGAGTATTTAAAGCGGGGAGGGAGCGGGTGGCGTGAGGGTGAGGCTGAGCCTCGAGGTTGTGAGGTGGGGCTCCTATGTCCCCTCACAGGTCCTGGGGGGCAGCCTCCTGCGGGGGACTCTCAGCACCCTTCCCTTATTTTATTCTCCCTTGGGGGGTCCTCATCTCCTCTCCTAGGTCTAAACCTCCTTGGGGAGCTCTCCCCTATCTCAGGGAGGCGGCGTTGTCCCCCCCTCACCTCCCCTCCTGTGTTTCAGGGCAGCTATGGAGGAGGGTCCCTGGCGCCTGCTGGAGGTGTGCGAGCAGAGGTTCTCCCAGTTCCTCCACAGTGCCCAGCACAAGCACCTGGCCTGGCTGCGGGAGGTGGAGGAGCAGGGCAGGAGGCTGCTGGAGAGGTAGGGGGGCTCTGGGACACCTCTCGGGTCACCCATAATATGGGAATGCTGGGGCTCAACCTCTGTTTTCTGTATTTGTCTCCTCAACAGCAACTTCCAGGCTGAGCCTGGGTTAATGCCCAAGAAGCCGTCCCAGCGGAGACGCCTGAGGAAGCGGCAGTCCTCATCCCTGAGAGAGGAGAGCGAGCTGACCAGGAGGAGGTGGGTGAGGTGCCTTGTGCTGGGGCTGCAGGGAGAAATAAGAATTTAACCATTTAAGCATGTACACAGGTGAAGTAGCCACTCTTTGAGTCAGCAAACACTGATTTCAAAAGGGTACGTCAAAACTATTCAACGCTGATTCTTGTGAAAGTTTGGAATGCAGTTGGTTATTGTCCTTCATGTTCATGATAACTTCTTTTGGTTGGAAACCAAAATATTCTCTTTTGTTTGAATTTTCTTTTTGTTTGCTTTATTATTTTTTTCAGCACACATTTAAGCCTGATGTTGTTCCTGGTGTTTGCTCGCCTGAGAATGCAGCTTGCCACCAGTAACATGCAAAAGCGTCGCGTCTGTTGTCACAGCTTAAGTGAACAGGCAGAAAGGCTCAAAGGGATTAGGAGTGGAGCTGAAGTGGAAGTGCCAAGTGACTTGCTTATAAACACTCATGCTAGAGGCCTCTAAAACTAGCCCTAATTAGATAAAAATGTTAAAACTATCAGGGGAAGTGTCTGCATCTTGTGACCATGAAGGTTTTTTGTGGGCTGTTTCCTTTTTAGCAAAAGAAGGCAGGAACAGCAGCGGTAATGTCAAGCAGCCAAACTTTCTTTTCTTTTTTCCCTCTTCTCTATCAGTCACAGATTCACCTGAAAGCAAGCCAGGACTCATTACATAGAAGACCTGCTTATTTTGGGAAGGTTTATGGGGAAACTCTTGACAACATTTGCAAATGGATGCTGGTGCATGATGGCATTGGGCATGATGCTACTTAATTTCCTTGGTGCTGTATCTTCATGGTAGCTGACTGTATCCACTCTAACCCTAAGATGAGTGGCAAGGTGGTTGCAAGAACCTTTCCTTTGGAGAAACATTTGTTAAGCTCTAAGGGTAGATGTGCAAGTAATTGCTGTAGTGTGACCCAAACCTAGGAACTGAACACAGGGTAATAAGCAGTGGTTTTTACCTTATATTTTGATAACCGTGGTGAAAAAACACAGAAGTTGGACAGGAAGTTAGAACTGAAAGACACAAACTAGAAATGGAGGATGGAGAGAACAGCAAGAATAGTAAGGAAGCGTGGGAAGCTGGTGAGCGTGTGAGTGGTGAGGGAGGGCAGGGGAAGAAAATGCTGTGGATCTAAACAGGGAGAGCTCTGAGGACATACTGCTAGCTTTCAGGTAGCAGCTGGATGTCAGCTTGGCTGCTTCCCTAAAGGAGATGAATCTCGTGCATTTGTCTTCATTTAAACTTAGTTTTGAGAAAGAGCTGCTGATGTGACAAAAAGGCTGGAAGGTTAGGTGGTCATTTGTCAACGGGAAGTCCATGCTGAAGCCTAGCACATCTGTCCTGCAGGGTTGTGCTATTGCTGTTTCCCTTGCCCTGTTTTCCCTCAGTATGTATTTTAGAACCGATCTCTTAGCATATTGTTACAGATCTCCCAATGAATAGTTCATTTTTGCTAACTTGAGCAAAAAGTCTGCCTTCTTGCTAGGGGTCAGAATGAGAAATGAAGAGAACAAACCTGGAAGGAGAGCAAAGGGTATTACTTGATTATTGGCAGTAAGACAAATAGCTGCTGGTAGGCTTTCCCCAGGGATTGTAAGCCATCACCCACTTAAGTGGTTTATGGGGCAGTGGGTTTTCTTAGCTGTGTTTCAGCTGCTGTGCATTTCCACACTGATTCTCTTTTGTCTTTGTTTCCAATCCCCACCCTTGAGCTACTTCCAGGTCACTTTGGTGATGGAGGCTTCATTTCTGTGGAGTGCTGAGGTTGTTTTTGGGCTTTGTCCAGCTCATCTCCTTGACTTGCTGATAAAGTATAAGGCTTCATCCTCTTGTGTCAAAATAGCTGATGCAGAGGAGAGGATTTCAGTGTTGAATTTCACTGGGGACCTTCCCCAAGCCTCTGTGGAGTTGGTGGGGATTAACTGAAGCAGCGGAGATAGAGATGCTCCCTGAACCTAGCATTTTTCACTCTGCAGAGTGAAATTTTCATTTTTCACTTGCTGCAGAGTGACAACATTCAGAAAAAAGTAATCTTGAGGGCAGTGAAGAGCAATAAGGAGTAACTCCTAAATTATTCCAACAAGTTCTGCCAAAACACATGTGAGAGCTTCCAAGGTTCAGCTCCGGTGTTTAGCCAGTGATAAAAGGTGGGTTGTGAGAGGGAACAGGTGGAGGGAAGTATCCTGTAGGTTCGCTTCAAAGCTTCTCTGCTGCTTGTTCTGAGATCACTTGGGAGCAGGAGACCTGTGTCACTTCACTGCAGGTTGTTTTTTATCTCAGGTTGTCCAGAAGGAGAAGCAGTGTCAAACTAGCACCTTCCAGGCCGGCTTCCCAAAGATGCCACAGCAAAGAGCAGCCCCAGGACCCCAGTGGGCAGGAAGAAGCAGTCTCTGCACCAGACTGTGCAGCAAAGCCTCAGCTCAATGTTGAAACTGAACTTCCAGCACCGCCTGGGAAACAGCCTGCAGAAGCACAAGGTCCTGTGGCAAAAGAGGGGTGTGATGGTGATCCTCAGGCTGAGCTATCCCCAAAGGGAGATGGTGCTGATGGTGGTGGTGCAGCCTTTAAAACTCTCACCAGGGAGCAAGTGCCCGAGGGGGATGCAGCTGCTGAGCAGCATGATGCATCTGCTGTGATCCCTGGTGAGCAGACAGCAAGGGAGGGTGAAGAGGCCTCCCAAAGAAGATCAAGTACCCCCACAACAGAGGCTGCTAGAAAAAGAGATTCTGCCATGCTCCAAGGAGACCTGTCTCCTCCAGATCTTGAAAAGGTGCTTTTCCAGGACCCTGACAACAAGAGGACTACAACAAAATCCAAAACACGCCGCTGCTCTGGACGCCAAAGCTTTGTGGGTGGCCTCCACAAGAACCGTAGGACTTCCTTGTCAGAAAAATATTCCCTGGCCAGCAGAAGAGAGAACATGATTCAGAAGTCCATCAGCAGGGCCATCTCAAAGAAGGCAGCAGCAGCACGAGAATCATCCTCTGCCTCCAGCAGAGTGAGCTGTAAGTTTCTTTCTGTTACCGAGCATGTTCATTTTGCTAAATCAGCTTCTCAGCTTTGCAGTAAGTAGCTGTGGAGTTGCTCATCCACGTTAACTCCAGCTCCTCCTAGTCTCCTCAGCAATCAGTTTCGTGGCTTCCATCACTTAGAGTGCATGCTCCAGCTCCTCATCGCTGTGTCTCAGGCTTTGCTGCGTGCGTTGCCACAGCAGATGAAGGGAATGTCTGAGGTGCAGGGACTGGAGGCAGGGTTGCACAGGTTGCAGATGGGTTTTTAAAAGTGGAATGGAAAATGCAGCCTGCCTGCTGCTAGCTATGGCTTGGCTGCTCAGTGGGTTGATCAGATGAGGCTATTGCATTGCCTGGGGAGGGGCTTTAACTCGAGTATCTTCTGCCAGCTCCTCAAAAAGTCCCCAGGAACTATGTGTCTCTGCTTCCTGAACTTTGGCTGAAGTTGGCAGAGGATCTTGAATGCTTTTTGGGTGAAGATAGCATAGACGAATAGAGAACTAAATAGCACAGTCATCCGAGGAAACGAGATCCAGAAATCCAGACTGCTCCAGGTAGCACTGAACTCCTCATGTCCCTTGTTTTTGCTGTTCCTGGGAAGGCTTTCAAATTAGAGCTTTTTAAAATCATCGCTTCTGGAGTCAGACTAGCTTCTAATAAAGCACTAATGCCTTTTGGTATTTAGTTTTGTCAGCTTTGAGTCATGCCGTATCTAGGCATTTGTTAAAAACACTTCCATCCAAGAGGTGTTGTGGAGGGGGGGGAACAGAGTCGGTGAAAATTCACCAAATCTCCGCATAAAACCGCAGGGAGGCAGAAGCTGAAGTCTATTGATGGGGAAATGCTATCGCAGTGACACAGGCGTGAGCATGTTTGTGCAGCTGGAGCAGCCTGCAGCCAGGAGGATCTGCTGCTTTGGTTCCCTGCCTCCCCAGCCTACCTCAGCTCCTCAGTGACACTCGAAGGAGGTGGTGGTGCTGGTGTGGAAAGCTGAGATGAGCAATCAGCGTGTTCCCTGGGAGAAGCCTGTACAGAGACCAGAGCTCTACCACGCACGCACTGCCACTGTTGAGAAGCCTCAGACTGAGATCCCCAAGCTAGTTTATCTTATGCTGGCTTCTGTTTTTCTCCTTCAGGTCAAAGCTCCTTGGAGGTTTTTGTGGAAGGAGATGGGCCCAGTGATGTGAGGTGAGCATGGCACATGAAGCAGGCAGGAAAAAAAACACAAAGCACACAAGGAAGCTATACAAGTTGCTTCCCTATTACAGATGACTATTTTAGGTGGTGGTGTCACTTGGGCTCTGATATTCTGATGTTTGTGCTGTTCAGATGCAGCCCCTCCTTTTCAGAAGCCTCGTCAGGGTACAGTGAGGCTGATGGCTGTGTGAGTGCAGGATCTGTCCCTGTGCCACAAGCCCTGAGAGCCTGCTAGCAGTTGCTCCGCCTGGTGTTGGCTGCCATCACCTGAATAATGTCCTGGATTTCTGGCTGTAACCAGCCTCTGGGAGCCTGGTGGCGCTGGAGGTTACTCTGCCTGTCTGACAGGTGAACGGGTAGCACTTGGTCTTCAAAAGGTTCACAGCATTTCCTTTTGACCTGCAGTGTAGAAGTTCTGCAGACAAAGGGGAGGACAAAGTTCATTATGTTCAGCAGTGTGAATTCATCAGAATTCACTTCACATCAGAAGAATTTACATCTCTGTCACTGTGTGGCCTGGCTCAAACAGGCTTGTGCCTCTGTCTGGATGTACTTAAATTTCCTGTACTTTCCTTGGTCCTGTAGGCTAGGTCTGTATTTTTATTGCCTGTAACTCACACTTCTGAATGCTGTCCTGGTAGAGATGCCCCAAGAACAAAGTAGTGTTTCTTTTATTTCACAGGGAATTGACAAAATTAAAATAGACTTTCTTTTTACAGATCTGGACCAGAACTGAACTCCCAAAGTGACCAGGTGAGTCCTAAGGAACGAACTATCTTCCAACTGCTCACCAAAAGAAGCATTATGAATGGAAGCAGGGAATGTGGCCGAGGTGTTATTCACACACAACTTCAAGCTCAGCAAAGGAGCTGCTGAGGTGGACACCATGGCCATTCAGGCACCTAGGCAGCTGGTTACGCCTGTTGGCTCACTGGCTCCTGGGAGACAGAGACCTTTTGACCCTTGATAACTCTAGGATGGAGTTTTCAGAGCTGTTTGGGCAGGTTCCGAAAAGTCAGCAAGCTTTTGCCTGTCATCTGGGCGTGGTAATTGTGTGTATTCTTGGCTTGTCTCTATTGCCTGGCTGCTTTGAGCTACAGAAGTCAGAAGGGCGGTTCAACTTACTATGCTTTACCAGTAAAGTTATGTATGCTACCAGCTTGTGTAATTCTGCAGTGCTAGTAAGATAAAGAAACCCATCCCATCCTCTGAGCTGGCAAAAACACCTTGTATGATTGTGCTGTGAACCAGCTTGTGTGAAAACTGGCCTAGCAGAGAGGGGCTGCCTGCCTCGGAGCAGTTCACTGGTGCCACTGGGAAGCAGCAGCAGTGGGAATGCTGCTGTGGGTGGTGGTGGTGTAGCTGGTAGTGGCTTAACAGGTAGGGGAAAGCCTGTCCTGGGTGTGTGTGCAGGCACCCTGGGTGCTGTGCTTCAGTGACTTCTGTGGTTTATCCTCATGTGAATGTACCATAATGGCATTTGAAGTGCACAGGGATACCATAACCTGAGATGCTTTAAAAGGGATTTATCTCTCTAGAATATCTAGAATTTGAAGGACAAAAATATCAGTGCAGACTAGATATTTGTAGCTTGAAATGTCTCTTCAAAGTGTATAGAAGCTGCCTGTCCCTCCTGAGGCACTTGGATTAGACTTCATCATCCAGGTTCAATGAAGTGTCCTGCTCTGGATGAGAAATACTGGGTAGCTGTTGTTTTACCTGCAGGGGCTGGTGTTTCTTGAGCAGACCCCCTGTCACTGCAGTGAGTCAGTTGCTGTATATACAGCATGGCTCCAGCTGAGAGGAAGAGTCCCTGGGCTAGCAGTAGGGTTGTGTCTGGGAGCTTTTTTTAGGGCAGCGGGTGCGTGACAGCCTTGCTCCTTTGAAGGAACTGTGCTGAGATAACACTTTGTTTCCTTTTCCTATAGGTTCCTGAAAATTTAATCACTTCAAGCGAAGATGGAAAAGCTGCCAGCCCTCCTGCACAGTGCTCATCTCCTGAACAACAGACAGGGAATAAAGAAGGTAACGTTGAATTACTCTTGAAAGAATGCTCATGGGCTTGGAGTCTCCCATGTGTTAAAGGGCCTCAACATCCCTTTCCTCTTTGGGTTGATGTTACATGAGGATATGTCACACTTCTTTACTGTGCCTCAAAGCAAGGGGACATCCAGGCTTTTTGTCTGTCCCCTGTGACAGCTGTAGGATCCCATAAGCAGCTCTAGCTGGAGTGGAAGTAAGAGGACCTGGAGTCCTTTTGGTGGGGAGGTTGTGCCTGTGCAGAAGCCTCTCTACAAGAGGCACGCTTCATGATGTACATGTACAACACTGATACTTGAGGTAGAAACCCAGGCTTCTGTGGGTTGGTTACATGCTGTGGGGCTCAGAGCACACGAGCTGCAGACAGGTAAGCCCTGCAGGATGCCTTGCACATGGTGCTGACTACAGATTTCTTCACAGGCAGCTGTGTAAATCCAACAAGTGAACCCCAGAACACGAACCAGGAACAAGCCCATGGTGCCAAGTCCCAGGGGAGTCCTTCATGCATCTGGTACGAGACGCTTGCAAGGGGGAAGAGGAATGAACCAGTGGCATGGGAGGAGTTAGGCTTGGCATTTTAAGTAACTTGTTTAAAACCTTTGGGTGTTTTTCCTTCCCTGCCCTGCAGTGAAGTTTTGAAATCTCCTTTGACCATTTGCCTGTGGAAGTTCCTTGTGACTTGAGCCTTCTTTGCTTCCCAGGCCAGGCTTGGGTCCCAGACACATTAGTTCATGCACAGACCAGTGCAGATGACTAAGATAGTGCTGTTATCTCACAGCTTAGATGTGACTCTGAGTGGTTCATAAAGGGGTGGCCTGGGAGTAGTTTCAGAAGGCAACATGAGCAGGTGACCGACCTATTTATTTTTATCTTGTGCAAGTGTCTGGAATGTCTGACTTGTTTCCTCACTGATTATATTATTGGTGTTTCATGTGAGATTTCAGCTGTTTTTAGCTTTGTCCTCAGCCTGTCTGCCATCCCTGTTTTGCTGGGGTGAATTTACTGTGGGTAGTGGGTGGGAAGGGGGAGCAGCAGTATCCTCTGTTCTCATGTGGTTAGTTAATGATGTCTCAGGAGCTGCAGCCTTCCTTGGAACTGCTGGGCTGGGTCACAAAGTGAGGTAGCCCCCTTGTTTCCTGCTTGGAATTAGGGGGTACACATAAAGGCATTTCTGACTTAGGTAAATCTGTGAGAGTCCAAGGTATTTATAAAGCAAATAAAACTCTGCCAGTGAGGCGGACTAGACTGGCTAGTTGGAAACATGTGAATTACATCCATCTTGTGCTGGTGGTAATACCAGCAGTGACAGATACCTTGCTTGCTGGGGATCAGAGTATTGAATGAGAGTGGGAGTGATGTTGTGTATTTATGGTCTGGAACTTGCATATTCCCCTTCTAAGCTGCTGTGTGTCCCCTGTCCTCATTTCTGGTGCTCCTCCTGCTCCAGGGCTGGCTGGCTTCCTAGGAGGCCCGGTTCCTCTGGTGGCAGCAAGCAGGCAGAGGGAGCTGTGTAACAGCAAGTCAACTCTAAGACTAAGGAAGTGTGATGGTCAGCTAATGCTCTTCCTGGTGCCAACAGGACACGGAGCTGTAAACAAAGAATGGGCATTGTACGGAATGGGCAGCAGCCAGGAGGTCGTGCCCCTCTGGAAGACAAGCACATCAATTCTACCAACCAGGCTCCGCATTCTGCCTCTCCAGCTAGTAAGGTGAGTGGGTCCCACTGTAGTCTTTGTCTCCCTTTCCCTGGCAAGTACTTACTTCCCTCTGTCTTTCCCTCTTAGGTTGTCAGACCACTGAAAAACTTCCTGCAGGCAGTGCAGAGAAGCCAGCTACTCGCAAGCCCTGGGCCTACAGGACGTGGGAGTGTGATAAAGAACTTCATCAAACACAACACTCCCACCCGACCTGATCCGAAGGTGTGTCAGAGTCCCACCTCCCCTCACAGGGGTGAAGGACAGGATCACGTATAGGGGAGTGGCAAGACAACTGCTTGCATAGAAAAGCATGAATGTATTCCTTGTTTCGTTGGCTCCCATGGGCCAATGTAGGTCCTAACAAACAAGTTGTCCTCGTGATTCTACCATTTTCCCAGGGGAAGGGAAAATGGTCTTGCCTAGCTAGCATCACCTGTCCACAAACACTGTTATCAGCCTGGGGTTTTTAGCACCAATCCTCAAACTGTCCTCAGATGCAGAGAGTTTTCAGCTGCTCTGTCTATACTTAGCAAAACACTTTATATTCTAGGATGGTGGGGAAAATGGGAAGCTTTTCTCTTTGCAATGGGGCTCTGCCCTTGTGTATTGCACAGTTGGCTGCTGTAGAGCTGAGAAATGAGTAGTATTGGGTCAGGCAGTGTGTTCCTACCACCTTACTCACAAGGAACTGCAGCTGGGAATAGGGTTAGTGTGCAGTGGGAGTTCTAGTGCTTCATCCAAATGCTTAATAATTTGTCTTTTTTTTTTTACAGGGAGACTTTGTTGTAAGTAACAACACCTTCAACTGTGGGGTTAGAGGACTGTAAGGGCTGTGCTTCTTGCCTCACAAGCACTGACAGCTCTTTCCCCTCACACTGGCATCCACACAGCTCTCCTGTTCTCTGTCCAAAACTGTAAACTGGCCGTGCCAGGATCTCTGTAGGTGTGTTCTGCTGGGGAAGGGAACTGCTAAGAAATCTTTTGGCCTCTAAACATGACTACTTGCATTCTGCATGTTCTCCCAGCTGCTGGTGTAGGTAGCCCTGTCCCAGGCCAGCAGTGTTTGCTGCAGGTGGCCACCCACAGCAGCAGCGTGCCAGCTAACTTTCTTGCCTGAGCACACTCTGTACAGATGAAGGACTGAAGTGTTTCTATCCCACCCCAATGACTCTTCTGCTCTAGGAAGATGGTGCACCTGAATAAGTGCTGCATTGTTTCTTCCCTACTACTCACTTCCCATCCCTGTGTGTGGGTGAATATGACTCTGACAGTGACTTCTTTGTTTAGCAGGCTGCCTAGCCTCTAGCTGCATGTGCACAAGCAGCCTGAGGGCAGAAACAGGTCCCAGCAATTATTACAGTCTGAAATCATCTCCTTTTCAGAAGAAGGAGCGACAGAGACTGGAAAGCCTGAGGAAGAAGCAGGAGGCTGAGGAACAAAGGAGAAAGAAAGTGGAGGAGGAAAAGAGACGGCGGCAGGCAGAAATGAAGCAGTGAGTTGGATCCCTTACCTGCTTCTTCCCAGGCTCAGCACAGAATTGCCTTGAAGGCTTTTCCTGTGAGACAGGCAGCACTGCTGTACTGTGCTTTGTCTTTCCCACTTGGAAGGGACACTTAGCATGTTCCTGTGCACCCTGAGCAGTGCTGCTCATGGCTCACTGCAGTAAGAACTGGATCGGTGCAAAGCACATGCTCATTTCTGGTGGACCTAATGCAGATACGTGTTGAGGTTAACCTCAACCAAAGCAAAATAACTCTTTGCATGATCTGTGGCAGGCTGCTCTGCCAGAAAATGAGCCACAAGTCCTTGTCCCCATTGTCCTCTGTGTTAGAGGACAAAACCAAGCTAACAGGCCCCTCTTGCACACCCTCTCCAGAAAGAGGGAAGAGCGTCTGAGGAAGGCACTTCAGGCTCGAGAGCGGGTGGAACAACTGGAAGAAGAGAAGAAGAAGCGAATGCAGCAGAAGACTTTACAGAATGATGAGAAGGTAAGAAGCCTGGCCAAGCTTTGGGCCACTCAGAACAATGGTGTTATGTTAGGGAGTTGTGAGATGGAGCGGGTGCAGACAGGCCACTGGCACGATGTGTGCAAGCACTGGGTTGGTGCTGATGGTGACTAATCAGGTGGTAGGTAAGTCTGCAACTAAAATAGACTTTGAAATTCTCTGTCTAACAAGGGGAGGACTTTGTTCTCCATACCTCTGTAGTGATTCTAACCGTTCCTGTTCTGACATGCAGCATTTACGGTGCTCTGCATTCAAGGAATGTGGTAGCATCCCTTGACTGTCTTGTGAAAAGGCCCTGCAGGTGAGACTGTTACTGGGCTTACAGTGCACTCAGTTGTTTGCACAGCATTGCAGACAGCAAAGCCATGGTGGTTGTAGGGGGCTGCAGAAGCATGGCAGGAAGAATAGCTACCAAATAAGCAAGGAATGCTCGTGACTAGTAGATGTGGTGGCGGCTGTGTGTGTTTTTGTAGTCCCTGCTTTTAAAGCTTTGCCCTTACCCTTTTTTTGAGGATCTGTATAAGTTGTATGCCAGGATCAGCTGTTGATGGCTGTGTGCAGGTGGTGCTGCTGCTTCTGTACAGCAGTGCAGGTTCTGCAGGGCTGAGGGACGCTGTGCCTGGCTGACCTGGGTAGAGCTCCAGGGAAAGGGATGGTTGAGTGGACCAGCCTTTTGGGTGGTGGGCTAAGGTGAGCTTTGGAAGAGTCAGCCCTGGAAGAAGAGGAATTGTGCTCCTTTCAGCTTTTCCCAAAACCTGAGCAGCCAAAATTACTTGTAGCCCTGGCTAGTCTCCTGCTGTGCACGTGTCAGTGCTTTTATTGGGATAGACAGCTCAGGTGAAGGAACAGTGTCTGGGGCTCAGTCAGCTCTCAGATCCCCAATTTGCAGTTCAGTTGCCAGCAGCACTGCAGGCAAAATATAAACTGGAACCTTGTTCTGCAGAGAATCTCACACAGGATGAAAGCCTGTATTTTGGAGTTGGGTAACTGTCTGTTCTTTTTTCCAGACTCTCCAGGTGGTGGGTGTCTCTTCACATGACCTGTAGTAAGTGTTGGACTTGGTGCACAAGGTTGGTGCTAACTTCAGGGCACATTTGCTTCTTGCTGGATGCTGAGTTCTCAGTCTTGAAGTCTCAGACCTGAAGTATCAGACTTAGAGGCTCTCCTCATCCTCTATTTGGGAAAGGCTGTGGTGTGCATCCTCGGGGCAGTGGAGCAGACACATGTCTTTCTCAGGTGCACCTCTCACAAGTGCGGGAAGAGAGAGTGTCAGAGGAATGGAGCAAGAAAAAACTGTTAAAGAAACCTGGAGAAACTGATGCACGGAAACAGAAAACGCTGAAGGTGGTAAGAGCAACTTCAGGTTCCTTCTGTGTGTAGAAAAGGAAAGGAGTAGCAGGGAACCTGTGTATTGGTCTGCCTGGTGGAACAGGGAGAAATTACTGCCAGGATCTGCAGAGATTTGGGGAAACAGAAGCATCTGTGCTGCAAGACTTCTGTCTAGACAGTTGATGTTGAGTTTGAGCGTGAGGGAACTTGTGGAGACAGAAGGGAAATACTGTTCAACAGGTGGGCAGGCTGTGGAAGGTAAGAATGGGATATAATGAGAATGGGTTGTCTCAAAGCAGTCACTTCGTATCCAATCTTTCCATGTGTGAGCTGGAGGGTTACAAGGGTTCTTTTTCCTCAGGAGGAAGATGAATTTGAGCAGCATGAACTACTGCAGAAAAGGAGAGAAGATAGAGTGAAAGAAAAAGGAAAGAAAGCTTTGGAACTGAGAAGTCCTGTAGAGCAGCGACAGGTGGAGCAAGTAAAGGAGAGGTATCCTGTTTCTATTCTGGAGAAGGGGACTTAGCAACAGGCATGGTGAAGCAGTAAATATAAACAGTATTGCTGGAACTGGGAGGCTGATGTGAGTCAGCCATGTGATGTGATGTCCCAAAGGTATGGGGTGCTAAAGCAAGAGGCTATAAGAATGCTAGCAGGGAGGGATGGAACATGCTTTCCTGTATAACTAAACTGTGGCTTTGTTCCCCAGGGTTCTCAAACAGCAGAGGGGAGAGAAGTCCCCACAACCTCAGCTGGAGCCAGTGGTGTTTACTGAAAAATGCATAAAGGTGGGGAGTGAGAGGTCTTGTGACAAATTCTGTTGTAAAGCAGTAAGGCCTGGAATAAGTAGACGTTCAAAGATCAGGCTTGCTTTCCAAGTTCTGTGTTACTACTTGAAGTTTTCTAATTTGTTACAACTTTATTTAGAGGAAACAGACAGTAAAACTGAGTCAGGCATGATATTCTTCTAAATACTTTGTTTGTACAAGAATAAGTTAGTTCTGCTACAAGGTCACTTTCTGGTCAACAGATGAGCATTGTCAGCCTCCTAACATTACTGTTGCGGAAGATTTATGACCTACAACCACACTATGAGGAGCATCTCCAAATCATGTTCACTGATATTTAAATGAACATGGAAATTAGTAAGAGATGCTTCTAAAAATATACATATTCCTTTCCTCTGTTTGGAGATTGATCTCCGTAACAAGCTTCAGGTATCATATAGCTTCATGTAACTTCACTTGCACAAAGAATATCATGGCTTAGTCTGCTTGTCTCAAAATATCACAGTAACATTTTCTTTCCACTCTTAAGTTAATGTCACTTTCTTCTGCCTTGTTCATTGGTTTAAAAAAAATAAAAGTACCAAATGCTGCTACTCTTAAGGATAAATTCTTCCTTTCCTTTTTGCTCTTGCTGCCCTTATTCACTAGGCTAATGACTTCCAAACTTGTATTTTTTCCTATATAATTTTAATGAAGGTCTGAATTATTTATGTATAACCAGCAACTGGGCTGGAGTGAGACACAGCAAAACTCCTCCAGAAAGGGAGAAGCTGAATCTAATTTGAAGTGGCTACAGTTCCTGCCTTTGTTAGCTATGTGTTGTTCTTCCCTGCTAAGGAGAGTGGCAGGAGAAGCTTCTGGATAAAGTTCTTCGGGCTGAAAGGGAGCTTTAGCAGTGAAAGGCTTTCTTCTTTATTAGGCCAGAGAGAGCCCAAAAGAGCTGTACCAGCTGCTTGGGCAGGAGGAGAGAGTCAGGCAACCAGAGTCCATTTCAATGACTCCTGATACCTGGGTGAGCATGGTAAAGGTGATAAAGGTGAGTATGGGCTCTAGAGACATTGCTGATCTGAATGCAAGATTTATTTGATCTCACTGACCAAAGCCAGTTCTCAGTTCATCTGCATCATTTTTGATTCTTTTTTGTCCCTGCAGAAGAAGACAGGGACGGAGGATTTTATCAAGGGCCCCAGAAAATATGGCTAAATTCCAGAGAGTCTGGTTGTTTTGTTTCAGTGAATGAATGACTGAATTCTTACATCTTAACAGGAAGAAGATCTGGAGGAGCCCTGGCAGCAGCTGGCAGAGGAGAAAAAAATCAAGCAACCAGAATCATCCTCTCCTGCCTCCAACATGTGTTTGAGCAAAACCGTAAAGGTGAGCTTAGGTTCTAGTGGAGCCCTTGAAATGGGTCTATCATATCTAATTGAATTCAGTGGTTTGGAATCAGCTTGCAAATTGCTTCAGCAGTAGTGAAGCAGTGAGGTGAAGAGAGGTGAGCAGGAGGTGAAATCATTTAATGTATGTTGTAGGGGGTTAACTGGAGTTTGTGCAGAGTGAGGACCAGGAAGCCTTTCTTCTCTGGTGCTTGGCCAAGAGCTCAGCACAGGAGAACCTGAAGGCAAAGCAAATCTTATCTTTGAACAGCTGTTGGGAATGACCACATGATGGCAGCACATCATGAGGTGTCAGTTCAGTGTGCAGAGCATTTAGCTGCACTATAGCAAAACACATTCAGACCTGCCTGTAAAGTCTTGCTGTCATCTGTTTAAGTGTCCAGGAGTTTGAATTGGAGCTGCTTAGACCTAAAATCTGTAAGGGTGCAGAGAACAGTGCTCAAAGAGCCAAACTGCCTTGAGTACAGCCTCTCCCAGTAAACTCCCCTTCCTAGGCTCTCTTGTCCCGTGTCTGACCGGTACCTCTTCATCTTGCTGGACTTCTTTCTTCTGTGACTAATTTGAGAGTTTTAAAGAATAGAAACTAGATCTACCATGAAATGAGTGAGTGGTAGGCCCATGTGTACAAAAGTCAAGTACTTGAAGGTATGTGGTATGTTCTTCTGGGGCTTTTCTACAAAACCAGGGGAGGAAAACTCCTAAAAAGAGTGATTAAGTCAAAGTACAGTGATGCTGCTTGTATTTCTACAGATGTATACTTCTACGTCCTCTTATTCTTGTTTTACATTCAATCCAATTACTGTGCAGATTTAGGGCTCGTAGAATTCCAGAGTGGTGAAGGTAGGATGGGATGTCTGGAGGTTTTCTGGTCTAACTCCCCTGCTCAAGCAGAGCCACCTGGAGCGGTTAGCCTGGGACTGTTTTCAGACAGCTTTTGAATCCCTCCAAGGAGGGAGACTGCCATCTCTCTGGACAGCCTGTTCAGCACTCAGTCATCCTCATAGCAAAGAAGTAATTCCTGATGCTCAGATAGAACCTTCTGGATTTTAGTTCATGCCCACTGGGCACCACTAGAGAGCCTGCTTCCATCTTCTTTGCATTTTCCCTTCAGGTATTTGTATATGTGGATAAGATTGCCACTTTGAGCTTTCAAACACTCTTGACTTGAAAAGTCCTGACTCTTTTGGCCATTCTTCAGGGGGAGAGGTTCCAGTTCCTTCATCTCTGTGGCCCTTCTCTCCAGCCTGTCCAGGTTTCTTCTGGTTTGGAGTCATCTGTAAACTCACTGAGGGTGAGCTCTGACACATCTTTTACACTGTTAATGAAGATCTTGAATGAGATTGCCCCAAGCATTGGCCCCATGGGGCACACCGCAGGTTACTGGCCTCCAGCTAGACTTTGTACCATTCACCCCCTTTCTCCTTGGTCTCTGGGACCTGGGCTGTCTGGAGGCCAAGCTTGCTGGTGAAAACTGAGGCAAAGAAGGCAGTCACTACCTCAGCCTCTCATTGTCCTGTGTAACTAGGTACCCCATCCTGCTCAGCAATGGGCCCATGTTTTCCACAGCCTTCTCTTCATCACTGATGTATTTAGAGGTGCCCTTCTTGTCCTGTACATCCTTAGCCAGATCCAATTTCATTTAGGTTTCAGTTTCCTGGATGCTCAGACAGTCTCTGCATTCCTCTCGGGTTACCTGTCCTTGCTTCTGCCCTCTGTACGCTTCCATCCTGTGTGTGTTTGGCCAGGAGTGCCTTGTTCAGCCACGCAGGCCTCCTGGCATCATTGCTTGATTTCTTTGTTAGGATGCACCAATCCTGAGTCTGGAGGAGGTGATCCTTGAATATTAACCAGCTTTCTTGGGCTCCTCTTCCCTCCAGGGCCTTGTGCTATGAGACTGTTCTAAGCAGACCCTTGGAGAGGCTGAAGCCCACTCTGCTGAAGTGTGGGGCTGTCAGTTTGCTGCGTGCCCACCTTGCTCCCCTCAGGAACCTGAATGTCACCATCTCCTGCGTGCTGCCCCCAAGGCTGTGACCTTCACATTCCCAACAAGCCACTGCCTGGTGGTGAATGTGAGGTCCAGCAGAGTACCTCTCCTCCTTGGTTCCTCTGCCTCTTGGAAGCTGCCCTCACTATAGTTCGGTAACCTCCTGGATTGCTTATATCCTGCTGTGTTGTGCCTCCAGCAGGTATTGGGGTCTTAAGCCCCCCATCTGGTTGTCAGAAGGCATCAGATTGTTCTTCCTGGTCAGGCAGGCTGCAGCAGACCCCCACCAGAAGGTGTATCCCTGCCCTCTTTAATCCTCACCCAAAAACTCTCAGTTAGCTCCTTGTCTACCCATCCCAGGCAGAGCTCTGTGCACTCTTTAGCCCCTCTTTCATATAAGGGGCGAGTTCTTTTCCATCTTCTCATAGCCTGTCCTTCCCAAGGAGCCTGTAGCCTTCCGCTGCAGCTCTCCAGCCAAGGGAGCCATCCTACCACATCTCCATGATCCCAACAATGCTGTAGTCCTGTAACACCTCTTTCATCAGGCTTGTGTCCTGTACTGCATGCATTAGGATGCAGGCACTTCAGAGAGGTCCCCCAGCATGTTGAGCTCTTAAAGTTTGGGGAGGATTTCTCTGTAATGATGCCTTCTTGGTTCCTCTGTCAGTTCTGTGCTACATACAGCTGTCAGGTCTCCTGGTCATCTTCTGTTCCTCAGCACAAAGCCAGGGGGTCCCTTCAAGCTTTGACTTGTGCTGTTCCAGCCTGCAGCTTCAAAATGAAATGGAGCCCTAGCTTTTGTTCTGGCCAGGTACTGGGAAGCCCTACATCACAGCTTGGGGGCTGCAGGTTGAGCAAGCAGTTGGCATTGCCTGCTGCAGTGTGCAGTCCTGGGCTCTAGCTTGGCTTCCAGCAAGATAAGGTTTCAAAACAGATCAGACAGAAGAGGGAGGGTTGTGAGCACTTCTGGATGTTACAGGAAATCTCCACCCAAGTTACCTGTAAGTAAGAATATTACAGATAATGTGTCAAAGGTATCTCATACACAGTTGAATAACCTTTATGGTCTCGTTACTTTGAACTAAGGATGAAAATGAATGTGAAATCTGCTTTGGAAGCCTGCTCTCTTTCTGGCTACCTTCCCTTTACTGCAAAATTCCTTGCCCAACATTGGGCATTGCCAAGGTACCTTTTAACTTTTGGCTTATGGTCAGTGTGAGGGTACTGCCTAGGTATCTTAATGCTATATTGCTGTGGGATCTCATCTGGGATCTTGGTGCAGTCTGTTGGCCTCCTTAACGCCGGAGCTTTGAGGTGCCTGCAGGGGGTCAGGCTGCACGGGTCTGGGTAGCCTGTCCTAGCAAAGCAACCTCTTCTGTCAGGCTGCAAGGTCTGCTTCCTGCCCTAGTAAGTGCCTTCTCTGTGCTTTCAGAAATCTATCTCCACATCCTGCTTAAAGCCCCCGAAGAGCATGAAGATATTCAGGTCCCCCAAGGTAAGCGAAAATAACTACGGGATGGATCTGAACAGCGATGATTCCACAGATGATGAGAGTGCGCCTCGGAAGCCTGTCCCTGCCTGGGCTGACGGTAGGTGCCAAGTGTTGTTTGGGCTCTAATTCCTTCCTTGGGAAGCTGGAGCTTTCTGGACTTGCTCAGTGTCATCTCAGCTTCCCTAAAGTGCGGTTCAGGAGTGTGTGAGACTGCAGTGCTGGCAGCTGCTGGCTGGGGGGGGTGGCTGGATCTGTTTTCTTGCAAGTGCTGTTGTGTTGGAGTTAAACCAGAGTCCTGTGTGTGTGTTTGGATTTGGGGAGGGGGGGTGAAAGAATGGTGGGAGCTCACTGCTGATGGAGCAGCCCATCCTCCTGAGGGGAAACCAAGATGTGGTAGGTTTGGGATATTTTTAGTGTGGTGAAGAGTGACTTAAAACAAGTACTGTTGGCAACCTGAAGATGGGTTTGGAATTCAGAGCTCTGCAATGAACAGGAAAGCTGTTAATCATACTCACTGTATGGGTTGCAACAGGTTTTTTCAGGTATGGATGGAGAAGAGTGACTATCCTGTTGGCCCTGACAGAAGGGATACCATAAGCAGAGCACTGAAAACCTGTTCATAAGTCTGCTTCTGTATTTTATTTTATTTAGGGTCTCAGCTTAATCAAGCTATTATCCACCAATACTATCACCCAGTGGATGTTGATGAGCTCTTCGGGTTAATTGCAAGCCCCAAGCTGGAGGACATTTTTGGCAAGAGCAAGCCTCGATACTTCAAACGCACAAGCTCAGCAGTTTGGCATTCCCCACCCGGGACCAAATTTGCTTGTGGCCCCACCTGCAACTTCAAGAACTGAGAAAATGCGAAGAAACATTTTCTTGAGTGGGATATATCAGGTTATGTGTTTTTAACAGACATATTTCCAATTTTAAACCTTTTTTGTATAAAAATATTAAAGTTCTGTTGCATTAAATATTCTGTCAGTGCTTCTCTCTTTTCTCCCTCACTATGGGAGGATGGTGCTGCCTTGTAGCTGGTGGCTGTAGCCAGTGTACTCTGAGGTCTTTGAGGTTGATGGCTGTGGTTTGTGCACGTATTTGGAGACATCCTGTTCTCTTACCCATTTCCTCAGCTTACTTGCAGAATCTTACCCAAGAAAGCTATGGAATTGCTGTAGGGAAGATCAAAAATTTTAAATCAACACAGGAGAATCAGGAGTTTTGTAACTCATTTGGTAAAATACTTATGTATTTAACAATGTTTCTATCAGCAGGTATCTTTTGATCCTGCATTCTTTTTTCCTTCTCAAGGAAAAATAGAGCCTCAGCTAAGTTCTTGGTGCTGTTTTTCTAGGAGGGGTGAGGGTACAGTCTTGCTTGGGCAGGAGGTAGATGTGTTTTGCAGCTCTCACTTAGAAAAGGGTAAGCAGCAAAATGATTTCCTCAGGACTGCATTCATAGCACCTGTTTGGTGCCCCCTGCCTGTGCATGCCCTGGGCTGTGCTCGGTGGTGGCAGGCTGCCTGCAGTGCAGCCAGAGGCCCTGGGAAGTGGTTGCCTAGGGACTGCTGCAGTGTGCTGGGGCAGCTGCAGAGCATCCTGAGGTCCTGCAGTGCTGTGTGGGGCCAGCTGTGGCTCCATGCCGTGATCTCAGCTGCCCCTGCAGGGCTTGTCCTCAATTGTGTTCAGAAATCAGTTCAGGTAGAAGTTCGACCTTTACTGAGTGTAGCAATAAGGAAGATGCTTGGGTGAAAAGGGAAAGCCCCTGACTTATACCTAAGTCCCACAAAGGCCATAATAACCACTCCTTCCCCTTTCCTCGGTTCTTCCCCTCTTGGGCTGTGTTTATGAGCACCAGAGCCTCTGTAATTAAGTAATATGTTGTGTTGCTTTGGGATCCCTTCTGCATCAGGCTAGCAGGTACAGAGCTGGGCTTCCTTTCCCCAAATGACCAGGGTTGTGTGTCCCCAACCCTTACCAGCTTACCAGTACAGCCCTGCACTGTTCCAGCACCAGACTGGTGCCACTGACCCCACGGGGCAGGTGCCTGAGGATGAATACAGAAATGTGGCCACAGATGAGTTGAGAGCTGTTTAGGCCTGCCTACAAGTGTTTGAAGGAGGTTTTGAGCTGGTCAGTGTGGTTTTGAGGAGCTCTGTAGCAGGTGTGGGGTGGTTTCGATCAGCTCAGGAGAGTTTTCAAGTGGTGTAATAGAATAGGATTACAGGTGGTTAGAGATCTGTCAAAAGCTCTGGTTTTGAGCTCTGTGGAGCTCTTGCTTGTGGGTGAGACAAGTGGTTGAGACTCACAAGAGCGAGCGAGCAAAGCTTTGTAGTGGTTAAAGGCTGTTCAAATGTTCAAAGCTGCTCACCAGGAGCTCAGAGCTCTATCCTGGCTTCTAGGCTGCCCCAGGACCTCTGGATTCCCCCAGCTTTTCTGGTTCCTCTCAGGCTCTCTGTGTCACTCTCAGTGCCTGTGGGTCTTGCACTGAGTCTTGCCTTTCTGGCCAGCCTGGGGGCTTTCTGAGGTGCCTTCAGGGTCTCTGTGGTGTCCCTGAGCTTTCTTGTTCTCCACAGCCCATCTGGGACTCTCATGTTCCCTAGGCTCTGTTGGGCACAGATCCAGGCTGTCCCCTGCCAGCTGGCCTCTGTCCCTCATGGGTTTTCTTGGATTTAACATCGTGTTTGGGGTCGAACTGGTTTTGTTTGAGCCCAAACCCTGTGCCAGAGCAAGCAGTACCCATCGAGCGGCAGCCTTGATGTTCTGGTAATGAGTAGAAAGTTCACAGGAGGCCCCTTGCCAAAACCACAGCTGCTGTCAGAGCATTTCCAGTCCAGGATGGATAATCAATAAAAAGCACGAAGCCATTTCAGAGCCCTGCCAGGCTGTGAGGGGTCCTTGGGGCATCTGGTTCCCTGAACAGCCCCAGCTTGGGCATCAGGCTGGTGCTGCTGGCCTGAGGCTGGGTCAAAGTCCCTCACAGACAACGCTAGCCTGGCCACAACAGGCCCTCGAAAGCAATCTGGTTTTATTTTTTCCAGGCTGACTGCTGAGTAATTGACCAGAGCACAGTCCCCGGTGTCATCTCAGCAGATGCAGGGCTCTGGAGCTCAGGATATGAGCTGAGAGTCAGAACTGAGTTATGGAGGGGAAAAACGTATGTTTTCCATGACGAGAGCTGTGCTGGGCCCAGAGTAACCAGGAAGCTGAAGCAGATTTGTGCTTAATTAATCTAAGCTCTCTGCTTGGCTCCATAGTAGTGCTCGCAGTAATGGGAGAGGCCAGGCCACGGGCACTGAGTCTGCACAACCCACATCTGGCCATGCACGTTAGAAGGTCCTTTCATCATTAAAAGGAGAAAATATCTCCTAAAAGGAGAAAGCATCTCCTGTACCTGTCATCTCTTGATACGTGTGCAAGCTCCAGAGCCCCTCACTGAGGAGTCCTGCTTGTCAGACACATCCTGTATCCACATTGTGTTTTCCTTCTTTCAGAGCAGCCAGCATCTGGAACGTCTCCACTTAATCTGGATTTCTTCAGCTTTTGAGAAGGAAAGAGGTTTAATCTACCCAAGCTGTTCACAGTTGGCTGTGCCATTGTGGAGCCAGAGACACCAAAAAAAAAAAAAAAAGTGAGTTTTTTTTTCCTGGTTTTTGTTTGTTTGTTTGTTTTCCTGGTGTTGTCTGGCCTGTTATCCATCTCTTTCTATTCTAGCAATCAGAGCGCAGGGAGACTTGAGGCTCTGGGCCAAGGCAGCCTCTGCTTCACAACATCCTTCACCACAGCCTCTGCAGGAGGCAGGCGGGGTGCCCGAGCATCCCGCAGGGCAGCTGTGTGCTGTCTCCCAGGTCATTCTCACCCAGGTGCCACCGCTTGTCCACCTGGACCCACCAGCATCTGTCCCCCACAGCACACGTTGGGGCTTACAGTGCCGACCATCCCTCCCCCTCCAGCCAAAGGACTGCCCTCGGGGGGCTGGCAGAAGCCCTCCAGTGCAGACCTCCAGCTCACAAGCTGCTGTGGTTTCCTACATCAGAAGAGCTAAGGCCACTTTTCGGCTGTTTTGAAGCCATGCTGATAGTTCCTGTCCCCACCACGCCAGCACTGTCCCCAGCAGGAGCACCACATCCCCATGAGGACATCCATGTCCCCACCAGAAGCGTAATGGCCCGTGGAGATCGCAGCCAGCAAGGCTGCTTCAGCCCCTGTGGGACCAAAACAGCTGCGGCTGGGCCAGGTGGAGGTGCTGTTAGGATGGCCTTTGCTGACATTAAAGCTTTTGGTCAAACAAAAAAAAGCTTCAAAAGCCCAGGTAGCCTCAGGGTGACAGAGCTGTGGTGCAGCAGGATCTGCCCAGCTGCTGCCGGGTGGTGGGGTAGGGTGAGGAGCAGCCCCAGGGGGCTGAAATTTGGGCTAAACCCAGGCTGCAATCTCCTCCGAGCAGTTTGCACGCTCCCAGCAATGAGCAATAGCCGTGCTGTTTTGTCGGCATGGGAAGGAAGTAGGCAAGGGCAGCCCATGGAGGAAAACCATACACATCCTTACAGAAGCCACGTCCCTTGCAGCTTGGAGACAAATCCCACGAGAGCGAAACCTGCTTAACCGATTACAAAGCGTTTGGAAGTTGTAAAACCCTACCTTGGCACGAATGTGCCGCGTTCGGCTCAGAAAGCAGATTTGGGTTTTGGCTCTCTGCCACCAGCTGGTAATTACAAAGAGTGTCAGCCAAACTAAAAATGTATCTTGGATGGAAAGAGACCCAAAACAAAGTCAAATAAAGCCCTTTGTAAGTGCTGCTGCCAGGATCCTGGCACGGCTCCGATCTTCCTGAGCCTTACCAGTCCTACCGTGACAGCACTCAGGCCGGGTTGACTTAGTGTAAGCACGTTAATGGCTGCAGAGTGGTTAAAAAGTAATTATTAAGGATCGGTCTGCTATATCGAGAATGGTGCCGAGGAAACTGGAGGTCAGCTGCACTCCACGCTGATTTTATTGCTTAAATACCCACAGCTCAAGAGCTGGGCACATCCTGTGAGCAGCGAGGGAGCTGAGATCCGGTGGCTCCCATGTGAGTGATAAAGCCCAATCTGAATATGAGGCAAATTTACTGAGCTGGGCTGCCCAAAGCCACCTCAGGATCTAAGGGACTGGGGTGAGCCTGGCCAGTGGCTGTGCAGAACTGGATGCAAGGGGCAGCCCACGCTGCTGCCTTGCTGCTGCTGCCTCCCCAAAAAATGTAGGGAGGGAGAAAAGCATCATCTGGAGCAGTCATCTGAAAAATCAGCAGCCTTCTGCCTGTGGTTTTGTACCAGAAATGCTCTTTTTATGGGGCTGGACATCGCAGAGGTGCTCTGGCCACCTGTGGGTGAGCTGGTAAAGAGCAGGAGGGCAGCCCCAGGTGTTTCCTAGCCCCAGAGGAGAGGGAGGAGGTGAGCACATCGACCCCCAGCTCCAGGAGAGCAGTTTGCATCTCCTTTGGGGGTGCTCATAACCATCTCGGTAGTCCACAGCACCTTCATGACGTCTCCAGCAGGCTGCTGGGCTGCTAACACCCCTTCATTTGGGGAGGGAGATGGTTGGTGAGGGCGGCCACAAGCCAAGCTCTGACGCTTGGCCTTGAGAGCCATTAGAAATGAGCCCTGGTGGGGCTTATTTGCTCATTTATTTGCTGCAAATGCAGCCATAAATGGTGTACTAATAGATCCTCTGGAAGAGATTTGCAGCCAGGCATGGGTCTTATCTCTAATTACGTGTCTGGCTGAGCTGCATCTGGCTCCAGGGACGTCTGGGTGTATTTGGTTCCTGGAGCTCCTCTTGAAGCCCGCTGGGACCCTGGGCGACGAGCAGCGCCAATTAATACCCACCCCGGGGAGAGGCAGCCGCGGCCACGCGCCGTCTGGCTGCGGGCTGCCGTGGCTAGGAGGAGCTGTCCCACGGGGAACAAAGAGCCCCCAGCATCTGGGAGATGCCACCAGGCCGAAATAGGGAAAAAACTGGGTCGATCGGGCTGGCGTTTTCCGCTGGGATGGAGGCAACTCCGCCAAAACAGCGGGAGAAGGCTGGAAAAGAAAGGGAAGGGAATACAGGCAGGCTCGGTTTTGAAAGTGCCTCCTTTCCCAAATGTCATGCCCGTGTTATCGCAATGTTTCCAGTGTTGCCAGAGCAGCCTTTTGTTCCAAAAGCTTCATTTGCATTTAAAGAAGCCAGCTGCAAGGGGGGGGGGGGGGGCACTAAAGATGGCTTTGCCCCCTCCCCGTATGAAATGAGCGGAGAACCAGAAATGATTGCTTCACGTGGAGCAAAAACAACCAGCTGCGGCTCGAGGCGTTTCCCAGGTCTGCAAACAAATAAATACAAAATAAATAAATAAATAAAAAGGGAAAAGAAACAAAACCAAGCCAACATTTCAGCTGGGTGCAGTCGCTCCTGGCTTGCTCTGGAGCACCTCGTTTTCCCCTCCTGCTGGCACGTATTCGGTTTCTGTTTGCAGAGCCCGGCAAACCCTGCTTCACCCCATCCCACGGGGGTGCTCCCTGGGGCCAGGGGGTGCGCTGAGGGCAGCCGGTGGGCTGGGGAGCAGCCGAGCCCCCCGTGGGTGGTGGGATGCCACCCGCTGCCCCTCGTCCCGCTCCGTCCCCCCGGGTGGGGTGTCCCCGGAGCGGGGGCATTGCTCTCCTCCACCGTCTCCATCGCTCTGGCGGCTCCACATCCCGCTCTCCTGTTGCTCAGAGATGTGGAGGCAGTTGCTAAGAGACACCGAAACGTCAGTATCTGGCCCTCAAGGAAAAAAAAAAAAAGGGAAAAAAAAAAAAAAAAACGAGAGACAGAGAAAGAGAGAGACAAGGGAGGACGAGGAGGAGGAGGGGAGGAAGGAGGTGGGGAAAGACCTGCTCCGATTGCCAGGCTCGGCAGCAGCCTTGGCTGCGGCTGCAGGAGCCACTTGCCCAACTTGGTGGCCACCTGAGGACCCCTGCCTGGCCACCCAGGCCTCGCGGCGGCGGGGAGCCGAGCCCTGCTTCGTCCCCCGGGCAGCGTGAGTATCCCGGGGACCCCCACGTCCCCCCGGCGCCACCGGAGGGATCGGCAACCATGGCGGGGAAGGGCTGGGGGGGCGGCTGGGGCAGCAATTCCCCCGGCAAAAACCGGCTGAGGTGGGGAAAAGATGGAGATGTGGGGAGGGCACGGGGCGAGGGAGGAAGGAGCAAAGATGGCCAGGCAGCGGGGCCGCCTGGGCGAGGGATGCTGTGGCGGAGGGAGGGCCGGGCGTGGGGATGAGGTTCTCTCTGCGGGGGCCAGGCCAGGAGGGTGTCCCCGGCCGCGGGCAGAGCTGACGGCGGCGGCTGCTACGCCCCTGGCTCTGCCCACCGCCTGCCAGGATGAGCCGAGCCCAGCCGGTGGGCTCGGGGCCCTCTTTGTGCTCTGCTGGCGGAGGCACGGTGAGGGCTGGGGGTGGCGTGGATACCCCGTGAGCCACAGCCCCCCCCCTCAGCAGGGCGTACCGCTAGCTTGGGTTTCTCTCACCCCTCTTCTCCACAGGCGGCTGAGAACGGCCTGACGGCAGCCCTGTGCCGGGGGGGGACTCGCTGAGCCCCCCGAATGTCTCCGGGACACCCCAAGCACTGCTTGGCTAGCTCGGAGCCCACCTCCGCTCCCCAAATCTTCCTCAGCAACCGCCAGCAGCCCTCGGTGTGAGCGGAGGGGTGACACCCCCCCCTCCAAGCATGGTCCCCGCCGGGCTGTGACGGGCAGAGGATGCCGCTGCGGTGCGGCCGGCGGGCTGTCCCCGCGCTGAGGCCGGCTGGCCGCCCCGTTCCCCGCGGCATGGCACTCGCCGGGCTCTGAGATGGGCCCGGGGGCTGGCCGCCGGCCCGCCATGCTGCTGGGCCCCTGGGTGGTGGCGGCGGTGGTGGCGGTGGTGGCGGCGGCGGGCGCCGGGGCGGGCTGCCCGGTGCTGTGCACGTGCCGCGGGCAGGCGGTGGACTGCAGCGGGCAGCGGCTCTTCTCGGTGCCCGCCGAGCTGCCGCTGGACACCGGCAACCTCAGCCTGGCCCACAACCGCATCGCCAGCATCCCGCTGGGCTACCTGGCCTGCTACGCCCAGCTGCGCGTCCTCGACCTCCGCAACAACTCGCTGGAGACCCTGCCCACCAGGCTGTTCCTCGGCGCCCGGCGCCTCACCCACCTGGACCTGAGCTACAACAACTTCAGCCTGGTGACGGCCGACATGTTCCTGGAGGCCAGCGAGCTGCTGCGCCTCGACCTGAGCCACAACCCCTGGCTGTGCAAGGTGCACCCCAAGGCGTTCCGGGGGCTGGCGCAGCTGCGGGAGCTGGACCTCAGCTACGGGGGGCTGTCGGCGCTCAGCCTCGATGCCCTGGAGGGGCTGACGGGGCTGGTGACCCTGCGCATCGGCGGCAACCCCTGGGTGTGCGGCTGCGCCATGGAGCCCTTCCTCAAATGGCTGAAGAGCCGCATCCAGCTCTGCGCCTCAGGTAAGGCGGCCCTCTGTTCCCCACCGCATCCCCTCCTATCCCCCAACCCCAAATTTGCGGCATCCTGACGCCGCTCCCCTTGCCAGATTCACAGCTGGCCAAGTGCCAGGCCCCCCTGGAGGTGAAAGGGGTCCCCCTCTTCTCCCTGACGGAGGAGAGCTTCAAGGCCTGCCACCTCACCCTGACCCTGGACGACTATCTCTTCATCGCCTTCGTGGGCTTCGTGGTCTCCATCGCCTCGGTGGCCACCAACTTCCTGCTGGGCATCACGGCCAACTGTTGCCACCGCTGGAGCAAAGCCAGCGAGGACGAGGAGGTTTAGGTACGGCCGGGGAGGCTGGGACGCGGGGCTCGCCCCCGTTGCCCCCAGCCACCCCCAGCCTCCCCCGCTCCCCACCCCGGCCCCCACCGCCTGGTGGGGACACCGGACTGTGCCTTGTCCTTGTCCCCTCCCGCTGTCCCCCCCCCGTGCCTGGCCGTCCTGGGGAGACCGGGGGACGGTTCCCCTCTTCTTTTGCCCAGAAATGGGGAATTTTCACCCCAGGATCAACACCAATACCACTGCCATGAACCCCAGCGGAGTTTGGAGCCCCCCCTCCCCAGCTCCTGGGGCCGGTGGAGGCGGTGGCACAGGGGGCTCACAGGGGGGTCCTGGGGCCAGGAGCCTCCACGCGGTGCCAGTCAGTGGGAGACGGAGCAGGGGCTGCAGCTGGGGGGGAAAGGGACCTCCATTTGGGAGAGAGACCCCCCGAAAGCAGCGTGTGCCTTGAGGGATGCCCGCACCCACTGCCTTGGGGGGAAAAACATGGAAATCCTCACTTTCACCCCGTAAACAGCACCGGTGGAGCAAGAGCCCGGCAGCCTCCAGCTCCCTGAACCCTGCCCGTGCTCTGCGACCTTGCCAAAATGTGGGGGCCAAGCCCAGGACATGGCACTGCCACCCGGCTCAGTGCCACCGCCCGCTGGGGGACAGACCTGCGCCTCGCTGGTGACCCTGGCCGCCGCTCGGACTCACAGACAGCCCCAGGGCCGTCGTTCCTGGCGCTGGGACAAGAGTCGAAGCCCCACGAGCAGCTCCCGGGCACGGCGTTCACCAGCCACCTTTTTGCTCCTTTCCCTCCTCCTCCGAAGTTTTGCACAGGTTCGGGGCCATTCCAGGTGCCAGATGGCTTGGGGAACCCGTCCTGATCTCGTCATTAGGAGGCAGAAGGAACTCCAAAGGAATAAAAAAAAAAAAAGGAAGAAAAAAATAAAGCCAACAGCCCCTCTGCCCAGCCAGGGTGGCCGCTGCTCCCACGTGCGTTTTCCACCGTCTTTGTGGCCGTTCCTGCAGCATGCAGGGCCGAGGACTACCGCCTCCACCCCAGCTGTAAAACCCCTGTGGCCACATAGCACTTTGCTGCCAAGAAGCATTTGCTCCCATCCTCGGCCTCCCGGGGTGGGTTTTGCTTGGGGAAAGCCCCCCCCACCCCCCTTGCCCCTTCCCTGGGGCTGCTTGCCTGCCGGATGCATCCCGAGGAGGGGCCTCCCGTGAGTTGTTTTATTTTCTTACCGTGTTTCCATGCCTGTAGCTGGAGTGTAGATGCACAGTTTAGAAACAAATCAACCAACCAAAAAAAAAAAAAAAGAAAAAAAAGAAAAAAAAAAAAAAAAAGAAAAACGGGGAAAAATAAGGCAATGTGCTGGCTTGATGACTCCACCCCCAGCACCGAGTCTCTCCCGGGGCTGGTAGCAGCGTGAGGGCAGAAGGCTGGGTGCAAATCACTGCGGGCCCCGTGGCAGAGCCCCCCAGGCCCGCAGGAGAGCAGAGCCCAGCGATGTTGCCTCCGGGGATAGAGGCACTGGGGGGGTCTCTTTTTTCTTTTCGGTGTCTGCCCCTGCCCCACCAAAACAGCCTCTGGATACCAAGGACCAAATATGTGTTTTCCCCAGCAGTTTCTGACCCTGTTATTGGGTGACGGAGGAGAAAGTGCGAATTCAAAGCTCCCCAGCATCCCTGAATTCATCCAGAGCAATTTTCTGCCTTTCTGAAGCAAAAGGGCCTTCCCTCACGCTTCGCTGCCCTGCATGGGGAGGGCAGGGACCTGCCTGAGGGTGCCAGCCCCCACACCACAGCCACGGCCAGTCCTGCAGCGAGCTGGGGAGCGCCCGGGCGTGGAGGCAGCTGCCCTGCCCTCCTGTTGTCCTCTCCTTCCCTCAGCCATACCCTCATCCTCTTTTCTTTTTCCTTTCCTTTCCTTTCCTTTCCTTTCCTTTCCTTTCCTTTCCTTTCCTTTCCTTTCCTTTCCTTTCCTTTCCTTTCCTTTCCTTTCCTTTCCTTTCCTTTCCTTTCCTTTCCTTTCCTTTCCTTTCCTTTCCTTTCCTTTCTTCTTCTCTTCTCTTCTCTTCTCTTCTCTTCTCTTCTCTTCTCTTCTCTTCTCTTCTCTTCTCTTCTCTTCTCTTCTCTTCTCTTCCCTTCTCTTCCCTTCTCTTCCCTTCTCTTCCCTTCTCTTCCCTTCTCTTTTCTCTTCCCTTCTCTTCCTTCCTTTCTCTCTCCCTCTTTCCTCCTTTCCCCCTTTCTTTCCCCCTTCCCCACGCTACACCAAGCGCTGCTGGATGGGGAAGGCGAAGTGGGAAGCGCCAAGTTCGACCCCACAACCCGGTCTTTGTACGGAGCACATTTTATAAACGTGTACTTTTGTAACAGTGAGCACTTTTTCAGAGCTGAACCTCAACAATAAAGAACACCAGTGCAGCCTGTCTCGGGGCTGGGGCGGGGGGCGCGTGAGCGCGGTCCCAGGGCCACGGGCATGCAGTGGTGGCGGCGGGGACACGCGGGACCGGCTGGGAAGGAGGTGGAAAACAACCTGCAGAAGGCATCAGCCGTGTTTTCCCCTCCTGAGCTTCCTGTTATTCCTCCAGCAGCACCTCCCGGCGCGGCGGGGCCCAGCTGCTGGCGGCCGGGTCACTGCGGTGTCACCCGGCTCCCCGGGGCGGCCGGGGGCTGCTCCTTCGGGCTGGGGCCCAGAGGTCGGGCAGCAGCTGTGTCGTGTCCTGCCGGCACGCGTGGCCCTGGGGACACCCAAGCCTCGCCCCAGCACCCCCGTTTTCATTCCACCCATCCGTCTCCAACCCCTCTTTCCCTCCCCGTCCTCCCTCCCTCCATCTCCTGCCCTCCCCAGGAGCTGTGGGGCCAGCCGGACCCTCCAAGCCTTTCACCCCTCAGCTGGCTGAAGGCACATGGGCTGCTGGAAACATGAAAAAAAAAAAAAAAAAGTCTCCTTCCATTTCAAGCCATTTTAACCCCTTTAAGCCCATCCCCTCATTATTTATCGCCTAAACTCTGCCTTTCCAAGGTCCACGGAGCTTTCCACCAACTCCTGAAGCTCTCTCTCCTCCTAACACACACCACCTGGTGAAGGGCCCAGGGCTCACTGCCCACCACGGGGACAGATTTTGGATGGGTGGCCCAGGGACTCGTGTGCTGGGGACACAACAGGGCAGCGAAGGACTGAAATCTCCCCCCTTGCCCTCTCCCTGGGGGCTGAGCAGAGGAAAGCAGACGTTTCTCACCCCATAATTATTTTCTCAGTTATTTCTGAGCTGCGAGGTCTGGCGAAACCTCCTCTGCCCAATGAGTAAGCCAAGTTTGGACAAATTCAGGTGTTCCCAGCACGAATTGGGGCCGTGCCCCACCTCGCCACGGCACCGCAGCCCCTCCAGCAGGGACTGAGGGTGACGTGGGGTCCCCTCCCTGCCACCGTTTGCTTTGGGGAGGAAAGCGTGAAAGTGTAAACAAGGAGGTGACTTCAAAGGCAAGCTGGCCTCACGGGACACCTGGGGACATCAGCCGGGCTCAGCACGCCATGACATTATTTTTGCACCTCCGGTGGGACGCAGAGCTGGGAGCTGGGAGCTGGGAGCTGGGAGCTGGGAGCTGGGGGCTGAGCCTCCCATCCTGGGCTGGGAGGCTCCTGAGGGTCCTATCCCCATCCGTGCTGGCTTCTCCACTGCCCCCATCTCCCTGTGCAGACTGCCCTTGTCCCAGTGCCACGTCCCCACTGTGCCCGTGTCCCCACTGGGGCCACCCACGCCACGCTGGAGCCCTGCAGCCAGCCAGGCCCCGCAGCAAGGCACGGCGTCGCTCCTCAAGGATCCCATCGCACCCAAATTCACCCCCAGTTCCCCATTATTTTTTTTCCGAGGATGCTCCCGGCCGTGGCAGGGATTCGGCAGGGCTCCCCACCCCCCTCCATCCCCTCTATCTTCCCTCCTCATCTTTCCGCAGCCGCCTTTCCCCCCGCGCTGCCGCAGGAAGGCAACACCTTCCTTATCTCCTTCCGACCGTTGGTCCGGACCCGCTGCCCCTTCCCCCCCTCTCTCCGGCCTTGTTTTTCTGAAGTGTCCCTGCATTTCCCCCCTGAGACTCCTCGGCTCAGCATTTCCCTCCTCCGAGGGAAAAGGGAAATCTCCAGCAGCCGGATAGAAAGTCCACAGCTCCCGCCGCCGCTGGCGAGGTGCCCCGTGCCTATATCCGTGCCTGGGAGGAAGCTGCCCATGCCTGGGCTCCTAAAAAAAAAACACAAATCAGGGCTCCCTCTGCCCCCCTTTGGGGCCAGCTTATTTAGGGGTGGTGGCCAGGAGGATGGAGAGGGGGGCCGAGTGGATAAGCAGGAGCCAGGAGCTCTTTTCCTTGCGTTTTCCAGCAGGGCACCTTGACTCTACACACCCCAAATTTCCCTTTGGGCCATGGTCTCGGATGCAGCATTTCCAGCATCCCAACCCCCTGGCTCTTAGCCCAAGCCAGAAACCATGGGGAAACCCCAAAAAAGCCCCAGCCAGGGTGCAAAGAGCCCCAGTAGGCTCACCTCCACGGCTGCACCCCCTTTGCTGTTACCCAAACCAAGTCTTCTCCCCGGCCACCTTCCTGATTTACTGCATCGAGACAAAGGGCTGTCCCTAAGGGGTGATGAGCGAGGCTCAGCTGGTCCCAAATCGAGGACGGGGCAGGCAGCAAGGTCGCCCCAGCCCTCCTCCCCCCCTCGAAACAACGGGAAGCTCCGCGAGGAACCAAGTAATGATCCCGCATCCTTTCCAAGTGGGAACAAAGGCCAAGGAGACAGGATAGTTAATCGCGAGTAAATGAAGGATGTAAATAGCAAATAGGGGGAAGATTTATTTAGAGCGAAGCCTCAGGAAGCGGCTGGGGCTGGAGATGGAAACGGGAGAAGAGCGTTTTGGTGGGTCATCAAAATCCCCGGCTAGCGCAGGCCATTGTCCTGCTGGCGCCACGGGAGGATGGGGAAGGGGATGGGGTCCCCAAAACGCCGTCCAGCCCCAAACTGGCCCCGAGCCCACACCACGGGGGTGCCCTCGGTGCTGGCCTGGGGCGCGGGCAGCGGTCCCTGGCTGCTTGATGGCATCCACGGCCCCAGGGGGGAACCACTCAGGGTGTATCTGGCCTGAGATAAGGAGGATAAAAACCTCAAACGGGGATTTGGGAGAAGGGGACAGCTGCCTGATGCAATCAGAGCCTCCCACTGGGGCGGGCTGAGCTCCCACCCCGTGCACCAGAGGATTTTTATTTTTTTTGGGGGGGGGAGGTTCTTTTTCTGGTTTTCACTCCGGTCTCACCGTGCTGCGGTGCGGCAAAGCGGCGCTCAGGGGTGGGAATTTTTGCACTTCCCAAAGCGTGTGGGGATGCACAGCGTGCACCCAAAATGTGGGGGGCGTGGGAGGGGGCACACACACACACAACAAATCCCCCCCCAACCCATGCAGCCCCCCCACACCCCCTCCATCACCCCAGAGGGACTCGCATACTCCGCTCCTTTGTTTTTGTAACCAAAATTCATTTATTTGTCACAAATCTCGCGGCCGCTGCCCCTGCCCAACCCACCCACCCATGCTTTGGTATCCCCCCCCCCCACAAAAGTATCCCACAAGCAGAGGCTCCCCAAAGCAAGCCAGGCTCTGGGGCGCTGAGAAAACAGGAGGGGGGGGTCCCCCAAAAAAAACACAGGGGCCTCTCCCCGAGGAGACCAGCTCAGGGGGGGTGCTGGGGTCGGGATGGGGGGGCTCAGGCGCGGAAGAGCGTCTCCTGGGTGGCGGGGTCCAGCTTGCCCCCCCCGGGCGGCCCCGCTTTGCCCCCCGGGGGGTGGCTGTGCCCCGAGGAGAAGCTGCCCGAGCGCTCGGCCCCGGGGCCGGGGGGGCGGCAGCAGAGGAGGGCAGCACAGGCCCGTCGGAAGCGAGGGTCGAAGAAGGCGTAGAGGAAGGGGTTGAGGCAGCTGTTGATGTAGGCGATGCCGGTGCAGTAGGGGTGGAGGTTGTTGAGGAAGGCGTGGAGGCCGCAGGACCAGGGCAGCACCTCCAGGTCCATCAGGACGTAGAGGGTCTTGACCAGGTGGAAGGGCAGCCAGCAGCCCCCGAAGGCGGCCACCAGCACGGCGATGATGGTCAGCAGGCGCTTGCGCTTGCGGGGCCCCTCGGCCCGCTCCCGACGAAAGTGGCTGGCCACGGTGCGGGCGATGAAGAAGTAGCAGGTCAGCATGATGGCGAAGGGGGCCACGAAGCCCAGGGCGGTGGACGACAGCCCCAACCCCACCTCCCAGGCGCTCTCGGTGCCCGGCGCGGCCAGGTCCCCGTAGTCCATGTAGCAGGTCACCTTGGCGTCCCCCCCCAGCGCCGCCGCCCGCCGCAGCACCAGGGCGGGCAGGGCCAGCAGGGCGGCCAGCACCCACAGGGCCACGGTGGCCAGCAGCCCGCTGACCCGCGAGCGCAGCTTGGCCGTGGCCAGGGGCCGCACGATGGCCAGGTAGCGGTCGAAGCTCAGCCCCGTCAGGCAGAAGACGCTGGCGTACATGTTGACGAAGACCAGGTAGCTGCTCACCTTGCAGGCGGCCGTGCCGAAGGGCCAGTGGTAGCCCAGCCAGGCGTAGGCGGCCCACAGCGGCAGGGTGGCCACGAAGGTGAGGTCGGCGGCGGCCAGGTTGGCGATGAAGGTGTCGGCGGAGCGCCGCCGCTCGCGGCCGCCCTTGAAGATGGTCCAGAGGACCAGCCCGTTGCCCGCCGTGCCCAGCAGGAAGACCAGCAGGTAGATGGTGGGCAGCAGGGACAGCGAGGGGCCCCACTCCTCATACTCGCACTCTGTCTCGTTGTCCCCGTAGGCATAGCTCTCTGCCAGCTCCTCCATGCTGCCGGGCTCAGCTCAGCTCATCCCCGGCACCCTGGGCTCAGCACCGACCTCCTCCGGCCCTCTGAGCCCAGCCCAACGAATCCCACCTCGTTACCTCCCCTTCCTACCCGCCCTCCGCCCTCCTCCTCCTCCTCCTCCTCCTCCTCAGTGGGACGGGACAGGATGGGGAGCCCCCGTGGGAAATTTCACAGCTCCCCTCCCCACACACACACACCTCCCATCTGGCTGCCCCGGCCCCCTCCGAGGGGTTTTACCAGGCTCTCACCCAAGTGTCAAAGCGTCAGCCCGCGAGATAACCCCGCTGCCCCCCACCGCGGCCACCCCAGCGCCCAGGCTGGGTGCAGGGACACGGAGAACCAGCTCCTGGGGGGGGGCACGGGCAGGCACCCCCCAGGGACGTGGGAATTGGATTTCACATCTCAGAGGGCGCCTTCGGCAGCTGGGGCGTCGCACCCCAGGGTTTGGGCATTTTGCAGCTTGGGGCTTCGCAGCTGGGACCTCACAGCGGGCGTTTGGCACTTGGGGTTTTACATTTGGCATCCCAAAGTGCCCGGGCCCTCTTCTGAGCGCTGCGGGAGCCATTTATGCATTTAGCCAAAATCTGGAGCGGGGAAGTGGCCGCTTGGGTTAGCGAAGGAACATTTTAAGGCATCTTCTGCATCAGTACGGTGTAACACAGAGCCCCCAGGGACCTCACTGTGTGTTGATCCTGTGCTGACTATTTTTGTAAGGCGAAGGAGCAGAAAGCAGCCCTGCCTTGATGAGAAATCACCTCCAAACCCAGAAACGCTGGAGGGAGCAGGGCTGAGGCGCAGGACGCTGTCCCACCGAGGCTCAGCTCTCGCAGCTGCGGCTTTGGGCAGAGCCCTTTGACAAGCTGAGTGTTTGCAAAACGCAGCCTGATAAAGCCACGAGCCTCTGCAGAGGCTGAGACAAGCACGGGGCTCGGCTGCCCACAGCACGGAGACGAGAGGTGCCTTTTGCCATTAAAAATCGATAAATCACCAGTCGGAGGGATTCAGAGCGAAGCGAAGGCACGCTGGGGACAGCAGCAGCGCGGACGCCGAGCCAGGCACAGCGGTGACACCACCACCGCCCTGCCAGCACGGCCGGCCCCTCAAACCAGTGTTAAAACCAAAAAAAAAAGAGCTGGTGGCGAGGTAATTGGGTTGCTGAAATACAGGGCAGCCCTAAGGGGGCTCCGAAATAAGGCTGGGGGAGGAGAAGCCCCAAATCTGAAGCAGCTCTCAGCCCCATGAGAACAAATGGGGGGCTTCGCTAGGCTTGGGAGGGGGGTGATGAATAATAAAATATTCTGATTACCTGGGACAGGGTCAACTGGGAGAGCCAAACGTTAACCCTGTAAGGAGCTGCAAAGGTCAGCATTTCGTGGAAGAATTAGAGAAAAAGCTGTTAAAATTCAGTGCCTAAATGTGAGGGCTGCTAACTTCATATTGCAAGTTTTTTTGTGTTTTTTTTTTAAAAAAAAAAAAAGAAGAGGAGACAGAACCACACAAAACCCCAAGACTGATGAAGCCGTTACTTAAGACAGCTAATGAATTGAATAAAAGAGGGAAATAAAAAAAATGCTAATTAGACCCTTGGTATTGCCAGAAACTGCTACAAAGGGAGATGTTCCAGCCCGGGTAATGAAGATCACTATTAATAACAATCCCCACTATTTTTGTCTTCTGTGGGTAGCGCAGGAGAACAGGTAACCCTTTGCAGCCTGGCGAAGGCGATGCCTGGCCGAAAAGCAGTGGATGGGGAGGGAGGGGGCTGAGCAGTGCCCCCGCTGCTCCATCCCACCGGGGGACAGCAGGAATGTGCAGAGGGGCCCCGGGGGGAAGGGGAAGCAGGAGGAGCTGAGCCCACGGTGAGGGGCTGTGCGAGGAGCGGTTTTCTCCTGCTGGGTGCTGGGCTCAGACGCCTGCAGCCCCATCTGCGAGCCCATCAGGTAACCTTGCTCTTAGTCCCCCTAATTCGCGAGGCCCCGTAGCCGGAGCTGAAGTGCTGGAGCAAATCCCACATCCCTGTGGCAGCACCGGGAGGCTCGGAGGGGGCAGTGACAACTGGACGCAATCAGAGATAAGCAGCTGAGATTCCTCTGCAATTCAGCAGGAGCCGGAGCATCTGCCGGCCCCAAGCCCCTGATAAAGCTGAGGGCTCAGCGGCACCAGGGGCGAGGAGACCTCAGCTCTGCTAACGGCAGAAAGCTGTCCCAAGGCATGCCGTGGGTCAGGGCACCCGTGGGGACGTAGAACCCATTAATAGCCACCCAGTACCCAAAAACCTCCCTCTGGCTCGGACCAGGGTGCTGTCCCCGTGTGATGTTTGTCCCAGCCCGCACAAAAACCTTGCATGTGCGTGGCAGAGGGCCCCGGAGCCAGGCTGGCAGTGCCCTGTGCAGCTCCAGGGGGGCACTCAGCGGTGCCATGGGGCCGAGCTCCCCACACACCCAAACGGCGTGCCAGGAAGAGCAGAGCTGGACTGTACCCCGGCACGGGATTTGGTGACTTCCTCCGAAGTTGCTTGGAGTTACTCATATCCTACCAGGGAAGCAACAGCTCCTTGGCTCCATCTCTCCATCTGTCTCTCCCCCTTTCCGCTAGGCTCTGCCGGGAAGAAACCGCTTGGGGTTCCTCATGGTGGGGAGGGGACAGGGCCCGGGGCACAGCCAGCTCTGGAAGGGGAGCAGGGATTGCATTTTGCAGGAGAAGGTGCCCGGGGAGACTCACAAACTCCTCCAGTCTTCCCTGGGATTGCACGAGGAAAGAAATCCCAGCAGGAACACAGGCACGGGCAGCTCGGCTGGGATTGTGGCTGGACTCACAGATGGAGGCTGGGTTGTTGGGTTTCTCAGGAAGGTTTGGGGCCAGGACTGTCCCTCCAGGCAGGCTGCAGGGACTTGGGGACAGTGGAGGTGTCCCCAGGCACCCCCCACACACGGCGCTGAGCTCCCCACGCCGGCTGCAGGCATGCGAGGGAAGAGAGCTCCTCCTGGTGGCTGTCCCCGCAGCATGGGGACAGGGACACCCCCTTCCCCGAGCCCCAGGGAGCCCGCAGAAGAAGGAAGGACACCCCGAGAACCAACCAACAAAGTTTTATTGTCCTGAAAAGTGGCACCAAAATAATGACCTGCTGCTCTTGGTCTGGAGGGTGGTAGGAGGGTGACGGGGAGGGAATGGGGCTTGGGGTTTCCACCGCCGCCCCCAGCCCCCGGGAAATGTGGGGGGCTGAGGGGGTGGGCAGAGGAAGAGAGACCCCCGGGGAGTCCCTCGGGCCTCGGAGGGGGGCGGGAGGTGAGTGGGGAGGGACCCTGCGAGCATCATACAAAGTGCATAGATGTGTGTGTGTGTGTCCTGCCTCGGGGAGGGGGCAAGCTGCTCCGGGGGGAGCTGGCCGGGAGCCTCCCGGGGGCCACGCTGGCAGGAGAGCGAGCCTAAAAAAGAGACACGGGGAGGGGGGAGACACGGTCAGGAGGCAGGCAGGGAGCCCCAGCCCCTGGGGGGACCCGGAGCCGGAGGGACGTCCCCTCTGGCCCTCGTCCCAGCCGTCCCCGCAGTGTCACCCCCGTGCCATGCCAGTACTCACCCCACAGGATCAGCTCATGATTTCTTCTTCTTCAGCTTCAGCGCTTGCAGCCAGTGTGGCGGGGAGCCGTCCGACCTGGGAGGATGGAGCTGCATCACCAAAATCCCCCCGAAACGCACCCAAAGCCCTGGGGGCTTCTCCCAAAGCCCTGGGGGGACCCGGTCCCACTCCCCAGAGGGGCCGGGCAGGCAGGGAGCCGGGCTGCGGCCAGCTGCGGAGGCAGCCTCCAAGCTGTGGCTTTAAGGGCTTCGTCCCAAGCACTGTTTAGGGTGGAGCAGCTCAACTCTCCCAGGCAACGGGGCCTTGGGAATGCCGGTCCCAGCAAGCCTCCCTCCCCGCTCCAGCTCCAGCCCCGAGGCCGGCTGCCAGCAGCAGAAACACCAGCCCGGGGCACCGGGTTCCTCGGGGCCGTGGGACTCCAGCACAGCCCCACAGGCACCTTGGCACGTCCACCCCGCACCCCACAGGTCCCCATTGTGCCCACGGGGGGGATTTCACACCCCTTTCCCCCCCAGGACCCCCGGCACTCACCCTGAGGACTTGTCCGGCTTGGGGGGCAGCACCAGGGGCTTCCCCCCCAGCCCGGGGATCTTGCAGGACTTGGAGCGCTGCACGTGGGGGTCCTTCGGGGGGGCTGCCTTGCTGTCTGCTGGCAGCGCCCCCTCCTCGGCAGAGCGGTTTCGGCCCCTCAGCTTGGCCTGTGCGTGAGGGGTGCAGTCAGAGGGGTGCTCCCCGCCGCCCCCAGGGCCCCCCGTCGCACCCTTTTCCCTCCCCAGCCACCCCAATATCCACACGCTGCCTCCGTGGAGGTATCGGGTCCCCTCCTCCCGGCTGGGACACGTCCCTGGGGTCCTGCCGGGCCCGTACCTTGAGGGCAGACGTGTTGAGGCCGGGGAAGAGCGGCACCTTGACGCCTTTTCCCGACGGGGACGCTCGCACCCGCCGGCTCTTGGGCTCCTCTGCTGCCTCCTCGTCGGAGGACGCGGCCGCGCGGGCTGGACGGGGCTCTGTGGGGACAGCACGGCCGTGAGGCACCTCTGCCAAAGCCACAGCACCCCGCTGTCCCTGCCCCGCCGTCCCCAGCCGCAGGGATCTGACCTGTGGAGTCCTGGAAGATCCAGCTGTCCCCCTCGGAGGTGGCCCCGGGGCGGAGGGCGGGCGCCCGGTGCCTCCGCTTGCGGCCCAGGCTGGCTTTGCTGCGGTACACCGTGCTGTCCAGGACCTCCGTGTCCTGCACAACCCACGGGGGGAAGGTCAGCACCCAGCACAGGGGGTCCCAGGGCCCCAACAGCCCCCCCAGTCCATCCCACGGGGCTTTATGGCCCCCCCAGGGCAGCAGTGACCCTACAGCGCAGGGCAGCCCGGTGCCTGCAGCGCATTGGGATCGGGGCTGCCACGAGGGGGGGGTCAGCAGCTTCCCCCCACCCACTCACCTCCAAAAAGGTGAATTCCTGCCCGGAGAGCTCTGCGGGTCCCTCGGGCTGAGCGGGTTTTTCCTCGCTGCTCTGCAGTCTCTTCCCATCCGGGTGCTCCCAGGGGGTCTCCTCCTGGCTCCCCGCTTCTGGGGGGGTCCCACCGCCAGCCTCTGGCAGCAGGGGGGCTGCAGCCACGTCTCCATCTTCTGTGGGGCTGGGCTCAGCCTCATCCTCGTCCTCATCCTCATCCCGGGGGGGCTCTGAGGCTGGGGGCTGGGAGCTCGGCCCCGTGGGCTCAGCATCGGCACCCAAGGGTGGGCTGGGGTCCAAGAGGTGGGCGTCCATGGGGGTCCTGCTGGGGGAGACGAGAGGAGAGCCTGCAGTTCCCCCAGCTGCAAGGAGGAAGGCAAGGAGGGTCCCCGACTCGCAGGGGACTCAGGTCACCGCTCCCCACCGGGTTTTATGGGGGCAGGGGTGCAGAGAAAGGGGTCAGACCCCCCCTGCGCTCTCACAGTCCCAGGCAAAGGTGACCGAGGGGCAGGAGGAGGAGGATGGGGGCTGCTCACAGCCCTCCTGCCTGGCAAAACAGCCCAGGGATGTGGTGGAGAGGGGCAGAGGAGACAGTGATCCCCAGAGGATCCTCCCGATCCTCGCCTTCAGCCTGGCCGAGATGAGGCTGCGAGGTTCCCTCAGCTTGGCCATACGAGGGCACGGAGCTAAACTCTGCCAGATCCTCCAGATCCCCCCCCGCCAGCTCCCTCCTTACCCTGGTGCCGAAGCCCCGTGGTCTCCTGGGCTCGGCTCCCCGGCACCGAAGTCCCGGCTGCGTGCGGCGCAGCGGGCGTCGAAGGCGCTGGCCCACTCCTGGCGCCTGGCCTCAGCCTCGCTCAGCTCCGTGCTCCATCCGCCTGCCTCCTGGGGCTGCCTCCAGCCTGCTTCCTCCTCCTCCTCCTCATCCTCCTGGGGCTGTGCGGAGCTGCCCGGGGCTGCCCCGTCCTCATCCCAGGCCATCTGTCCCGGTCCACCATCACCGGTACCAGCGGTAGGAGCCGAGGGGAGGTCGCCGTGCCAGCCTCCCGGGGGCTCCCCGCGCTCCTGCAGGTCCCCAGGGCTCATTTCGGCGCTCCAGGACATGGGGCCTCCTTCTGGCGCTGTAGTGCTGGCGGGGTCGGGCCCCTGCTCCATCCCAATGGCACCGAACTGGTTACGGTGCTCAGCTGCCCCGCGGCACAGCTCCTCCATCCAGCCCACGGCGCCGCTCTCCTGCTGCTCGCTGCTGCCCCAGCCCGGCTCCGGGGCCGGGTGCCCGGGGGCAGAGGAGCCGGGCAGCTCTTCTGTTCTGACCCCAAAGGCACTGCCCGCTTCTGTCTGGGCTGTGCCGCGTTCTCCAGCCCAGCTCAGCCGGCTGGGGCCGAATTCTTCCTTCCTGGTGGCCATGGAGCCGAACTCGCTGGCCCACACTGGCCTGCCGGGGCCGAACTCCCTGTCCTGGCTCTCCATGGCCCTGCTGCTGTACTCATCGTCCCAGGCCGGCCTGCTGGGGCTGAACTCCCTCTCCTGGGTCTCCTCCTCTGCGGCGCCGTAGCCGCTGCCTTCAGCCGGCCTGCTGGGGCTGAACTCCCTGTCCTGGCTCTCCATGGCCCTGCTGCTGTACTCGCTGTCCCAGGCGGGCCTGCTGGGGCTGAACTCCCTGTCCTGGCTCTCCATGGCCCTCGTGCTGTAGTCGCTGCCTTCAGCCGGCCTGCTGGGGCTGAACTCCCTGTCCTGGCTCTCCATGTCTTGGGTGCTGTATTCGCCAGACCAGGCGGGCCTGCTGGGGCTGAACTCCCTGTCCTGGCTCTCCATGGCACTGCTGCTGTATTTGCTGTCCCAGGCCGACCTGCTGGGGCAAAACTCCTTCTCCAGGCTGCCGGCGTCCCCGGTGCTGGATCTGCCAGCCCAGCCCAGCGTCAAGTCCTCGTCCTTGCTCTCAGCGTCCCTGCTGCTGTATTTGCTGGCCCAGTCTGCGCCCAGCTCCCTGTCCTTCATCTCGGCGTCGCCGGTGCCGTACTCGCCGGCCCACACGGGTGCGAGCTCCCCGGCCGGGCTCTCCAGGTCCCCAGAGCCGTACCTGCCAGCCCAGCTGGGCTGCCTGGAGCTCAGCTCTTTGTCCTCCTGCTGGCCCACGCCGTAGCTCCTGCTCCACTCGGTCTTCCCAGAGCTCGCCTCCTCTCTGCCGCCAGCGCCGTCCAAGCCGTAGCCGGCGCCCCAGCTGGCTTTGCCAAAATCTTGGTCCTGCAGGCAGCTTTCCCCCAGGCCGTGGGGTTTGGGCCAGGTGCCACAGCCCAGCCCCGCGTCCCCCAGCAGCTCTGTCCCTTTGTAACTGCTGCTCCAGTCCCTCTCGGCGGCGCCGAAGGCCCTGTCCTGCCGCTCCACGTCCCCCACGCTGTGCCCGGTGTCCCAGCTGGATTTGGTCCCCACCTCGCCGGGCCAGTCCCTGTCCCTGGCCACAGCCTCGTGGCTCCAGTCAAAAGCAGCAGCCCGCTGGGACCTCCCGATGCCGAATTCGCTGCACAGGTCCTTCCGCGACCAGCCCAGCAGGTCCTGGGGGAAAGGGAGCCAGAAAAGCAGAGAGAGCGTCAGAGAAACACCGCGGGGGGCGAGCGGCCACCCTCAGCCCCCCTCCCGGAGCGAGCCCAGCGCCCACCACCCACAGCCGCTGCACCCACCCAGGGCTCCTCTGAGCCCTGTGTGCTCCGAGCCCTCCCCAGCTCGTCCCGCAGCCGCAGGTTGGCCAGCAGCCTGCGCAGCACGGCCGCGGTGCCCGGCTCGGCCATGGCTCTCCGTGCCGGCGCACGCGGCGGGGCTCCCGGCGCCCGGCCCCACCCCGGCTCTCCCTGCTCAGCCTCCACCCAACCCGTTGGACGGCTCCGACGCAGGGAAAAAAAAAAAAAAAGAAGAAGAAAAAAAAAAAAGCAGAAGCACGCAGCCGGGTTTTAACCCTTGCTGCCTCGCCTCCTTCCCTTGAGTCCTCACCTCCGAGCCGTCGGCCTGTGCTGAGCCGCGTCCCGCTGCCTGAGCCCCCGGCGATGCCAGCAGCTCGGTCAGCCAGCCCGGGTCGGGGTGGGTGTCGGGAGCCCTGGAGGAGCCTTCCTCCCGGCCCGGCCCGCCGGGGCCCTGCAGGTTGGAGGCAGAGCCGCCCGCTGACCCCGGCTCCCAGCAGGATTCGGCCTCCGGAGAGGCTGCATCCGCCCGGGTGGCCTCCACAGAGGGCTGGGGCTCAGCGGGGTCCTGCTCGGGCTCTGTGACGTGCAGCACAGTGCTGTTCCACTCTGCCTCCTCCTCCTCCTCCTCCTCCTCTTCCTCTGCCGAGCCTTCAGCCTCCAGCTTGGCTACGGGCCCCCCCGGGCACGGATCCCCCTCCTCCAGCCAGCCGCCAGCCCCGTGGGATCCACCGTCCCCTCGGGAGCCCGCAGCCTCCCCGTCCGACCCGTTGTCCTCTTCGGAGAGCCCCGAGTCGGCCGCCTCCCGGATGGGGGAGCTGGGGGGGGACGGCAGCCCCCTGCCCCCCCGGGAGGGGAACGTCCACTCGAAGGAGTGCGAGAGGCTCCAGCTGGACTCGCTGCCCAGCGAGCGCTGTGCCGCCGGCTCCCCGGGCTGGGGCAGGGCGCTCAGCGAGGCCCCCAGCTCCCCCATGCCCTGCCCTTCGCTGGGGGGGGGCCGCAGGACCCCCTCGGAGCAACGTCGGAGCCCCGAGTCCCTGCTGGGGGGAGGGAGGCTGAAATCGGGACCCTCGGGGGACCGCAGGGATGTAGGGGAGTCATCGGGTCCCTCCGGGGAGCCCGGGGGACGAGAGGCTCTGGAAGGGGGCTCTGGGGAGGGGCTGGGGGGGGACGGGGGCTCGGCGGCAGCCTCGGGGGAGCCGGGGGGGTAGGTGGCTCGGGGGGGCAGCTGGGGGGTGCCCGGTGTTGGGGGGCTGGAGGTGGCGGGGGACCCTTCACTGGGGGTGTGCGGGGAGCCGGGGGAGCGGGAGGCAGCGGGCTGGGCTTCGGCCGGGGCGCCCGGAGCCTGGATGGAGGCAGCGGGGAGATCCTGGGCTGGGGGCTGAGCGGGGGAACTGGGGGAGCCGGGGGCCAGGGTGGGGGAGCCGGGGGGCAGCAGCTCCGGGGGGGCTTCGGGAGAGCCGGGGGCCAAGGCGGAGGGCTCGGCGGGCTGGAAAGGGGCGCCCGGGGCTGGAGGCGGGCAGGAGGGGGGTCTCGGGGAGCCGGGGGGTCCGGGGGTGCCCAGCTGGAGAGAGGAGAGCTGCGGAAAGAACGGGGTGGGGGGCACGGGGAGGGGGCACAGTCACTCAGGAGGAACCCCCCGGGCATCTCGCCCCGTTCCCAAAACCCCGTCCCCTCCAAATCCCGGGGCAGGAGGCGCCCACGCTTCCTGCCAGCTCCGGGGCCGCTTCCTGCCTGACTCAGCCTCGGCTGCTCCCCGTGGGCCCCGGCCCCGCTCCGTGCCCCGTGGGCAGGGCCAGGCAGCACCCAGAGCCCCCCCAGAGCCCCTTTCCCTGCCCCAGCCCCCCGCCAGAGGCGTGCAGAGAGACACGGAGAGGAAGACCCGAAGCGAGAGGAAACAGAAACGCCCCCAGCCCCAACCCGCACCCCCCGGGGCACGCCAGCAGCGCCCTGGCACCGAGGGCCCGGCCCTGCCCGCGGCCGGCGGGGTTCCTTCTCCTCCCCCCCGGCCCCGGCACGCCGCTCGGTGTCCCCGCCACCACCCAAAATCCTGGCTGGTGACTCACGGCTGCTCCTCGTCCCCACCTCGGCACCGCGGCGGGGCTGGCACCTGCCGAGCCCGCCCCAGGAGCCTGGCACCCCGAGCACAGGGGGGAGCAGGGGGGAACCCGCCTTCCCCCGAGGGATGCGGGGAGGGAGGGAGGGAGGGGGCTGAGCACCAGAAAGGAGGAAGGAGAGACACGCACCCCGCAGAGAGGGAGCCCCGGAGGAGACAGGAGAGCCCCAAAGGAGAGAGCCCAGGAGCGGAGCAGCCGCGGCACAGGAGGGGGCGGCGAGAACTCACGTCAGGGGGGGACGGCGGCCTCCAGAGTCGGCGGGGGTCCCCGGCACAGCTCAGGCCGGCTGGGGAGGAGCCGCTGCTGCGGGGAGACGGGAGGGTGGGTGAATGCCACGGGCACCCCGCTCTCCTCTCCCACCACCAGCCCCACCGGCCCCAACCCATCCCCGCGGGGCGAGCTGCAGCCACCCCTCACTCCCTGCTGGGTTCAGTCAGGGGGTCGATTGCAGAAGGGAGGGGGGAGAACGGGCTGCAAAGCCCTCGCTGGGAAGTTTTTCATCCTTCACAGAGCGAGTTTCTCACACTCTGGATGAAAATAGCCCCTGCCCTGCTCCCAGAGGTGCCCGGCTTGCGGGAGCACGGCCAAGGGCTGGCTCGCCACCAGCCCGTCCCGCAGCCAGGAGTCCCACAGATCCGGCGCCTCTGCCCCGGCGTGGACCAGCAGGAAAAAAAAAACAACGAGGGTGGGAAAAAGGGAAAAAAGGGAGTGTTTCCCAGGGGCAGCGAGCCCCCGAAATGCCCTGCTCGGGCAGCGGCAGGGCGGGCTGGCAGCTCTCCCAGCCGGCAGAGGGCTGCGAGCACGGTTCCTTAACCGGGCCAGCCCGTTCCTGCGGTTTCCACAAACCACCGGGGCTGTCGCGGGTGACCCAGCCTTCCCACGAAGGCAGCTCAAGGCACTGTTGGTTAGGAGGAACCCCGGCCTCGTGCCGGAGCCCAGACCTCAGCTCCCTCCCAGCCCCGTTATTCCCTTCCCATCGCGTGCGGCGCCGCCCCCAGCCCACGGCCCCACGGCCCCTCGTCCCCAGGGAGCGGCCCCGCGCCCCTCACCTCATTTCAGCCACTGAACTCCTCTCGCCCCCCGTCCCCGGCTCCCCCCCGGCGTGCTGAGGGGGCTGCAGGGCTTCACCGGGGGGGGCTCCCTCCGCCTCCCCGCCGGGGCGCCTCCTGAAGACGGCGGCGAAGGGCTTGGAGCCGAAGCGGCTTGGAGAGGCGGCGTCGGGGCAGAAGGGAGAGAGCCGGGCCCGCTCGGGGCTTCCCGGGCCCTCCTTGCTGTCCATTTTGGCCAGGATCTCCTCCACCGTGGTGCCCGGGAAGCGCTCCGGCTTGGCCGCCACGGGCACCGGGGTCACCTTAAAGGGAGCCGGGCCCTTGCGGGAAGGCGTCGGGGGGGGCCGCAGGCGCCTCGCTGGCAGGGCTCGCGCCCGGGTCTTCGGGGGCCGAGGGCGGCGGGGAGGGGAGCCCCTTCCCGTTGGGGGTCTCGGGAGACTTGAGGGTGAAGGAGGGGCGCCTGAGGGCCCCCCCGGAGCTGCCCCCGCCGTAGGGCTGGGGCCCCGCCAGGCGGTTCATCTTCTCGGCCGAGGGCAGCTCGGGGCGAGGGTGCCGCGGGGCCGGCGGCGGGTGAGGCTTGGCGGGCACGGACGGCTTGGGCAGCACGCGGGGCTTGGGCCGGATGGGAGGTTTGGGGCGAGCGGTGCCTGCGGGAGGGAGACACGGAGAGAGACGGCACGTTACAGAAACCCTACAGCCCCGAGAAAGGCCCTAAAGCGCTGACAGAAACCCTACAGCCCCGAGAGATGCCCTGCTCCAGGCTGAGGGCAGCACAACCCAGGTGTGAGCGGGTGTGGGTAAGGGGCCGGGCCGGTGCCCGAGGGGCTCTCACCTTTCTCGGGGCTGCCGGCCGCCAGTCCTGCCCCCCCCGAGGCGCAGGGCAAGGGGGGGTGCAGGGGCTGGGGCTGGGAGGCCATGGCGGTGGCTGGGGCCGGGCAGATCTCAGCGCGCGGTCAGCCCCTGGGGGAAGAGAAAAGGGAGAAGCGTTACAGGGGGTGGGGGAAAAAAAAACAGCGCCTGGGCTATCCGCCGGGGCTCACGGCCCCTAAAACCTCCCGGATCCTGCCCCGGCACCACGCCAGCCCCGCCGGGCACCTGCAGCAGCGCCCACGCCGCGTGCCAGCCTGCTATCGCGCTGCCCGGCCCCGTGCCCGCCCTTGGCACAGCCGGGGCACCCCGGCAGCCGCTCCCCACGCCCCAAATCACCACCGGGTCCCCACAGGTCCCCCTGTTCGCCCTACAACACCCCCACCTGCTCGCGCCACCCCGTTTTCTCCCCCACTGCCCCCAAACCCTTTGGGCAGGCCCTGTGGGGTACGTCACACCGCGAGGCGCCCGTCCCAGCCCCAAAGCAGCAGCGTGGGGGCAGCGTGCCGGCCCCCAGCCCCCTCCCCGACACCGCAGGCCTGCCGCCAGCCCCCCGGCACCCGCGCCGAGCCCCCCAGCGCCCCGACCCCGTGCCGTGGGCTCCGCCGGGCGCCGCTGGCACGGAGGCGGGTTAAGGGGTGCCCCATGGCGGGGGTGCCCATGGGGCAGGGGGTGCCCATGGGGCAGGGGGTGCCCCCCTCACCTTCCCCTCTGCGGCCTCATGTCCGGGCCGGGGGGCGCGGGGGCTCCTGGGGCTCGGGCCGCTGCCGTGACTCAGGGTGCGCTGTGGGGACAGGAAAAACTCGCTCCCTGCCTCCTCCTCCGCTCCTCCCGGCCCTGCCCTGCCTCCCCCCCCCCCATCCCTCCTCCTCCTCCTCCTCCTCCTCCTCCTCCTCCTCTTCCTCACCCCCCCATTCACCCCACACCCCCCCATCCCCCCCCCCGCCCCTTTTAGCCCCCCATCTCCCCCCGCCCTCCCCCTGGGGCCCAGCCGGCGCTGCGGAGCCCACATCTGGAAGACATCTCCCCCCCCAGCCCCAGCCCCAGCCCCAGCCCCAGCCCCTCCCCAGCCCTCCTCCCTCCGCCATCTTCCCCCCCCCCCTTCTTCCCTCCCCCCCCCCGTGCCCCCTTCCCTTCCCCACCCGGCGGCAGCCCCGGGCCCAGCTCCCGGTGGCGAGGCCGGAGGGCGGAGAGGAAGGGCCGGGGGGGGAGGAGGAGGGGAGGGGAGGAAGAGGAGGGGAGGAAGAGGAGGGCAAGGGGCGCCCCCCCCCCCCCCTTCTTCCCCCTTCCCCCATCCCCCGGGCCCCGCTCCCGTCGCCATGGCAACGCGGGCAGGCCTCGGGCCGTCGCCATAGCAACGCGCCCCCCCCCGTTGCCATAGCGACCCTCCCCGGAGCCCCCCGCTGATGAATATTCATGAGCTCGGCCACGCCCACACAGAGACCACGCCCACTCCTCCCCGCGGGGTGCGGTCCCAGCGCCGCGTGGCGGGGAGCGCCGGGGGGCGGGGCCAAAGGGGCGGGACCATAGAGACGCGCTACCATAGAGACTAAGGGGGGAGGGAAAGGGGGTGGGGGGGGACGGCGCCATGTTGAGGCCGCGCGGTCCTCCGAGCCTCCCTCAGGGCCTCCAGCGCGCCGCCCAGTGCCCGTAAATTGGCGTTTGGCGGTAGCTGATAACGGCTGCAACGGGCCCTCCCCGGGGAGCCTCGGGTGGAGGCTGGGAGGCGAGGCCGAGAAACGGAGGCGCGAGGCCAGGAAGCGAGGCCGGGGCCCGCGGAGGCCTCCCCGCGCCTCAGGCCGCAGCGCCCGGCCTCCCGCCCCCCGCCACAGCCAGACGCAGGGCCCCGGCCGCTGTTTGTTTTTTTTTTTTATTCAAGGCGAATGGACCCAAGATACAAAACGGAACCAACAAAAAGAGAGAGAGCAAACCAAACCCGAGCGGTTAAAAAAAAAATCATCACTGGGTGAGGAGCGGGGCTGAGGCTCCGCGCTCCCGCCTCCCGCCCCGGCCAGGCACTGAGGGCACGGGGCTGGGTGGGCGCCCTCCTGCCCTGCCCTGCCCCTGCCCCTGAGCGGAGGCCGGGAGGGGCAGGCGCCCGCTGCAGCCCCGCAGCCCAGCCCCTCGGTCCTCCCGCTGATCTGGGAACCAGCCTGGAGCCAGCGGGGACAGCGCTAATCCGAGCCCGAGGCGGAATCCTCCGAGCTGGCGGGGGGGCTGGCGCCTCCCTCCTCCTCCGAGTCCTGCGGGAACAAGAAGGGGGCGTCAGGGGGGCGAGCGGAGCACCCCGCGGGTGCCGGGCTCTCCCCCACCCCGCTGCGGGGCCCTACCTCCTTCTTGCTCTCCGCGGAGGAGCTCTCGTCGCTGGAGACGAATTCCTTGCTCTTGAAGCTCTCGCTCAGGCTCTTGGCAGAGGACTTGGTGGAGGACGAAGACCTGGAGGCAGCGCCCTTCTTCTCCGCTTTCCCCTTCATCTGCTTCTCCTGCTTCTTCTTCTTCTTTTTAGACCTCTCCCTGTGACGGGCAGAAGGGATATGAGCCTAACCTTGCCGAGAGAGAGGCCCGGCCACCGTGAAGGCAGCAGAACTGGATCCCAGAGGCACGAAGCCCGGCCACCGCCCTCCTGCCTGCTCAGCACACTCACGTCTTGGAGCTCTCGGACCTGCTGCCCACGCTGTACTCCTTCATGGCCTTCTCGTAGTCCCTCCTGGCATCTTCTGCCTTGCGATCCCACTCCTGCAGCAAGCGCACGAGGTCAGCAGGGCCTTCTCCTGACCACGCTCAGCCCCACCAGTCCCCACCCCACTGTTGTTACACCTCCCCGCTGCTGAGATCAAGGGTCCTGAGGCCAAGGAAGAGCCAAGCAGGGCTCCTGGAGTCCACTCTTCCCCTCCTCGAGCAGCCATTCTCACCCCTTGCTTCTTTTTCCAAGCGACCCACCTCTTTCTTCTCCTTGGACATGGCTTTCCAGAGCTCCCCAGCCTTCTTGGACAGGTCCGTGATGCTGATGCCGGGGTGGTCGGACTTGATCTTCTCGCGGTTGGCGTTCAGCCAGAGCATGTAGGCGGACATGGGCCTCTTGGGGGCGTTGGGGTCTTTCCCCTTCTTGCTCTGGGCGGCAGGGAGTGGAGAGAACCAGCGTGAGAGCCTCCCAAGACCCCAAGCACTCGACCTTGCCTCATCTGCAGGGTGAGTACGAGCCCAAAGGAGGCAGAGCGTGGGCTTGGACAAGCAGCTCAGAGCTGGGTCCCTCAAAGGATCAGCGATCCACGCTCAGGGGAAGCGGGTCCCGCCCTGCAACCCCTCCAGCCACCCCCTCTCACCTCCACCTGCTTCTTGCGGGGCTTGCGGTCCTTGACGATCTTGGCCTTCTTGGCCGGCTTCTTCTCATCCCGGTCGCTGTCGCCGTCGCCGCTGGAGGAGCTGGCCGAGGCATTGCTGTCAAACCTGTGCAAGAAAACACGGATTTGGGAACAGCCCAAGCACGCGGCAAGATATGCCCCGAATCCTCCCAGCCCCCAGCAGCCTGCAGGCCGAGCTGAAGCTGTTGTGCTGGCACTCAGCAGCCCTCCGGGGGTTTTCCTTTACACGAACGTGGCTGATGCTTTCCTGAGTTCCCGTAAACTTTGGGCATCAACGCCGCTCAGATCAACCCCTCCCCTCCCAACAGGGCAGGCGGTGCCCCCGAGCGCCTGTCAGCCCAGGGGTCAGCCCAGAAGTGTGCCCACGGCTCCAGAATTCAGGGCCGGGGATTTATAACAATCCTACCCGGACCTGGCGCTCCCCCAGCCCCGTCCCACCACTGCCCCGACACAAATCCCTTCCAAAAGCGAGCCCTGGAGACCCCTGCCCTGCCCCTACTCACTCTTCAGCCACGTCATCGTCCTCTTCGACAGGGTTGAAGGACTCATCTGGAAGGAGAGCACGGGGGGCAGGTCAGGATGGGACCTCTCAGGGCTCAGACCCTGCCCAGGAGCGGGGCAGGACGTAACCAGAGGGGGAAGAGGCCTGGGGACAGCCCCCCAGGGTGGCCCCTCGCACACCCCCGGCCCCTGCACCCACCCGTCTCCTCCCCGGAGCCGTCGCTGCTGTCGTTGGCGTTCTCCTCGCGGATCTTGCCCTCCTCCTTCATCCTCTCCAGGTAGGCATCGTGCTGGTCCTCGTCGGAGTCGGCGTACTCGTCGTAGCTCTGCTTCATTCCCTGCGGGAGGGACGGAGTCAGAGCGCTCCCCGCGCCCCCCACGGCTGCACACACGCCACCTCTGGAAGCCAAAACCGCTGGGGTGCTCCGGGCAGGCCCCACACGCATGCACGGACACCCCCCGTGTCCCCTCCCCGTCAGGGAGCCAGGGATGGGGACAGCCAAGGTCCCCCAGGAGTGTTATCGGGGTTAGGGGGCCCCTCTCGCAACCCATGCTGGCGTTACTGGGTTTAGTCAGGGAGCACCACGGCCATGCAGAGGAAACCTGCACCAGGAGGAGGAAGAGGAGAGAGAGGAAGGGGAATCGCACGGACCTTTTTCCTCTACAAGGGCAAGGAAAGAAAAGAGAGGTGAAAAAAAAGGGGAAAAAGAGGAGGAAAAAAAAAAAAAAAGCAGCAGAATCTCGGAGAAAAAGGCCGCGGCCCTGTCCCAGCCCGGCCAGCAGGGCGCAGAGGAGCGGGTGGGTGGGTGGGTACCTCCTTCAGGCCCCGGTTCTTGATGTTCAGCTTCTTGGCGTTGACGAAGTCGAAGAGCTTCCCGTACTCCTCCCTGCGGGACACAGACAGCCCTTGGGAAACCGCCCGGCGCGAGGGGCCGAGGAGGGGCTGAGCCGGCCCTGTGCCCACCTCTCGATGCTGCTGAAGGTGTACTGCGTGCCCTGCTTGGTCTCGATCTCGAAGTCGAAGGAGCGGGTGGTGGTGGTGCCGCGGGCGAAGTTGACGAAGGAGATCTCGTCGAAGCGGATGTGCACGGGCGGCTTGTGCACGTAGATGAAGCCGCGCTCCAGCGGGTACAGCAGCCCCGAGCTGGCCTTGTAGGAGCAGGTGATGCACTGCGCTCCCGAGTGCCTGGGGGGGGCAAACGCGGCCACGTCGCAGCGCTTTGGGGGGCGAACACCCAAAATTTCCCCGCCCGCCCGAGGCCGCGGCGTGCCCTCACCCCTGGAAGTTGCCAGGCACGGTGATCTTGCGGTTGACCAGTGCCTTCATGACGCGGCTGACCATCTCGTAGAGGGAGCCGGACATGTTCTTGGTCAGCCGGCCCTCGAAGCGCTTCTCCACCTCCTCCCTGCGTGGAAAAAAGGAGGAGGAGGCTGAGGATTTGGGGCCGGGGGGTTCCTCGCCTGCCCCCGCGGCCCCCATAAGCAGGAGGGGAGCTCACTCGTTCATGTTGAGGGTCAGCGAGATGTCCTCGTCCTTGGAGAAGAGCAGGATGAGGAAGTGGTAGCGGGTCTGGCCCTGCTTTATGGGGGGATCCAGGCTGATCTGAAAGGACACGAGGAGCTGAGGACCACGAAACCCCAAAAGCCATCACCCTTCCCCGAGGGAGGACCCGCCGGCCCTGCCCCTCCCTCCTCACCACGAAGAACATCTGCCGCTGGTCCTTGTGTGGCAGCAGGAAGAGGCGCAGCACGGTGGTGTAGGGGATCTTGTAGTCGAAGGTCTTGCCGTGCAGGTGCAGGAAGGTGGGGTAGATGCGGATGTCGTAGCGCCCGCGGGGCGTCAGGCACTGCAGCTCCCGGAAGATGCAGATGGCATCGCCCGTGGCCTGGATCACGTCCGCCTTGGACAGGACGTTCTGCGCGAAGGCCTGCGAGGAAAAGGGAGCCTCGGGCACGGATCCGGCCACGCGGAGACCCCCGGGGTGCCCCCTCTGTCCCCCAGCCCCCAGCTCACCTCCACGGGGTCCACGCCGTCCTCCTGGGTGGGGGGCACGTAGAAGCGCACCTCCATGAGCGAGACCTCGGCGTCGTCGTTCTGGTGGAACTCCAGCGTCACCTCGTTCTTGCCCGTGGTGCACTGCGAGACGTTGCTGAGGGGGATCTCGAACACCGGCTGCTCCCCGATGTCGAAGGAGAGGAGCTGCCCTGCACGGGGCCGGGGGGTGAGAACCCGAGGCCCACCCCGCGAGGCCGCTCTCCTCCCAGACCCAGCAGTGCCTCTCCCCTTCGCATTTCCACGCTTTCCACCACCATCCCCAGGCTTTCTCCTCCCAGCTATGGCTCTGGAGGATGGCATTGACCAGAGATAAAAAGGAGGGATGTTTTTTTTCCCATTTTGCCCGCTCTCAGAGCAGGGAGGAGCACCCAGCAGCCCCCTCTGCCAGACACAGCTCCCATGCAGGCTTCTCCTTCACGCTGCTCATCCTCTGCCTATAAAACCTTCCCCCAGAGAATTTGGGATTTGCGTGGACATCTCCTGCTCTCCTGGGATGGAAGATGCCCAAAACCAGGGCTAGGAAGGGGACAGCTGTCCGGAGGAGCCCCCTGAAGCTGGGAGCTGCAGGAACAAGCACGGGGTGGGATGGGACCCCCCCGGCCCCACCGCCTGGAGGCAGCCCCTGCCCCAATTACCGCGACTCACCTCCGAACCTCACCGTGCCCCAGTTCCAGCCCTTCACACACAGGTCCTTCTCCGCCAGCTCCAGGCGATAGTGGGCCTTGAAGAAATCCGACAGCTTGTCGAACTCCTGCCAACAGGGAACGCTGTCAGAGAGCCCCGCGGGCACCGTCCGGAGCCCCCACAGGGGACAGAGCCCCCAGAAACGAGGCAAACGGGGAGAAAGACGGGGGTCAGCTCTCGCTGGGGGGGAAGGGGGTGTTGTAGGGCGATGCCCGGACACGCAGAGGAGGAAGGCCGGGAGCAAACGGCGCCGGGGGCTCACCGATTCCCGGAACCCATCGTATTTGTAGACGTGGCCGTTCTTGGTGAGCAGCTTGAGGCCGTGGCCGAGGGCCACGCGGCGCCACACGCCCTCGGCCAGCTCCGAGGCCTGGATGTTGTCCACCTTCCCCGTCTTGCTGTTCTTGAAGATCACGCCCTGGCGGCTCAGCCGCAGCCGGCCGTCGTTCTGGGGGGGGAACGGGCGTCAGGCTCCCCCCCGACACCCCCGGGGGCTGCCCCGCTGGGCACGGAGCCCCCCCCACGGGGCGACCTCCCCAAATCCCGGCAGGTTTTGTTCTCCACACGCCCCTGACCACCCTCGTTTGGGGTTTGGGTGGCCCAAAAGACCCCCAGGCGGGATGGACAGGGTGGGATTGGGGTGGGATTGGGGTGGGATTGGGGTGGGATGGGGCCCCCCCCGCTGCTCACCATAGAGCCCTTCACCTCCTGGTAGATCTCGTTGAACTCCAGCGTGTCGGCCATGGCCAACGGGGCCGGGGGGAGCCGGCGGCGGCCCCGGGGGCTTTTTGGGGGGAGGAGGAGGGGGCCCGGGCCAGGCTCTGCTCAGATCCCCCCCGGGGGGGCCGGCATGCCCTGGCGCGGGGACGCTGAGCACTGAGGAGCTGCTGGGGGGGGGAGAAACCACAGGGGTGAGCACAGCAAGGAGGAGGCGCCCCGGCGGCACCGCGTGGCCCTACAGCACCCCATGGCCCCATACAGCACCACCATGTCCCCATACAGCACCTCGTGTCCCCATACAGCACCCCGTGGCCCTACAGCCCCCCCGTGGCCCTACAGCACCCTCATGGCCCCATACAGCCCCCCCACGACCCCATGCAGTCCCCTGTGGCCCCATACGGCCCCCCCGTGGCCCCATACGGCCCCATCTGTCCCCCTACAACCCCATATCCCCCCCCCCGGCCCCATAACCCCCCCCAGCTCCCCCCCATCCCAGGGCCCTCCCCACATCCACCACCCCCTTACCCCACCCCCCCCCGGCCCCATAAACCCGCCCCCCACCCCAAAAAACGCCCCCCCCCCCAAAAAAAATCCCGCCCCCACCCCAAAACCTCCCCCCCCTCCCCCAAAACTAAACCTCACCCCCCACCCTTGGGGGTCCCCCCCCCCCAAAATTCACTCCCCCCCCCCCCGCACCGCGGCCACTTTTCCCGCCTGCGCAACACGCACCTCCCCCCCCGGCCTTCCTCCTCCTCCTCCTCCTCCTCCTCCTCCTCTTCCCCCCCCCCCGCCGGAACCCGCCCCCGCTTCCGCCATAGAGAGGGCGCCGCGCCGTGGAGGACTAGAGCGGCACCCCCCCCCCCCCAAAAATAATCCGGGGGGGCCCCGCGGGGATCATAGAGATGCGGGGGGGGGGAAGCCTGAGGGCAGCGGGGGGCGCAGCGCCCCCAAAAAGGGATGGGGGGCACGGGGGGGACCCCTAAAGGCCGGGGGGGGCCCCGAAAGGTGTATGGGGTGCCCCGAAGCCCTGCATGGGCGCCCCATAAATGGGGGACCCCAAAAAAGGGGGACCCCAAACAAGGGGCACCCCATATAAGGGGCACCCCCAAAGCCCTACGAGGACACCCCAAACAGGGAACCCCAAAGAAGAGGCACCAAGGGGTGCCCCAAGCAAGGAGCACCCCAACAAGGGGCACCCTATATAAGGGTCACCCCAAACAAAGGGGACCCCAAACAAGGGGCACCCTATACAAGGGGCACCCTATACAAGGGGCACCCCAAACTAGGGGCACCCCAAACTAGGGGCACCCCACACAAGGCTCACCCCACACAAAGGCCACCCCACACAGGGGGCCCCCCAGCCCTGCCCCACCCCCCCGAGCCCCCAGCCCTCTGCCCAGCCCCTTGCTGTCCCCTCTGCGCCCCCAAAACCTCTCCATGCCCCCTGCACCCCCACACCTCCCCCCACACCCCCCATATCCCCACCCCACCCCCCCACCCCCCCTATCTCCCCCCCACCCCCTGCCCCTTCCCTCCCCCTCCCTCCCCACGCCCACGCCCTCCCCCTCCCTCCCCCGCCCCCCCCCCTGCCTCTGCACCACCCCAGCTGCCCAGCTCCCTGCCAGCCCCTCACCAGATCCCCACCAGATCCCCGCCAGATCCCCGCCAGATCCCCGGCAGATCCCCGGCAGCCCCCCAGCAGCCCCCCCCCGGCCCCCCATGCCCCCCCCGCGCCCCCAGCCCTCCTGCCTCTCCGACTTCTTCGCCTACGAGACCCCCAAGTCGGTGGTGGTGAAGAGCTGGGTGGTGGGCGCCGTCAACCGCGCCGTGCAGCTCCTCATCCTCTCCTACTTCATCGGGTGAGACCCCCCCCGGCCCCCCCACACCCCCACACACCCCCCCGGGACCCCCCTCGCCTCCCCCAGGTCCTCGGGGACACGAGGTGCCACAGTCGGGTGCCAGCGGGCGCCCGTGACCCTAAGGGGTGGCACGGGGAGGAGCAGGGGGGGCACACACACAAGTGGCCGTGGTGGGGGCGTGTGGGGGGGTCCCTGCCGCTCCCCCCGCTCACCCCCGTGGGGTTTGGGGTGCCGGCAGCTGGGTGTTCCTGCACGAGAAGGCGTACCAGGTGCGGGACACCACCCTCGAGTCCTCCGTGGTCACCAAGGTCAAGGGCGTGGGGCGGTATGGGGACCGCGTCCTGGACACCGCCGACTACGTCACCCCCCCGCAGGTAACGGCACCCCCAGGGGGGTTTGGGGTCGGTCCCTGCGTGCCGTGCCCGCGATCCCATACGGGACACCGGGCACATCCTCCCCGCGGGCGGTCCTGCCCCAAATAACCCCCCGTGCCCTCCCAAAATGCTGTGGGGTGGTGGTGACCCCCACCCCGTCCCCCTCGCCCCAGGGCACCTCGGTGTTCGTGGTGGTCACCAGGCAGATCCTGACGGAGAACCAGGCGCAGGGCGTCTGCCCCGAGGTAAGGGGCCGGGGGGGACACGGGGGGCACCAGTGTGTGTGTGCATGTGTGTGTGCCCCCCCAAAAATCCCAAATTATCCCCCCTCCCTGCAGAGCGAAGCCACCTACCGCTGCGCCACGGACCGCGACTGCCGGGGGAAGAGCCTCACCACAGGCAGCGGTGAGTTTGGGGGTTATTTGGGGGGGGTATCCCCAAAAATCCTATGGGATGAGCCCCCCCCGGTGCTGACCGCTGCTCCCAGGGGTGCTGACGGGGCGCTGCGTGCCCTACAACGACACCCTGCGCACCTGCGAGATCCGCGGCTGGTGCCCGCCCGAGGTGGACACCGTCAGCGTGTGAGTCCTGGGCGGGGGGGGAATAAAACAGGGGAGGGGGGCAGCGGGTCTGCGGCCCCCTCCCCTTCAGGCACCCCCCCGGCTCCTCGCCCCGCAGCCCGGTGATGCTGGAGGCCGAGAACTTCACCCTCTTCATCAAGAACAGCGTCCGCTTCCCGCTCTTCGGCTTCGAGAAGTGAGTGGCACCGCAGGGACAGGGGACAGGGTATCCCCTGCTGGCACCTCACGGCCCTGTATGTCCCCTGCCATGTCCCCTTTTGTCCCCTGTCCCCCCCCCAGGGCCAATCTGCCCCCCCAGGCCAGCGCGGAGGAGCTGCGGCGCTGCCGCTTCCACCCCGAGCGGCAGCCGCTCTGCCCCATCCTGCGGCTGGGCGACGTGGCACGCTTCGCCGGGCAGGACTTCGCCGCCCTGGCCACCACCGTGAGCCAGGGGGACACGGGGGGGGCACGGGGACACGCTCACGGGGGGCGCGGGGGGCGTGGGGACACGGGGACACAGCAGCGAGGGGAGTGGAGTGCATGGGTGCTGGATGTGGGGACATGGGGGTGTGGAATATAGGGGCACGGGAGCGTGGGGCATGGGGTGTGGGGACGTGGCAGCGTGGGACACGTGGGTTTAGGGCTGGGGGGTGTGGGACATGGGAAAATGGGGCTGTGGGGACACGGGGACGGGGGGCACGGGGTGCATCTCGCCCTCCCGGCTGGGCAGGGGGGGGTGCTGGGCATCAAGATCGGCTGGGTGTGCGACCTGGACCGCTCGTGGGAGCTGTGCCTGCCCCGCTACTCCTTCACCCGCCTGGACGGCGTCACCCGGCACAGCCCCAGCTCCCCCGGGTACAACTTCAGGTAGGGCCGGGTCACCGCCCGGCATGGGGACAGCAGGCTGGGGACAGCGGGGTGCCATGGGGCCATGGGGCCGCGTTCCCCGCAGGCACGCCCGCTACTACCGCGGGCACAACGGCACCGAGCTGCGCACCCTCACCAAGGCCTTCGGCATCCGCTTCGATGTCCTGGTGTACGGCAACGTACGTATGGGGTGCGGCGCCCCGCGGACCTATAGGGGCTGTAGGGCCAACCCCGCACGCTCACACCACGCCGGCTCCCCGCAGGCTGGGAAATTCGGCATCGTCCCCACGCTCATCAACACCGTGGCCGCCTTCACCTCCATCGGCGTGGTGAGTCAGCCCGGGGCGGGGGGCACACCGGTGCCCTACAGCGTTGTGGGGACCCCCCCGGGCAGCCCCCAGCCCCAACGGTGCCGCCCCGTAGGGCACGGTGCTGTGCGATATCATCCTGCTCAACTTCCTGAAGGGCGCTGAGCACTACAAGGCCCGCAAGTTCGAGGAGGTGAGCGGCGAGGCCGGGACATTTCGGGGGCTGGGGCCGTGCTGGGGGGGCAGGCCCTAAAAGGGTGGGGGCGTGGGGTTGGGCGTTACACGCAGAGCCCCCCGGGTGCCACTTTTGTGGGGCAGGGGCTGACGAGGTGCCTGTGCCCTGCCCCCCAGGTGCCAGAGGCCAGCGTGCCCCCCGCCCCCAGCAGCCCCACGGCGGGTGCCCCCCGGGCCATGGGGGACCAGGGCCGGGAGAAGCAGTCCACCGACTCGGGCACCTCCTCGCTCGGCCTCTAGCCCTGGGTGCTGTGGGGCAGCCCCCCCTTTGCAATCAATTCCCCCTCTCCCTCCCCTCCAGAGCCCCCCAGCCCCGCGCCACGGCACCAACCCCTTCCCCACGCTGCCAACGGGACAGGGACGGGGGGACGCAGGGGGACACGGGGCATGGAGGGGCTGTGGGGCACACATGGCACAGGCAATCCTATAAGGGGCACGGCAGGACCCCAGCCCCCAGGTGAGGAGTGGGGATGGGGACAGGGACTGCAAGGGGGGGCTGCAGCCCTGAGGCAGGCACGGGGGCTCTGCAGTGCCCCATGGAAGTGGCGGGGGGGTGTGGGGACATGGGGCCAGGGTGGCCACAGGGGTGGCAGCAGGGCACAAGGGAATTGTGGGGTCGTGGGGGGGCTGAGGGGTAACGGGTGGCAGCGGGGGCATGGGGACACGGGGAATGGGGTGTCCCCAGGTGGTGGGAGCCAGGGCCGTGGGGGTGTCAGAGGGGGCCAAGGGCTGGGGACGAGGGACAGGGGTGGTGCTGGGGATGCTGGGGGTGGCGAGGGACACGGAGTGGCGCTGGGGACTGGGTCAGGAGCAGCCGAGGGGATGCAGAGCCCCCTGACCCCAATAAACCTCCGTCACACAGCCCCTGTCTGTTCCCTCTGTGTGGGGAGAGTGAGAGGGCCATGAGTTGGCTGTGGGGGCTATGGGGTGAGAGGACGGGGCTGTCAGAGCAGTGCTGCTGAACTGGGGTGGCCGTGGCCGGGTGCCCCCACAGGGAGGGGACCTGTGCCCACTGCAGGTCACAGAGGGACCTCGTTCTCAACACCCCGCTCTGCTCTCTGTCCCCATCGCAGCCCGGGACCCCCCACCCATGGCCCTACACCAGAGCCACGCCATGTCCCCCCCCCAAAACAGAGCCCAGGCGTGAGCAGTGGTGCCAGCAGCTGAGTCTTTACTGGGAGCTGTGCTGGGCAAGCAGCCCGTGCTGTGGGGCGGGCAGGGGGTGCCCGGCGGGGCACTGAGCCGGGGGGCGTCCATGCGACGGCTCCAGGACTCTCGTTTATTGGGGCAGCGCCCTCAGTACTCGCAGATGAAGGGCAGCCTCACCCGGCACCTCGTGCTCCTCCAGCGCCCATCTGGGGACAGGAGCTGGGTTCAGGCCGCGCACCCTGCAGCCCCCCAGCCCCCCTGTGCTCCCCCCCACGCACACCCGGGTTCAGCCCCACAGCCCCCTACCCTCTCCTGCCACAACACCCCCCGGCATCCTCCCGTCCCGCCAGCCCAGCGCTTCTCAGGGCCTCAGCACCCAACACAGCCCCCCGAGCCCCTCTGAGCCCCCCCGAGACCCCCCGGGCCCCCCTAAGCCCCCCGAGCCCCCCGGGCACTGACTTGCGGTGCAGAGGGTGGTGCAGAAGCGCCCCGTGAGCAGGGGGTAGCCGTGCAGCCAGAAGGCGAAGTTCCAGCCGCTGCGGTCAGACCAGTGGCAGAACACGCTGCCGCCCTGCGGGGTCACCGGCGTCACCCCCGGGGACACCCCGGGGACACCCTGGGGACACCCCCGGGGACACCCCTGGGGACACCCACAGGGCTGAGGTGTCCACGGGTACTGGGGTGGGGGGTTCCGGACTCGCAGGCAGGACTGGGACCCCGCGACGGGGACCCCACTGCGGACACGTGCCCGCGGCCCCTTACCACGGGCCGGGTGATGGCCCCGATCCAGATGCGCCGGTTGTTGACGCGGGCGCGAGCCCTGCACTGCAGCAGGACGTTGGTGCGGTAGCTGTGGATGGAGGCCAGGCGGCCGCGGTAGCAGCGGGAGCACACGCGCTGTGGGGGGACGGCGCCGGTTACGGGGCCGCGCCGGGGCCGGGCGGCAGCGGGACCCCCGGCGCGGTCCCCCAGCCCTGCCCACCTGCGCGGTGTGGAAGTTCTGGCAGCGCCGCACGATGATGTAGCGGAAGGTGCGGGCGCTCTGCGGCTCCGTGATGTTCAGCGCCTCCGTCTCGGCCTCCAGCGGGCACTCCTCGGCCTCGGCCTCCAGCTCCGGCTCTGGCTCCAGCTCCAGGTCCGGCTCCTCCAGCTTGGCCACCTCGGAGGGGCCGGCGGCTGGGGACGGTGCTGGGCGTCACTGCGGTGTCCCCACGGCACCCTCGGGCGTCCCTGCGGCTCCCCGGGGGCACTCACCCAGGTGGCGGGCAGAGGCCGTGCCCAGCAGGGCCAGGGCGAGGAGCAGGCAGGGCCGCATGGTGCTGGGGGCTGCGGGGACACGGAGGGCCTGGGGGGACCCCCTTGGCCTGGGGCCGTCTGGCCCCGGGGGACGGCCCCAGAGACCGGGGACCCTCGGCCAGCCACGGTGCCACCCCACAAACCCAGTCCCAGTGCCACCCCCACAGCTCCCATCCCCAGTGCCACCCCCACAGCCCCAGTCCCCATCACCACCCCTGTCCCTTGCCCCCAGCCCTTTGTCCCTCTGACACCCCCACAGCCCTGGCCCCACCACCCCTGGGGACACCCCATTCCCGTGTCCCCATGCCCCCGCTGCCACCCCTTACCCCTCAGCCACCATCCCCACCCCCCAGTTCCCTTGTGCCCTGCTGCCCCCCTGTCCCTGCTTCCCCACTGCCACCCCCGGCCCCGTGCTGCCCGTGCCCCCACGTCCCCCCGCCACTTCCATGGGGCACTGCAGAGCCCCCGTGCCTGCCCCAGGGCTGCAGCCCCCAGCCCCAGCCCGTTGCTCAGGGCTGCAGCCCCCCCTCGCCGTCCCCGTCCCCGTCCCCGTCCCCGTTCCTCACCTGGGGGCTGGGGGAGCTCTGCCCGCCGTGGCCCTTATAGGGGTGCCGGGGCCACGTGTCCCCTGCAGCCTTGCGCCACCCCGGCCCGGCCCCAAGCCACCAACCGCCAGCGGCTCTGCCCCGAGGGGACACTGGGGGGGACCGGGGGGGCCGCGGACACGTTGGCCACTTGCCCGAGGCCGCTTCCTCCCCCGGTGGCCGCGGGGCCCCGCAGTGGCCGGTGCCAGCCGTTGGCCACAGGACCACCACCCTCCGGGGCACCCCGAGCCCCCTGCCCACGGGGTCCCCGCTCAGAGCCAGCGTGTTCCCAAGGGAAGGTCCTGCTGCACACACTCGGTCTCCTTTTGGGACACGGTCACCCACCCAGCTGGTGCAGTCTGTCTGGATCCCAGCAAGGCTTTCCCTACGTTTCTCAAGCATCCTGCTGGACAAAATGCCCCGCGGGCAGCTGGGCACAGCACAATGCGGGGTGGGCAGCTGCCTGGCGGGTGGGCTAAAGGGGCTCACATCTGGTGGCCGGTCACCAGTGGGGTTCCCCGGGGCTCCATTTTAGGGCCACTTCTCTTCAGTGTTTTCCTCAATGACTGGGGTTGCTCAGCCCCGAGCAGAGCAGGCTGAGGGGAGGCCTGATGGCGGCCTGCAGCTCCCTCACGAGGGGAGCGGAGGGGCAGGCGCTGAGCTCTGCTCTCTGGGGACAGCGACAGGACCCGAGGGGACGGCATGGAGCTGGGACAGGGGAGGGGCAGGCTGGGGGTTAGGGAAAGGGTCTGCACCCAGAGGGTGGTCAAGCACTGGGACAGGCTGCCCAGGGCAGTGGGCACAGCACTGAGCCTGGCAGAGTTGTAGAAGCATTTGAACAAAGCTCTCAGAGTCAGGGTCTGTTTTTTTGGGTGCTCTTTTGAGGAACCAGGGGTTGGTCTCAATGCTCCTTGTGGCACCCTTCCAGCTCAGGGTGCTCTAAGTGTCCTGCCGTGCCCCTGGGGGGAACATCCCCAGGCACCACAACGCGCTGGGGCTCACCCAGCTGGAGAGGGGCTCTGCAGAAGAACCTGGGCGTCCTGGTGGGCACAAGATGTCCGTGAGCCAGCACGTGCCCTTGCTGCTAAGGCAGCTGCTGCTGTCCTGGGCGGTGTTAGGCAATGCTGGGGGACAGGGTGCTGCTGATGGGGGGACCCCAGTGTGGCAGGGGACAGTTTGGCCCCATGCCCAAGGCCACTTCCCCTCCCTGCGGACACGGGGCCCCAAAGCTGCTGGTGCGGGCTGTTGACCCCAACGGCCATCAGCCTCCGGGCAGCCCTGTGAGCGTTACACCACCACCTATTGCCCGCCGCCATCCCCCGATACCACTGCCCCGTCCCCTGCAACCCAGACACCACCAGCAGCAGCCTGTCCCCTGCCACCATCGCTGTCACAGGGTGAAGGGCCATCATGGCACGGCCAGGGAGAAAACACTGCCTGCTTGTTCCTCCCGGTCAGACAGCAACAGGCAGAGCCTGACTGCAGTGTGTATATCCCAGCCTTCTCTTTAATGCTCTGGGTGCAGACCCTTTCCCTAACCCCCAGCCTGACCCTCCCCTGTCCCAGCTCCATGCCGTCCCCTCGGGTCCTGTCGCTGTCCCCAGAGAGCAGAGCTCAGCGCCTGCCCCTCCGCTCCCCTCGTGAGGGAGCTGCAGGCCGCCATCAGGCCTCCCCTCAGCCTGCTCTGCTCGGGGCTGAGCAACCCCAGTCATTGAGGAAAACACTGAAGAGAAGTGGCCCTAAAATGGAGCCCCGGGGAACCCCACTGGTGACCGGCCACCAGATGTGAGCCCCTTTAGCCCACCCGCCAGGCAGCTGCCCACCCTGCATTGTGCTGTGCCCAGCTGCCCGCGGGGCATTTTGTCCAGCAGGATGCTGCGAGAAACGTAGGGAAAGGCTTGCCGGGATCCAGAAACACTGCACCAGCTGGGTGGGCGACTGTGTCCCAAAAGGAGACCGAGTGTGTGCAGCAGGACCTTCCCTTGGGAACACGCTGGCTCTGAGCGGGGACCCCGTGGGCAGGGGGCTCGGGGTGCCCCGGAGGGTGGTGGTCCTGTGGCCAACGGCTGGCACCGGCCACTGTGGGGCCCCGCGGCCACCGGGGGAGGAAGCGGCCTCGGGCAAGTGGCCAACGTGTCCGCGGCCCCCCTGGTCCCCCCCAGTGTCCCCTCGGGGCAGAGCCGCTGGCGGTTGGTGGCTTGGGGCCGGGCCGGGGTGGCGCAAGGCTGCAGGGGACACGTGGCCCCGGCACCCCTATAAGGGCCACGGCGGGCAGAGCTCCCCCAGCCCCCAGGTGAGGAACGGGGACAGGGACGGGGACGGGGACGGCGAGGGGGGGCTGCAGCCCTGAGCAACGGGCTGGGGCTGGGGGCTGCAGCCCTGGGGCAGGCACGGGGGCTCTGCAGTGCCCCATGGAAGTGGCGGGGGGACGTGGGGGCACGGGCAGCACGGGGCCGGGGGTGGCAGTGGGGAAGCAGGGACAGGGGGGCAGCAGGGCACAAGGGAACTGGGGGGTGGGGATGGTGGCTGAGGGGTAAGGGGTGGCAGCGGGGGCATGGGGACACGGGAATGGGGTGTCCCCAGGGGTGGTGGGGCCAGGGCTGTGGGGGTGTCAGAGGGACAAAGGGCTGGGGGCGAGGGACGGGGTGGTGATGGGGACTGGGGCTGTGGGGGTAGCACTGGGGATTGGGGTTGTGGGGGTGGCTCTGGGCACTGGGTTTGTGGGGTGGCACCGTGGCTGGCCGAGGGTCCCCGGTCTCTGGGGCCGTCCCCTGGGGCCAGACGGCCCCAGGCCAAGGGGGTCCCCCCAGGCCCTCCGTGTCCCCGCAGCCCCCAGCACCATGCGGCCCTGCCTGCTCCTCGCCCTGGCCCTGCTGGGCACGGCCTCTGCCCGCCACCTGGGTGAGTGCCCCCGGGGAGCCGCAGGGACGCCCGAGGGTGCCGTGGGGACACCGCAGTGACGCCCAGCACCGTCCCCAGCCGCCGGCCCCTCCGAGGTGGCCAAGCTGGAGGAGCCGGACCTGGAGCTGGAGCCAGAGCCGGAGCTGGAGGCCGAGGCCGAGGAGTGCCCGCTGGAGGCCGAGACGGAGGCGCTGAACATCACGGAGCCGCAGAGCGCCCGCACCTTCCGCTACATCATCGTGCGGCGCTGCCAGAACTTCCACACCGCGCAGGTGGGCAGGGCTGGGGGACCGCGCCGGGGGTCCCGCTGCCGCCCGTCCCCGGCGCGGCCCCGTAACCGGCGCCGTCCCCCCACAGCGCGTGTGCTCCCGCTGCTACCGCGGCCGCCTGGCCTCCATCCACAGCTACCGCACCAACGTCCTGCTGCAGTGCAGGGCTCGCGCCCGCGTCAACAACCGGCGCATCTGGATCGGGGCCATCACCCGGCCCGTGGTAAGGGGCCGCGGGCACGTGTCCGCAGTGGGGTCCCCGTCGCGGGGTCCCAGTCCTGCCTGCGAGTCCGGAACCCCCCACCCCAGTACCCCTGGACACCTCAGCCCTGTGGGTGTCCCCAGGGGTGTCCCCGGGGGTGTCCCCAGGGTGTCCCCGGGGGTGACGCCGGTGACCCCGCAGGGCGGCAGCGTGTTCTGCCACTGGTCTGACCGCAGCGGCTGGAACTTCGCCTTCTGGCTGCACGGCTACCCCCTGCTCACGGGGCGCTTCTGCACCACCCTCTGCACCGCAAGTCAGTGCCCGGGGGGCTCGGGGGGCTTAGGGGGGCCCGGGGGGTCTCGGGGGGGCTCAGAGGGGCTCGGGGGGCTGTGTTGGGTGCTGAGGCCCTGAGAAGCGCTGGGCTGGCGGGACGGGAGGATGCCGGGGGGTGTTGTGGCAGGAGAGGGTAGGGGGCTGTGGGGCTGAACCCGGGTGTGCGTGGGGGGGAGCACGGGGGGGCTGGGGGGCTGCAGGGTGCGCGGTCTGACCCCAGCTCCTGTCCCCAGATGGGCGCTGGAGGAGCACGAGGTGCCGGGTGAGGCTGCCCTTCATCTGCGAGTACTGAGGGCGCTGTCCCAATAAATGAGAGTCCTGGCGCTGTGTGTCCATGTGTTTTTGGGATGTGGAAGGGCTGTTCCCCCAGCCCCGTGAGGCAGAGGGGGTCCCAAACCCACAGCAGCCGCTGGGGACACCACAGGGAGCAGCACACAGTGGTTGTTAATATTTATTCCCCCCCAAAACACACCCCATCTCCCACTGTGCCCCCTGGCACAGGTCCATCCCTCCCCCAAAGTCCAGTAGAAAATGGCTGCGGCAGGCGCTGGGTGCCGGCTGCGGGGCTCAGTGCGGTGTCTGGGCAGGAGTCTCGGCGCTGGGGGGGGCATCCAGGGGGCTGCTGACAGCCTCCAGGTCCTTGGCACGCCGCCGGCACTCTCGGGCCACCACCACGGGGCTGACGTAGGCCACCAGCACCACGGCAATGAGCCCCACATTCACCTGTGCGGGGCGAGGGGCGTTGGGCATACGGGGCAGGGGTGACCCCACCCGGGCGAGGAGCCTCTGCTCCAGCTCCTCGGCCTCCCCGAGGCTGCGTGTGCCAGAGGCAGCACCCCACAGCCCATTTTACCATGCTGCAGGACTTCCCAACCCTTCATGGGGCAGCACCCCCATCCAGACTTACTCCGAGCCCTCCATCCCACCATAGGGCATGAGCCCCACCCTACAACGTGCTGGGACCTCCCTCTCACCATAGGCCAGTCCCTCCTTCCCCTCTTGGGGCAGGAACCCCCCCCAGCCCCAGACCAGGACCTCCACCCATCCACGGACCCTTACCACCCCCCCTCTGTAGAACAGGAGCCCTATACCCCCATGGGGCAGCCCCCCACGGGCTGTAGGACCCCCAGGGGCTGCGGAGAGCACTCACGTAGAAGGGGTCCCCATTGAGCACGCCGTTCACCAGGGCGATGCAGGGGTACTGCAGCAGGGCCACCAGCGCCGACAGCGCCATGGCCAGCCCGTACAGCTTCCCGAAGTGCTGCGGGGGGAACCTGCGGGGACACCCCGCACGTCACTACCACCCCCACACCATTTTCTGCCCCCTCCACCCTGTCCCCCAGTGCCGCGTCCCTCGCCACCACCCCTGTCCCCTGGCACCGGCACTCTCCCGGGGCGCAGGACTCACGCGATGGCCAGGAAGGCGGCGTTGCCCCCGTAGAGGAAGGAGCGGCTGATCACCTGGAGCACGAAGGTGGCCAGCTGCACGGGCAGCACGGGCACGGCCGCGCAGACGGAGAACAGCACGCACTGCGTCACCGTCACCACCAGCGACAGCACCGACGCCTGCAGGTCGGCCAGCGCCCCCCGGGCTCCTGCGGGCACGGCAAGGTCAGGGCACGCTGGGGATGTGTCCCCAAGGAGCACAGGGGCCAGGGCACTGGCACGGTGGCCCCCCCAGCCACATGGGCACAGCAGGGACATGCGCCGTGCAGAGTCCCCAGGGTGGGCTCGCGGGGACGGGGGCGGTTACCCTCCGGGTGGTGCGCCTTGCCCCGCTTGTGCCGGTCGAGGATGAGGCCGTTCCAGGGGGCGCAGAGCACCCCGCAGAGCTGGGTGAAGGCGAAGGCGTTGGTGTAGGTGCTCACTGTGGGGAGGCAGGGTCAGCGAGGGGGCCGCGGTACCCAGTTCCCCCGGGGTCACCGGGACCCCCGGCGCGGCCGCCGGGCCCTACCCAGGCTGTCGTCGCCGCGGGCCAGGTGGTCGAGCAGCGGGTTGAGGGTGCCGATGAAGAGGTAGTGGCGCAGCTGCATGACCGAGAGCCACACCACGTGCCAGAAGAAGAGCCACGACAGCACGCAGGGGCGGAAGGGCACCGGCGCCGCGCCGCCTGCGCGGGCACCAACCCCATAATCACACACATCCCATGATCATAGTCACAAAGCCCATATTTATAGACCACGCCCTCCGAGGACACGCCCACCCATCGGGACACACCTCCCAAATGGCCACACCCACCCCCATGTGGCCCAATGGCCATGCCCCCCATTGAGGACCCCCTACTGATGTGGCCACACCCCACCATCTGCCTGACCACGCCCAACCCTAAGCCACGCCCCCTTCATCTGCATATGATATGCATATCATTTGGGCACACCCACCCCCAGCATGCTCAGTCCCAACCATGGCCCTGCCCACCCCCGCAGACGCCCCCTGCCCCCCCGGTCCCCCCGTCACCTTTTGGGGCGCTGGGCTCCAGGGGCACCTCCTCGGGGCCCTCACCCCCCGGCGGGCGCTTCTCCTCGTAGGTGCGGTAGGACTGCGACCGCCCCGGGCACTGCAGCCTGCAGGAACGCTCACCCCGTCACCCCACCCGCTGCGCCACCTCCGCCACGGGATGGGCACCCCCAAGCACCCCCAGGACAGGCAGTGCCACCAGAACGGCACAGCCCCACCCGGGGACGGGATTCGCCCCCCCATCGGGACGCCACAGGACCTCCTTACCCGTAGTTGTAGGCTGGGGGCAGCGGGTAGGGGATGCGCGTGCGGGGCATGAGGAAGAGGGTGCGCAGCAGGTGCCAGGCGCTGCAGGCTGCCATGAAGAAGAACATGGCCTGCAGGGGCAGCCCGCGCTCGTACAGCACCTGGGGACACGCACACGCTGTCACCGCCCCGGCCGTGTCCCCAGCTGTGTCCCAGCTGTCCCCGTGGCCGTGGCTGTGCCCCAGCCGTGCACCGTTCTCCCGCAGCGCCCCGCGCCCACCTTTATGATGAGGAAGATGGCAGAGGAGGAGTCGAAGGCCCCGTTGTAGAGGGTGATAACGATGGAGCGGTACTTCCCGAAGAGGTTGCCCACCTGGCGGAGAGACCCCCCCCCATGACACCGGCGTCCCCAGCGCCAGGCGGGGTGCCCCGGGTGTCCCAAAGCTCACCTGCATGTTGGTGAGGATGAGGAGGATCCCACCCACCGACAGCATGGACATGGCCGGGAAGAGCAGCACGGCCAGATCTGGGGACACCGGTGTCAGCGGGGCTTGGAGACACGGGTGGCCCCCCAGCCCCCACGGGGGCAGCGGCACCCGGCCACCGCGGGGTCTCACCTCGCGTGGAGAAGGCAACCAGCAGGGTCCCGCCAGTGTAGAGGGAGCTGAAACGTGGGGACAGCGGGGACAAAGTGGGCACAGGGCACCGGGGGAGAGTTGGCAGCCCTGTGCCCGCGTGGCACCTGGCACCCCGATGTCTCCTGGGCGCCCCACCACTGCCTCACGGGACACCTGCAGGGCTGGGGGACATGGGGACAAAGCAGGCGTGCTCTGGGGACATCGAGGGGGACATCTGTGGGTCTGGGGGTGTCCCGGGACTGTGGGCAACATGGGGCACTCCAGGGACATTTGGTGGCTGTCCCGGTGTCCTGGGGCTGCCACCCGCGCCTCCCCTGTGCAGGCAGGGCCCTGCCAGCCCCACCCTGCCTGGGCTCCCCGATAACCGCCCCAGTCCCGATAACGCCCCCCTCACGCCTCCCCGGCGCCAGCACCCTGCTAACGAGCCCCCGGTCCCGGGGCACCCACGGGTGCCGTGTCCCTGCCCCCCGACGCAGCCACTCACATGGCAATGAGGCGGGCCACGGCGGTGCCGAAGCGGTCAAAGACGTAGCCCATGGGCAGCGTCATGAAGTTGTTCATGAAGGAGCCGATGGTGAAGACGAGGGAGAACTGCTCGTCCTGCCTGCTGCAGTCTGCAAGGCAGCGGGGACACGGGGACAGCGGGGACGTGGGCACCGGCACGGCGGGGACAAGGGCATGGGGACAGGAGAAGCAGCACCCAGGGCACCAGGCAGGGGGACAGCGGGCAGGGACGTGGTGCACCAGGAGAGCGGGGACACGGGGCACTGGGGAAGCTGGCGTCCCCTGGCACCGTGACAATGGGGATGTAGGGATGGGGACCGCAGGAACACGGGGCACCAGACACTGGGGACACGAGGCAGAGGGACAACGAGCAAGGAGGACGCGCAGGGAGCGGATATGGGGCCAGGGGACCAGGAGGGATGGGGACGGTGTCCCCGGGGCCATACCGTGCAGCAGCGTCCTGTTGGGGCTGGGGCTGGGGCTGGGGCTGGGCGAGGCCTGGCACAGCTCCCCGAAGTACTCCAGGTCCTTGAGGACGTAGACAAGGGAGGCCCAGCCGAAGATGATGCCGCAGAAGGCCCCGCACTCCAGCAGCCCCGAGAGCAGCGTGCCCAGCCGCTTGGCCCGCCCCGCGCCCCCTCCCGCCATGCTGCCGGGCACGGGGCTCCCGCTGCGCCTGCGGGTGACAAACGGGGGGGTCACAGCCCGGCGTGGTGGCACCCCGACGGGGACGTGGGGTGGGCAGCACCCCGCAGGGCGCGTGGCCAAACTGCCCCTTGTCCCCCGGTACCCTCCCCGTGCACCGGCACCCCCCGTGCGCACGCGTGCCCCCGCACACCCACCTGCCTGCGGCCGGACCTCGTGCCACCGCCGCGGAGTTTGGACCCGGGGCCGGACCCCGCTGCGCACGCACGGCCGCCCCGCGCGCACCCGCCGTAATCTGACGGGGGCACCCGTGGGCCCCCCGGGGCTGCCGGCACCGATAGGCGCTGGTTGCCTCTCCGCAGCACCGCCCCCCCTCCGCCACCCCCTCTCCTTATCTCCCCGCAGCACCCAGTCCCAGGGAGCTGCCACCTCCCCTGGGGGCCTGGCACAGCCCCCGGGGACATTGGCATGCTGCTGAGCACCTGGGGACAATGACACGCACACCCTGCCCCGGGGGCCTGGCACGCTGGTAGGCACCCTGGCACGAACTGTGGGGACACTGGCACAGCCCCTGGGAAGCTGTCACACTCCCTGGGGACAATGGCACCGTGACAGGCGCGCTGGCACCCCCTCAGGGATGCTGGCACACCCTTCTAGGGACACTGGCACCACTTGTAGGGGCTCTGCCACACCCTTGGGTGCCTGGGGAACCCCAATCACAGCCCCTGGGGACACCGGGACCCTGCTGGGAACCCCCTGTCACTGCCCTGGAAAGCTGGCACACCCCCAGGAACCCCATAAAGCTCCCCCTGAGGGATCCCAGCACGTCCTCTGGGGACAACATTACATCTTAGGGACCCCGTCCCCCTGTTTGGGGCCCACCATACCCACAACAACCCGGTCCCACCGCTGTCACCAGTGTCACCAGCCGGCTGCCTCAAGCACCAGGCTCCCATCCCCTGGCCTGGGTGCTCCGTGCCCCCCCTCCGCTCAGCACCCACCCTGCCCCTCGGTGTCACCGCGTCCCCACGCTGTCCCCAGCGCTGGCTCAGCTGTCTTGCGGCCCCGCGTAATGGCTGCTAATGAGGCTTCATTACTGCTGGATGGAGATGGGCAGAGCGGCTAAAGATTAACCCAGGCCCCGTGGCCAGATGGCGACAGATGTGTCCCCGGAGCTGCGCTGCCTCCAGCCACCCCACGGGGACTTTGTGGGGCTGGGGCTGGGGCAGGGGTGGCACAGGGTGGCCGCGGCCACCGGTCCCAGCATGGCACAGAAGGGGACGTTGGCTGCCTGGTGCTGGCGTGTCAGCACAGGACACCCCAAAAAAAACATGGGGTGACCAGGTCATTGTCAGTGGGGGGGTGATGTCCCCTCTGTCACCCCGTGCCACCTCTGGCTGTGACATGAGGCAGGTGGGGACGCCCCCCCCCAGCAGCAAGGGATGCGGGAGGCCGGGTCTGGCCTGGCTGCAGCTCCTCCAGGACAGCTCCTTTTAATGATTAATGTGGATGAAGGCGAATTACTCCCCCGGGGGGCAGAGGGCGGGGGGCGGGGGGCACCCTGCGGAGAAGGGTCCCCGAGGGGGCAGGCGTGGCTTCTCCAGAGGCTGCTGTGGGGCTGGGATGCGGGGCGCTGCCCCACGGCCCCCCAGATCTCCCCCCATCCCCAAGCACCCTACAGAGCCCTGGGGTGGCAGCGGGGGGCTCCCCACGCCCGATCAGCCCCGCAGCCCCCCCGGCAGCGCCACAAGCACCCCGCAGCCCCCCAGTTCCCCCCCTCCCCGGCTCCCCATCCCCAAAACCTGCGCCCCCCGATCCTCCTGAGCCCCTCCCCGGCCCGGCCCGGCCCCGCGCCCCATCTCCCGGCCCTGCCCGGCTCGGCTCCGCGGCGCCCTCCCGCATCCCTCCGGGGATGGCACCGCCGCGGCTCCGCCCCGCTTCGGCACGGCTCTGCCCGGCCCGGCACGGCTCGGTTCGGGCTCGGGCCCGGCTCGGATGCTCCCGGGACTCCGCACTCACCCCCGGCCCCGGCAGCGCTCGCCCGTCCTCCGCGCCGGGGGGGGCCGGACCGCCGAGGCCCGGAGCCTCCCCCCGGGCGTGGCGGAGGCTGGGGGGCGACCTCCGGGGGTCACCTCCCCCTGGGTGTGTCCCCGGCCCCCCCCCCCCCCTCCCCGGCTCCGCCAGCCCCTGACCGACGCCCCCGCGCCCCCCCCGGCTGCGCCCTGCCGCGGTGTGCCCCCCCCCAAAATGTGTGTGTGTGTGTGTGTGTGTGTGCGCCCCCCCCAGCTCCATTCATCCCTCACCCGGCCATTCAAACCCCCCCCGCGCCCCCCCCCGCGGCTCCATTCAGCTGCTCAGCACCCAGCCGTCCGTCTGTCCGGCCAGCACCACCTGGCCCCCCCTGTCTGTCCGTCCAGCCACCCATTCACCCCGACATCTGTCCCGCTGCTCAGCCACCCCCCGATGTCACTGCGCCCTCCCCGACCCCCCCAGCACCTCCTGCCTGCCCTCCCCTCCCCACCCGTCCGTCTGTCCGGCCTCCACCCCAATCCCTCATTGACCATCCCTACCCGCTCGCCACCCCATTGCCACCCTATCCCCGTCCCTAGGCCTTATAGGGTCACCAGGGGCCTGTCCCCGTGTCCCCACGCCATGCCCCCGCGGGTGGGTGCCCCCACCACACCCCACACACCCCCAGCACCCTACAGGCACCCTACAGGCACCCTACAGGCCTATAGGACGGGGACAGCCCTTGGCACAACGGGGTGCCCGGCTCCCTGCGGGACGGGAGAGACCGTGGGGGCCGCGCTGGGGACTTTGGGGAGGGGGACACAATTAGGGAGGGGGGACACCCAATTAGGGGGGGGGGACAGCGAGCGGATGGCAGCCCCTGAGTCAGCCCCGTGCCGCCCGCGACGCCCACCGCTCCCCGCCAGCGTCTGTCTCTCCAGCTTGTGATATTTCGCTCGCCGGGAGCCGCGCCGGAGACGGCACCGCAAACACGGCGGGTGCCAGATTGTGCCGCCGCAGCCTGGCACGGCCACGCGTGCCCCTCCCCACCCGTGGGGCCGCTGGCACCCCACGCCGGGAAGGAGGGAGGGAGGGAGGGGGACACACACACACACGGGACACCCCGGTGGCGCAGGAGCCACCCAACGCCCAGGCTGGCACCGCGGACAGCGCCCGCTCCGGCACCGCGGACAGCGCCACGGTCCCGCGTGGCCGTGGGGACGGAGCGAGGCCACCTCCCGAGCCCCCCCTCCCGGCTGTCCCCCGGTGTCCCGCGCTCGGGACGTCCCCTCCGACCTCCCCAGGACCCCCGCGGCGAGTCCCCAAACCCCGGGGAGGCTCCTCCGCCGTGCGCCCCCCCCCGCGCCCACTCTCGCCGCACCCACTCGCGAGTCCCCGCGTCCCGAGTGGGGCCCCCCCGTGTCCCGCACCCCCAGCGGGCACCGCCCACCCTCTGCGCCTCCCCTTGTCCCCGCGTGTCCCCCTTTTGCCCCCCGCGGGTGGGCGCGTCCCGCGTGGGTGTGCGCGCCCCCCGTGGCGTGTCCCCCCCCCCCGAGGCTTAACGGGACGGCCCGGCCCGGCCGGGGAAGGGTTAAACCGAGGGGGGCGGAGCGGGGCCGCCCCGGGATAAGGCGCGGCACCGGGCACGGCTCAGCCCCTCCGGGAGCCGCGGGGAGAACCGAGCCCAGCCGTGCCCACCCGTGCCCAGCCGTGCCATGCCCCGGGGCGGCGGCGGCGCTGGGGGCGGTGGGCGCTGCCGGCGGCGTAACGGGGGGTAAGGGGGGGCCCGCAGCCCCCCCCCCGGTCCCGGCCATGAGCTCCCGTGCACCGGGCAGTGCCTGAGCGCCCGCTCCCGGTCCCGGCCGCCCCCACCATGCTGCCCCCGACGGCTCGGGACCTGCCCCAAGGTAGGCGTGGGGCGGGCCGGGGGCAGGGACCCGCCGCGGGGGGGGGCGCACGGCCCGGCTCAGGGGTGCCCCGGGACCCCCGCCCCCCCCCCTCCCCTCCTCCCGGTGGCCGCGGGGACGTCGAGGGGGCGCAGCTCAGGATTTTGGGGGACCCCGAGGTTCTCGGGGTGAGCCCCGAGCGCACGGCTCGGGGCGGGGGGGCCCGGGGTGAGCGGGGAGCCCGGGGGCACCCAAGGGTGCCCGGGGTGCGCTGCGGGTGCCGTGCGCCCCCCCCCCCACCCCCGGGGTGCGCGCTGTGGGTGCCAGGAGCACCCCGGGGTGCGCCCCCTCGGGGGGGAGCCCTCAGGGGGAGCCGGGGGGGGCCGGGGGCACCCCGATAAGGGCGCGGGGCGCATTTAGGGCGCGGGGCCAGCCGGAGTCCTGAGACCCCACAACCCCCCCGCGGCACCTCGGGGGCTCGGGTACCCCGCGGGTGGGTGCCCGGGGGGGGGGCGCAGCGCTCGGGGAAGGGAAGCGGGACGGGGGGGTGGGTTTGGGGGGTGGGGGGGGAGCGTTTGGCACGGGGAGCGGTGCCCGGGAGCCGGTGACTTCAGCGCTAAACTGAGTCAGCCCGCGGCGAGGGGGAGTGACAGATGGGGCGCGGGAGGGGGGCGCCGGGGGGGCGCACGCCGGCACGGGGCGCCGGAGGAGGGGGGCGGCGCCGAGCAGCTGCGCCGGACGCCTCCTCGTCGTCGTCCCCCCCTTCTCCGTGTACCGGGGGGGGGCACACGCACACGCACACACACACACACACACAGAGCCGCCTCCCATCCCCCGGTGGAGGCAGCTCCGCGCTTCCCCCCTTCCCCTTAAAAAAAAAAAAAAAAAAAAAAAGAAAAAAAGAAAAACTCTCCCCCCCCCCCCCCCTCCCCATCTCCACCTCTCCGGGCCCGGGGCCAGGCCGCGGGGCTGAATTATGGATGAGGCTCTCGGGTTGCACCCGAGGGGGGGGGACCGATATGGGGGACGAGGAAACGGAGAGGGGGGGGGGACACGGGGGCGCAAACGCACCCGGAGCGGCGGCGACGCGTGTCACCGGTGCGCGCGTCAGCCCGCGCCCACGCGTGCCTTGCCCCGCACGTGGCCGCGGCACGCGTGCACGTGGCGCCGCCCTGCCGCCGGGGGCGCGCATGGGGGGCATCACCCCCCCGAGGGGGGGCCGGACCCCACGGGAATGGGGGTGTGAGGACGGTGAGGGGCGCACCGAGGGCTCCTTGGGGTGCCCCGGGGTGTGGGGTGCGCACAGAGGTTCTGATGGGATCGTGAGCCTGGGTATGGCCCGAGGAGCTCCTGGGGCAGCGGGGTTGTGCGGGGTGGGTGTGGAGCTCTTGGGGTGTGTGGGCCTATAAAATGGTCGTGGGCACGGCCCCAGGGGCTCCTAGGGGATCTTGGCCCTATGGGATGGGCACGGCCCCACAGGGCTCCTAGGGGAGTGTGGGCATGGCCATGGAGAGCGCCTTGGGTGCGTGACCCAAGGGTGGGCACGGCCATATGGGGTGGGCACAGCCATATGGGATGAGCTTGGCCATTTGGGATGAGCACGGCCATGCGGGGTGGGCACAGCCCCATGGAGCTCCTGGGGCCAGAGAGAGAGCCCGGAGGCAGCCCGCGCCCTGGGGTGCTCCTGGGGGTGCTCTCCCCGGGGTGCCGCGGGGTGCTCCGGGCGCCGTGCGGGGCAGCGGGTGTGCGGGGCTGGGCTGGGGGCTTCGGGGCGCTGCCCCGGGCCGTGCCCCCGGGCTGATGCCCCACTGTGCCCGCAGGCGGGCGCCTGGCGGCCCTGCTGCTGGTGGTGCTGGCGTGGGTGCCCGGCGGGGCACCCGCCTGCCCTGCGCTCTGCACGTGCTACGTCTCGCCGCCCACCGTCAGCTGCCAGGCCAACAACTTCTCCTCGGTGCCCGCGGGGCTCCCGCCCAGCGCCCGCCGCCTCTTCCTGCAGAACAACGTCATCAGGGCGCTGCGGGCGGGCACCTTCGGGCCCAGCACCGTCACCCTCTGGCTCTACTCCAACAACATCTCCTCCATCCAGCCGGGCACCTTCCGCCACCTGCCCGCCCTCGAGGAGCTCGACCTGGGTGACAACCCTCACCTCCGCGTCCTGGCGCCCGACACCTTCCACGGCCTCCGGCGCCTCCAGGCCCTGCACCTCTACCGGTGCCAGCTGGCCAGCCTGCCCAGCGGCATCTTCCGTGGCCTCCACAGCCTCCAGTACCTCTACCTGCAGGAGAACGGGCTGCTCTACCTCCAGGTCCGCCTGCGCTCGGGCAGGGACCCGGGGCAGCGCCGCCGGAGGTGGCCCCGTGGGGCTGGGGGGAAGGGGGTGGCTGTGGGGCGGGCGTTGGAGCAGGGTTTGGGGAAGCTGGTGGGGCACGGGGCCTTCTGCTGGATGCCCACCGGGCAGGGTGATGGGTGGGGATGGGGGTGCAGGGATGGGGTGTGAGGTGGGGCACCAACGGGATGTGGAAGTCTTGGTGGTGCCCATGGAGTGAGGATGGGGAGGGGGCTGAAGGATGGGGATGTAGGACAAAGATGAGGGATGCCCACGGGGCAGGGACATGGAGATGAGGGGTGTCTGATGTCCATGGATCAGGAACTGGGGCAGGGAGATGAGGGATGCCCATGGAGCATGGATGGGAGGGGGTCAAGGCGATGCATGGTGCCCGTGGGGCCGGGACAGGTCCCCAAAAACGCCCCCGGCACCCACGCCCTTTCTCCCCGCCCCGCAGGATGACCTCTTCGCCGACCTGGCCAACCTGAGCCACCTCTTCCTGCACGGGAACCGTGTGCGGGCGCTGTCGGAGGGCGTTTTTCGGGGGCTGCCCAGCCTGGACCGCCTGCTGCTGCACGCCAACCGCCTGGCCGCCGTGCACCGCCGCGCCTTCCGCGGGCTGTCGCGCCTCACCATCCTCTACCTGTTCAACAACAGCCTGGCGGCGCTGCCCGGGGACCCGCTGGCCGCCCTGCCCGCCCTGCAGTTCCTGCGCCTCAACGCCAACCCCTGGGCCTGCGACTGCCGCGCGCGCCCGCTCTGGGCCTGGTTCCGCCGCACCCGCGTCTCCAGCTCGCCCGTGCCCTGCGCCAGCCCCCCGCAGCGCCGCGGCACCGACCTGCGCCACCTGCGGCCGCAAGACTTCGACGGCTGCCCCGAGGAGGACGAGGACGAGGAGGAGGAGGAGGAGGAGGAGGAGAAGGACGAGGGTGGCGGTGGTGGTGGCGGCGGTGCGGTGGCCGTAGTGGGCACCCCCGGGCGGGCGCTGGGCCGCCCCGGCACCCTGCCCGCCGCGCCGCCCTCCGCCTTCTATCGCGACGGGCTGCCCCCTCACGACCTGCGGGGGTCCCAGCCCCGGCCGCCCCCCCCGTCCCGTGACTCCCGCGGCCCCCCCGAGGACGACGTCCCCTTGGCTGCGGCCCCGCGCCTGGCCCCTGCCCTCCTGCCCCTGCTGGCCCTGCTCCTGCCCACCCTCTGAGCCCACCCTCTGGGGGGGGGGGCTCGGCCCCATTTGGGGGGCACCCGGACCCCTCCTCGTCCCCGGGGGGGTCCCCCTGGGTTTCCCCGAGCTGCTGGGGGCACCTGGAGCAGGGGGGGGGTCCCCAGGACTCGGCCCTCCACCCACCCTGAACAAAACCCCCCCCGCAGGCAGCGAGCGGTTGGGAATTATTTATTAAAAATGGTCTTATTTTGGGAGCCTGGGGCCCGGCTGGCTGCGGCGCTGCCTTTCCAGGTCACGGCGCGCTCTCTGCTCGTGAAATATTGATGGCCCCGGCACCGCCGCCGGCCCGCAGGGCGCCACGGCGCACGCACGGCTCGCTGCGGCACGGCACGGACGGACAGACGGACGGGGTCGGGACTGGCCGCCCCTCTTCTGGGGTCTCTCAGGGCCAGGGTTCTTCTCCGGGGGTTTTCTCTCCCGGTTTCTTGTCCCAGTTTCCCCGTGTAGGTGTCTGGTCAGGTATCTCCCCCCCCAAAACGTCCCTGTTGGTGTTTTGGGGTCGTCCCTGTCCCTGTGTGGGTGTATTAGGGTTTTCCCTGCCCAGGTGTGGTGTATTGGGGTTATTCCCCTGCAGGTGTCCCCGTGTAGGTGTTTTGGGGTCGTCCCTGTGCAGGTGTCCCTCTCTGCCTGCCCTATTTCCCTGTGTGTCCCTGTAGGGTCTTTCCTAGCCATCCCCTAGCGTTTCCCTCCCCCAGAAGCTCCCGGGGGCCGGCAGCGCCCCGTCCCCACCCCACAGGGGATTAGGAGGGGCTCAGCCTGGCTCTGCCTAATCCCAGATTACATGGGTGGGGCTGGGGGCACGGCGGGTGCCCCCCTCAAGGACATGGCTCTGGGGGGACACCAGGGGGGGCCACCCCCCATCCCACAGCCAGATTTGGGGCACGAACCCTTGACAAAACAGCGCAGGGTGGGTTTGGGGGGCGAGGCGAGCAGCCAGCTGGCCCCAAAGCCTCCAGTTTATTAATGGGGGAAGAGGAGGAGGGGGACACGCACACAAAGGGGGGGTCAGGCAGTGCCCGTGCCCTGCTGCATGCGCTTGAGGAGCTCCTCGTCCTGCAGCGACAGCTCCGTCAGCTTCTTGCCCATCCTCTCGTGGACGTCCAGGTACTTGGCCACGCAGCGGTCCAGGCACACGCTCTCGCCCTTGGACAGCTCGGGCTCCTTGTAGTGGGGGGGGACGCACTTGCGGTGGCACGCCTGCGTCATCCTGCGCGGCACCGCGCTGTCACAGCCCCGCCACGTGCCCCAGTGCCCCCTGTGCCCCCCAGCACCCCCTGTGCCCCCCCAGGTACAGGCAGTTCCCCAGCAGCCCCCCCCCAATCCCTCAGGCACTTCCAGTGTTCACAGCCCCCCCTATTTCCCAGCACCCCCAAACCCCCTCAGGACCCCCCCATCCTCCAGAACCCCGCAGTTCCTCCAGCCCCTCCAGGACCCCCAGATTCTTCCCCAGGCACCCCCAGTGTCCCCTAAATGAGGTCTCCCTAAAGACCCCCAAGACCCTTAGAGCCTCCCAGGGCCCCCAGCTCCCCCAGTTCCCTCCCAGCCCCCCCAGTGTCCCCTGACTCGGGCCTCTCAGACCCCCCCCCATTCCCTAGCCCCCCCCAAGACCCCCTAACTCCCTGCAGCCCCCCAGCTCCCCCAGCCCCCCTCAGTCCCCCCCAGGACCCCCAGCTCCCTAATCCCTGACCCTATCAGGACCCCCAGCCCCTCCCCAATCCCCATGCACCCTCAGGACCCCCAAGCTCCCCCCGGACCCTCAGGACCCCCTCAGCCCCCCCCAGGACCCCCCAGCCCCCCCCCATTCCCAGGCTCCCCAATCCCCAGCCCCCCCAAGACCCCCTAAAACCTCCAACTCCCCCCTCAATCCCTAGCCCCCCAGCCCCCTCCCCAGCTCCCCCGAGCCCCCCCAGGCCCCCCAAGAGCCCCCAGGACCCCCCAGCCCCCCCCAACCCCAGCCCCCCCCCCCCAAAACCCCCTCCCCAACCCCCCCAGGACCCCCCAGAACCCCTCAACCCCCCCCAATCCCTAACCCCCCAGGACCCCTCAGCCCCCCCCAGGACCCCTCAGCCCTCCCAAGCCCCCCCAGCCCCCCCAGCCCCCCCAGCCCCCTCACCGGCTGTACATGTCTGCCATCATGTCCACCTCCAGCTCCGCCGCCAGCTGCTGGGCCCGCAGCGGGTCCATGGCGGCCCCCGGCGGGAAGCGGCCGCCCCACGCGCTTCCGCCCGCACGCCGCCCCGCCCCGCCCCGCCGCCGCCCCGTCGGCCAATCGGAGCCGGGAGGGGAGGGACTGGCGCGCCGCCCAGCCAATGAGAGGGCGGGGATCGAGGGGCGGGGCGCGGGGAGGTGAAGCGGGAGGGGAGGCGCGCTGCCCGCCCTCAGCCCCACGGGGACGGGGTCGGCGCTCGGCCCCCGCGTGTGGGGCTGGGCCCCAGTGTCCCAAATGTCACCAGTGTGCCCCCAATGGCCCAAATGTCCCCCCAGTGTCTCCCCAATGTCCCCTCGTGTCCCCCCAATGCCTCCACATGTCCCCAGTGTCCCCCCAAGTTCCTAAAGTCCCACATGTCCCATCATGTCCCCCTCATGTCCCCCCAATGTTCCCCATGTTCCCCATGTCCTCCAACGTGCCCCCGATGTCCCCCCATGTCCCAAATGTCTCCCCTATGTCCCCTCATGTCCCCTATGTCCCCTCATGTCCCCCCTGTCCCCCCAATGTCCCCCATGTTCCCCATGTCCCTCAATGTCCCCCCATGCATCTGTGTCCCCAATGTCCAACCACATTCCCCTGTGTCCCCCCTGTCTCCCATCTCCCTCCATGTCCCCCCACATGCCCCATATCCCCCATGTCCCCCCCAATGTCCCCACTGCCCCCCGTGCGTCCCCCATGTCCCCCATGTGCCTGTGCACTCCATGTCCCCCGTGTCCCCTCATGTGTCCCCATGTCCCCCCAATGTCCCCATGTCCCCATGTCCCACACCTGTGACCCCCCCATGTGCCCCATATCCCCCCTGTACCCATTCTCCTTGTGTCCCCCCGTGCCCCCCACATCCCTGTGTTCCCCCCATGTCCCCCCCAGACCATTTCCCCCCGACCTTCCCAAACCCCATGGGGGTACCGCTGTCCCCTTGTGTCCCCATTGTCCCCCCCGTCTGGCCATCCTGCTGCCACCCACGCGGCCGTGTCCCCTCCTCGCCCGTCCCACAGTGTGTCCCCCGCTCCCCCCGGCCCCGCTGACTGAAGGCGGCACCTGCGGTGCTCAAATAGCACCGGGGGCCGGGACGGGGCCACTGAGGCTGGGACGGGGCTGGGGAGGCCGGGACGGAGTCCGGAGGACGGTGAGGGTGGCTGGGGGGGGATATGGGGCAGGGGGCTGGGGGCCGGGGGAGCTGAGGGGGTGACGGGGGTGTCGGGGAGCGGGGAAGGGGATGGGGAGAGGAATTGGGATGGGGTGGGGTGGGGGACGCCAGGGGGAGGCTGGGAGGGGGAATGGGGAGAGGATTTGGGGGAGACGGGAGGGGGACGGGGCAGGGTTTGGGATGGGGGGGGTTGGGAGGAGAGGGGGCAATGGGGTGGGGGAGAGCTCGGGGTGGGGGGAGGCAGGGGGGGAGGCTGGGGGGGGGCACAGCGAGCCCCCCGCTGACAGCCCTGCGGCCCCGCAGCAGCAGCATGGAGCCCCATGGAGACCCTGCCCCCGGAGACCCCAAATCCACTGCCCCCAACATGGGGGACCCCACGCAGCCTCCCGGGGGGGCGGCGGAGGCTGGGGGGGAGGCCAAGGAGGAGGCAGCGAAGGATAACGGGGGGGAGGCCAAAGGAGAAGAGGGTGGGGGGGGGGAGGCCACGGTGGAGGCAGCAAGGGATAACGGGGTAGAGGCCAAGGTGGAGGCTGCAAAGGATAACGGGGGGGAGGCCAAGGGAGAAGAAGATGGGGGTGAGGCCAAGGCGGAGGCAGTGAAGGGCACCGGGAGTGAGGCTGGAAAGGGCGCTGGGGACGAGGCCAAGGCAACGGAGGAGGCCGCTAGGGATGGGGGCGAGGGGGAGGCTGCGAAAGGAGCCGGGAGCGAGGCCGGGGGAGCGGAGGCTGCCGGGGGCGAGGCTGATGGGGAGGCAGCGGTGAAGGAGCCCCCAGTAGCACCAGCTGCTGGGGGAGAGGCCGAGGCGGAGGAGAAGGCTGAGCCGGCGGCTACAGGCGGCCCCCGGGGCCGGCAGGTGAGAGGGGACACGAGCAGGGTGGCACAGCTGGGGACAGGGGACAGAGGGCCAGGACGCGGTGCCACGTCCCGCTGCCACCCCGCCTGTGCCCGGCAGGAGCCCACCTGGCTGCAGGACGAGGAGGACGAGCTGTGGCCCGAGTTCCCCCCCTGCTCACCCAGCACCGAGGGGGCCGCCAGCCCCACGTCCCCCCTCTCTCCCACATCCCCCATGTCCCCTACGTCTCCCCTGTCCCCTGTGTCCCCCACATCCCCCACAGGTAAGGGCCGTACTGGGCAGGGACACTGGAGCCCCCTATAGATCCCCTACAGATCCCCTACAGATCCCCACATCCCCTCCCTATAGGCTCTGTCCCCAGCCCAGGGATGCCCCTCAACCTGGGACCCTGCACCCAAGGGTGCCCCCAGGGGGTGTCCCCATGCGGGGTGCCCCCTCCCACCCCACTGACCCCTCTGATTTCCCCCACAGCTGGTGCTGAGGGCTCGGGAGGCAGCGAGAGGTGAGAGCCGGGGGGTGGGACCCCAAAACCCGGCTGTCCCCATCGGTGGCACCCCCAGCGGTGCCCCCGTCCCCACGCACGGTGGCCACACCTGTGTCCCCAGGGCTGCGTCCCCAGGGGGGCCACGGGACCGGGCGCCCCCCAGGGTGGTGGCCGTGGGACGGCCACGGGCGAGTGCCAAGGCACAGGGGCGCAGCGCCATCCTGGAGAAGTTTGGAGGGTGAGTGGGGCCTGGGGGGGGGACAGGGGGCAGTGGGGGCTCAATGGGGTGGCTGGGGGGGAATGGGGTGCGTGAAGTAGTTGGGGAGGGAACGGTGTTATGGGGCATGTGGCAGAGGGGGATACAGGGGACGTGGGGCACGGGGCTGCTGGGGAAGGGCCCCATGAGGGAAACGAACCCACGGGGGACACCGTGCACTACCCCACGGAGCGGGTCGGCCATAGGGCAGCCAAGGGCCCGGCCCCACACCTGAAGCGCCCGGGGGGCGCCGGCTCGGTGAAGGCCATGCTGCTGGAGTGGTGCCGCGCCAGGACCCGCGGCTACCAGGTGAGGGGCGGCGGGGCGGGGGGCCGGGGGGGCTGCCGGCACCCTGACCCCCCCCTGCCCGCCCAGCACGTGGACATCCAGAACTTCACGGGGAGCTGGGGCAGCGGCCTGGCCTTCTGCGCCCTCATCCACAGCTTCTTCCCCGACGCCTTCGACTACGGCAGCCTCCAGCCCCAGGACCGCCGGCACAACTTCACCCTGGCCTTTGCCACCGCAGAGTGAGCGCGTCCCCGTCCCCGTCCCCTCCGGATGGTGGCACTTGGCCCCACGGGGAGGGTCAGGGTGGGAATCGGGACATTTCTGCTCAGAAACAGCAGTGAGGCGTTGGGACGGGTTGCCCAGGGAGGTGGTGGGGTCACCGTCCCTGGGGGTGTTCAAGGAGAGGCTGGACGTGGTGCTTGGGGACGGGGTTTGGTGGGGAAATCGGAGGTAGGGGACGGTTGGGCCAGGTGATTTTGGGGTCTTCCCAACCCTCATGACTCCGATGCTGTGATTTTAGGGCGCGGGCCGACTGCGCCCCGCTGCTGGACGTGGAGGACATGCTGCGGCTGGCGGTGCCCGACGCCAAGTGCGTCTACACCTACGTGCAGGAGCTGTACCGCAGCCTGGTGGCCAAGGGGCTGGTGAAGACCAAGAAGCGCTGAGCCCCCTCCCCGGCCCCCAGCGCCCACCCCGCTCCCCGCCCCAGCGTTTCGTCCCCCCGGCAGTAAAGGTTTGCAGTGCCCGGCCTCGTCTCTATTTTTCGGGGACCCCACGGTGTTGAAGGCTCACGGAGATGAACCAGCAGGGGGAATAAATTAATTACTTTATGGATGGAGTGGGGGCGATGCCCAGGCCCCGTGGGGGCTCAGGAGGGGGCCGGGGTGCTGAGCTGAGCTCAGGACCCGGGAGGCTCTGGCCGCGGCTCGGCGTGGCTGCGGGTGTGCTCCTCTGCACGCCGCCAGAAGGTTTCGGGCTGCTCGCCCAGCTCGCGGGCCAGCTCCAGCCGCATCACCCGCTCCCTGTCGGGGTGGTCCAGCAGCAGCAGCAGGTCCTGCAGCACTGCGGGGGGTACACGGGGGGTTGGGGGGGGTCAGCGCCCGGATCCTCCGCACCCCGGCACCCCCCGGCCCCCAGCACCCACCGTGGACGGCGCAGGTGGTGTGCTGCCAGCAGTGAAGGGAGGTGAGGGGCTGGCAGACGCTGCCATCCTCGCCCACGCCGGGGTGGTAGATGCTGGTCAGGAGCCTGGCGCGGGGGGGGGCCAGCGGGTGGTGCGGGGAGAAGACCAGCTCGAAGCGGAAGGCGCCCATGTTATAGGGGGGGTTGTTCTGAGGCACAAAGCGGGGCGTCTCAGCCCCCCAGTGCCGCCCGGGCACGGAGGGGATCCCCCCGGGATAGCCCCCACGGAGCACCCGCAGCCCCGTGTGCCCCATGGGGGGGTGGGAACCCCACCCACAGCCCCCTGGCTGCCCCCACATCCCCCCCAGTCTGCACGGTGTCCCCAGGGGAAGCCCCCCCATAGTGCTTCCCACAATAAGGACACCCCCCCCGTGTCCCCAAGGACCCCTGTGCACCCCAAAAACCCCTGGGACCCCCCACGCACCCATGGCACCCCTGTGCACCCCTCACGCCCCTGAGCCCCCCCTCCCCAGGACCTCCCCTGTATCCCCCCACACCCCCAGAACCCCCTTCCCCCAGGACCCCCCCGTGACCTCCCCACCCCCAGGCCCTCCCCAGGCCCCCCACTCACGGGCAGCAGCAGCCCCCCCCAGCGCAGCACGTCGCCCCCCAGCAGCTGCAGATCGCAGACCCCCTTCCACTGCCGCGCCTCCTCCAGGTCCTGCGGGGGGGGGGGAACGAGATTAGGGGTGGGGCCACCCCAGTACACGCCCCGACGGGGAAACGAAACTGGAAGTCGGCACCCACCGGCACCCCACGGCACCCCACGGCACCCACCGACACCCCATGGCACCCGCTGCCACCCCACAGCACTGGGACCCACTGGGACCCCCCGGCATTGGGACCCTCCTGGCACCGCACCCCCTGACACCCCCTGGCACCCACCGACACCCCCTGACACCCCCTGACACCCACTGGCACCCACCAGCACCAGGATCCCCCCCGCACCCTCACCTCGGGGCCAGCACCCCCCAAATGCCACCAGCACCCCCCACAACCCCCTGCCCCAAATACCGCCCCGCTGCACCCCAGTACCGGGACCCCCACCCCATTGGGGTGGGCACCCAGCGTGCCGCCCCCGGTGCCCCCACCCACCCGTGCCAGCCTCCTGCTCATGGCCATCGGTGCCAGGTGCCGGGTGCCGGGTGCTGGGTGTCCCGTTGGGCACCTCGGGGTGGGACCCACCCGAGGCCACCCCTTTGGGGGTGGGGTAAGAGGCTGTGGCCCCTCCCTGAACATGGGGGCCAGGGGGGGCAGATGGGGCAATTGGTGGCTGGGCACCTCGGGGGGCATAAAGATGGGGACGCTGGGTGGCTGGGCCGTCCCTTGTCACCTTGGGGGTCACGGAAAAGGGGTCGTTGGGTGGGTAGGCTGCCCTACCCCAGCTCCCAGTGGGTGCCCCATAAGGGGGGCAGGTCCTCCAGCCGCTGTGGGGTGGGCCGGGCGATGTGGGGTCAGCACCTCTGACCGCGGGTGCCCCCGCCAAGCCCGGCCCTCAGCCCCCCCTGCACCCTCCCTCCGCCGGGGCTGATTTACGGGAAGCCTCCCCGGCCTCCCGCCCTCCTTAATCTTTAACCACGCGGGGCTGCGGCCGGCCAGTTCCCCCCAGCGCCCGGCCGGACACTCGGGGAGCACCCCACTGGCACCCAGGTGGGACGGGGGCGGCCCCCTCCGTCGCCCAGGGCTGCTGGGGGATGTTGGGCAGGGGGCTCGGGGGGCTGGGGTGCACGGTTTGTGGGTACGGGGGCTGGAGTGGGGGCGTCGGGTGCCCTTCGGAGCCGTGACCAGTGCTTGCCCACCAGGATGGCCACCGCGAGGTTCTGCCTGCCCCTGCTGTGGGTGGTGGCCGCAGCCTCTGCCGCTGTCACCCCGGTAAGTGTGGCCCAGGGACGTGGGCTCCCCACCCCCGGGTGCCCCCCTGCCCGCCCTCACCGGGGTCCCCGTGCCCAGGTCCCCACGCCGGAGGCTTCTCCCAGCACACTGAGCCTGGGCACCCTGCAGCCGGCACAGACGGTGTCCCCACGTCCCACCCCAGCCCCTCTGGGGGACGTGGGGACACCGTCCCCGCCTGCGCCCAGCCCCGAGGAGGAGCCCACCCTGGACGTCACCCTCGAGAGCAAGGAGCCCCTGGACACCCAGGAGCCAGGGCCAGCACCTGAGGAGCACGGGACCACCACCAGCGGGAGCACAGCAGGAGCTGCCCCCGGGACCACCGAGGATCCCTTCGGCACCCTGAGCACGAGCACCCCGCCGTGCCCCGGCGACGAGGACCCCCCCGAGGCCTGCGGGGCACCCACGGGGGCGCAGAGGGCGGCGGTGGCCGAGGCCCTGGGCACCTTCGCCGTGCGTTTCTACCGGCACATGGCGGAGGCGGCCGAGCCCGGCGCCAACCTGCTCTTCTCCCCCCTCAACGTGGCCCTGGGGCTGTCGCACCTCCTGCTGGGTGAGGGGCTCCGTGGGCACCGCCACCCAGCCTGGCACCCGTGGGTGCCGCTGTGGGTGCCCGCTGAGCCTCAGTGTCGCCTGCAGGTGCTCGGGGTGAGACCCAGGAGCGCTTGGCCGCCGTCCTGGGCTACCCACCGGGGTCGGAGTGCGTGCACGGAGCCCTGCAGCAGCTGGCCGCCGTGCCCGGGCTGCTGGCCGCCTCGCAGATCTTCCACCACCCAGGTGAGCCGGGTGCCAGCGGGGAGGCGGCAAGGATGGGGGCAAACGCAGAGCCTCCTGACGTGCCCCTCCGCTGCGCAGCCCTGTCCCTGCGGCCCCGCTTCCTGAACGAGTCGCTGCGCTTCTACGAGGCCCTGCCGCGGGAGCTGAGCGGCAACGAGAGCCTGGACCTGCAGCGCATCAACGCCTGGGTGCGCCAGGCCACCCGCGGCCGCCTGCCCCAGCTGCTGGCACAGCTGCCCCCCGAGCCGCGCCTGGTGCTGCTCAGCGCCGTGCACTTCCAGGGTATGCTGCTGCCACCCGGGAGCCACCCGGGATCTGCTCTTTGGGTTCTGAGGGTGCTCGCGTGGTCGTTGCCCTGCTGGGACCCCCCGTCCCCACGACGCCCTGTCCCCACGGTCCCGTGTCCCCGCAGCCCGCTGGCAGACGCCGTTCAAGGCCAAGCAGACGATGCCGCTGCCCTTCCTGCGCCACGGCCTCCCGCCTGTGTCCGTGCCCACCATGACCAGCAAGAAGTACCCCGTGGCCTCCTTCACCGACTCCCGCCTGCAGGTCCAGGTACCCACCCCCTCCCAGACATCAATCCCACGGGATTTGGGGTGGGATGTCCCCAACATCCCCGCGGTGACCCGAGGCTCCGTCCCCCAGGTGGGGCGGCTGGAGCTGAGCGAGGGGCTGAGCCTGGTGGTGCTGGTGCCGCGGGGAGCCCCGGAGGCGCTGGGGGCCGTGGAGCGGGCGCTGGACCCCCCGACCTTCCTGGCGCTGCTGCGGAGGGCAGCCGGCACCCCGACACGTGCCACCGCCATCGCCCTGCCCCGCGTGCACCTCGACCTCGCCCTGGACGTGGTGGCCCTGGTCCACGACATGGGTAAGGCACCCCCCGTCGCCCGGCCCTATAACACCCGGGAGGGGTCCCCGATGTCCCCCATGCCCCCAAATGTCCCCCTCCCCGTGTCCCCGTGTCCGTGCTGAGGCCGGGTGCCGCAGACTACGGGCTGTTCCTGGACGCGGAGCTGTGCGGGCTGGCACGGGGCCCGGCGGTGGCGGTGGACGCGGCGCAGCACCGGGCCGTGCTGGCGCTGGACGAGGCCGGCGTGGAGGCGGCGGGGGCCATGGCCACCTCGGTGGCCCGCACGGCCCTGCTGCTGGAGGCGCTGCAGCCCTTCCTCTTCGTCATCTGGGACCACGCCGGCGAAGTCCCCCTCTTCATGGGGCGCCTCAGCGACCCCCAGCCCTGACGCCTGCCCCACAGGGGGCATGGTCCCCTCCTTCCTCCCCTCCTCTCCCTCCCTCTCCCTGCTTCTCTTCTCCCTTCTTCCATCCCTCTCCCCCCCTTCCCATCCCATCCGTCCCTTTTTCTTCCCTCCTTCCCCCTTTCCTCCTCTCCTCCCTCCTTTTCTCTCCTCCCCTTCCCTCCCTCCTTCCCTTGTCCCTCCCTCTCTCCCTGCTTTCACCTCCCCTCCTCCCATCCCATCCCATCCCATCCCATCCCATCCCATCCCATCCCATCCCATCCCATCCCATCCCATCCCATCCCATCCCATCCCATCCCATCCCATCCCACCCCACCTCACCCCACCCATCCCACCCCACCCCACCCCTCCCATTTTCCCCCTTCCCATCCCTCCCTCTCCTCCTCCCCCCCAAACCCCCAGCCCCCTGGGGTGCCGCAGAGCCCCCAGCCCCCAGTCACCCCATCAGCTCCGGGCCTGGGGCCCCAATAAATGCTCTGCCCCCCTGCACGGCTCCTGTTGGAGGGCGGAAGGCAACGAGGGGGGGGTCTATTAGGCTATTTGGGGTAGCAATTTGGGGGCTATCACCACCAGCACGCCCTGGGGGAGCGCTGGGCACGTGCCAGGTGTCCCCCAGGAGGGCCGGGGCTAAGCGAGGGGGGAGCAGCAGTGTCGGGGGGTGACACCTGGCACCTTCCTATAAAAAAAAAAGCTTTTATTCCCCTAAAAAAGCTGCCCGCAGCCTCCCCCCGTGCTGGTGATGGGCCCTGTGATGCCCCGGCAGGGTGCCCCCACCACAGGGCACCGGGAAGGTGCGGAGTTGTGGGGTGGGGGGGACACCGCGCTGCCACCCCGACAGCGGGGTGCCGCGGGGTGCCCCCGGCGTGCCGTCAGTCCCAGCCGTTCTCCTTCACCATGTGCGACGTCTCGATGATGAACTTCCCCTCCTTGTACTTCTGGCTGCTCTCGAAGGCCTGCTCCTGGGGGGAGGGCAGCCTGAGACACCACCCCCCACCCCCATATAGCCCAGGATTTGGGATTTAGGGGTGCCGGGGGCGCGGGCCAACTCACATATTTCCAGCCCAGGGTGGTTTTGCAGCTCTCGCAGAAGATGTCGGCCACCGAGTGCAGCCCGGTGAGCAGCAGGCGCTGCTCGGCTGGCCCGCAGCCCACGTTAACCCTGCGCAAAGCCGGGAGCCGTGGGCATGCCGGGGGTGTCCCCGTCCCCCTCCCCAATGTCCCCTGAGCCCCTCGGGGCAAGTACCCCGGTGCCCGCGGTACTCACACGGAGTTGAAGAGGTAGGCACGGCCATGGCTGCCCTGGAAGGACTGCAGGGACACCAGTCACCAGCGGGGACACCCCCGACCCCACTGCGTCCCCTGGGGGCACCGCCACGGGGGGGAGGTACGGCGACCCCCCTGCCACCCCCGGGACCCCACGCAGGGGATGCTCACCGCCCCGGGGACCCCACAAAATGGATGCCCAGCACCACAGGGACCAGTGCACCCTCCCCCCCAGGGGAGGATGCTCGGCACCCCAGGACCCCATGGGGACACTCGGGGGTACGGGACAGGGACGCAGCGCGGGGGGGGCACCTTGGAGATGAGCTCCTCGTGGCGGGCCAGGTGTGCCCGGCAGTGGACGCAGCTGTAGGTGCGGTGTGAGCGGGGCAGGTAGCTGTGGAAGGTCCTGGGGGGCAGGCAGGCGGCGGGGGGCAGGTGGCGGCGGGCTGGCGGCGGTGGCACCGAGGGTGGCAGGGCCCCGGGGGGCCGGGGGGGCGCGGGGGGCACCGTGCACCCCCCGCACAGCCGCTGGCAGGGGAAGCAGCGCAGCAGGGTGCTGAGAGCCGTCTTTCCTCCCGCGCCGGGGCCCCCCCAAGGGGAGAAGGGGCTGGAAATGGGGGGGGCGACCTGCAAAGGGGGAAAAAAGTGAGGGGGGGCAGCGCTGGGACCCCCCCCACGGGGTGTGCAGGGGGGGACAGTCCCTGGTGTGTCCCCCTTGGGGACATGGGGGGGGGCAGGGGGATAAGGAGGTGTAGGGGGGTTTTGGGGGGGTCTGAGGGGGTCCAAGGGGGTGCAGGGGGGCCGGTGCCGTGCTCACCGCCTGCCGCTGTCCCCGCTGTCCCCGCTGTCCCCGGTGTCGCCGTCCCCGGTGCCGGCACCGGGCGGGAGGAGGGGGGTGGGGATGGAGGGGGGTGGGGGTGGGGGGGGCACCGCACGCCCGGGGACTGCATCACGGCACCGTGACTCATCCCCCCCCCGCGTGACGTCACTGTGACGTCACCGCCGTGCTGGCACTGCTGTGATGTCACCACCATGATGTCACCACCATGACGTCACCCCCGAGGGGTATGCTGCAGAGACAGGGCTGTGCGTGTCACCTCGGGGTCTCCTCCCCCTTCTCGGGGTCCCTCCTCCCCCAGCCTCCACTCCCCGCAGAGGGCCCCCCGGGGAGGGGCATGCAAATGAGATGCAAATTAGTTTGGTGCAGGGAGGGGAGGGCTGTGCGCGAGTGGTGTGCAAACACAGTGTGAATGGAGCCGGGGGGGAGCACACGGTGATAGATAGCCCCAATCAGGGCTACAGACCCCCGGTGGGGGGGCTGTATGCAAATGAGATGCTAATTAACCGTGGGGGCAGCGCCCGGACTACAACACCCAGAATGCCCCGCGCGACTGCCATGGCAACCGCGCCTCCCGGCGGGCTGTAGTGACCTCACTTCCGGCGCGGCGCGCGGCCCTTCAGGGCGCCGGTAGGCGGGAGGGGGGGCGCCATGTTGGGGGGGGCCGGGACCCAGAGCCGGGAGGGGGCACCCAGAGGGGCCCGGGGGGGCTGAGGGGGGCTCGGAGGGGCTGAGAAGGGACCGGGGGAGCCGAGGGGGCCCGGGGGGAGCAGAAGCGGGCGAGGGGCGAGGCCCCGGCGCTGCAGCCCCCTCAGGGCCGGCGCCAAGATGGCGGAGGAGGGCGGCGAGGAGAAGAAGCAGGTGGCCAAGTTCGAGCTGGAGCGCGAGACCGAGCTGCGCTTCGAGGTGGAGGCCTCGCAGACGGTGCAGATGGAGCTGCTGACCGGCATGGCCGAGGTGTTCGGCACCGAGCTGACCCGCAACAAGAAGTTCACCTTCGACGCCGGCGCCAAGGTGGCCGTCTTCACCTGGCACGGCTGCAGCGTGCAGCTCAGCGGGCGCACCGAGGTGGCCTACGTGTCCAAGGACACCCCCATGCTGCTCTACCTCAACACGCACACGGCCCTGGAGCAGATGCGCCGGCAGGCGGAGCGCGAGGACGAGCGGGGGCCCCGCGTCATGGTGGTGGGCCCCACCGACGTGGGCAAGTCCACCGTGTGCCGCCTGCTGCTCAACTACGCCGTGCGCCTGGGCCGCCGGCCCACCTTCGTGGAGCTGGACGTGGGCCAGGGCTCCGTCTCCATCCCTGGCACCATGGGCGCCCTCTACATCGAGCGGCCGGCGGACGTGGAGGAGGGGTTTTCGCTCCAGGCCCCGCTGGTCTACCACTTCGGCTCCACCACGCCGGGCACCAACATCAAGCTCTACAACAAGGTGAGCCCCGGGGATCTCGCCCCACCTGCAGCAGGGCAGGGGTTCCCTGCCCGCCTCTGTGAGTCTGGGGTCACCCCGTTGGTTTTGGTGCTGTGTAACACCACAGCTGTGCCTGGCTGAGCTGGGACATGGGGCTCAGCATGGGTGTCAGCTCGCACAGAGGAGCTTGGCCCTGCCAGCTCTGCTAGAATTGAAGCTGCGTGGCTTCCTTTCCCTTCCCGCTGCCCCCAGCCAGGCTGTCTGTGAGCAGAGAGCCCCCAGGCAGAAAGAGATCCCACAAATGCACATAGAAGCCGATTTGGACTCGCAGTGTCCTGCTGCACCTGCTGCTTGGTGACAGTTGGAGGCCCCTGTTTGGCCTGGAGCCGTCCTCAGCCCTGCTCTTGCCCCTGTCCAATCTGTGGGACACCGGGGAGCAGCTCTCCTGGTGTGGCTGAGCACCCTTAAGGTCTTGTAATGTGATTTAGGAACGGCTCCAGCACCGAGCCTGGCAGCTGACTGGGAGGATTTCCCCCCAGGGGGTTGTCCATGAACCAGACATCATTCCTGTGTCAGCAAATAAACCTGCCAAGCGCTTTTAGGGACGTTGCTGATGGTCAACCTGTCCCTAAGAACGGGACATAGCCTCGTGGCGTGGCCTCCTGCCCACCCCCATCAGAACTGACATGGTTTGGGTTGCACACCCTGAGAGCAGGTCCCAAAGGTGATGGTGAGAGGTTTTTGGGGGGTGAGTTTTGGGACGCTGAAGTCAAGGTTATTTGGGGTGACGCGGTGAGGTGTGGGCTGGCTGTGAGGAGCGAGGGAGGGGCAGGGGGAAGAGCCCAGCTCCCGTTGTGCCCCCAAAGCTCTCCCCGTCTGCCCCGCAGATCACGTCCCGCCTGGCCGACGTCTTCAACCAGCGCTGCGAGGTGAACCGGCGCGCCTCGGTGAGCGGCTGCGTCATCAACACGTGCGGCTGGGTGAAGGGCTCGGGCTACCAGGCGCTGGTGCACGCCGCTTCCGCCTTCGAGGTGGACGTGGTGGTGGTGCTGGACCAGGAGCGCCTCTACAACGAGCTCAAGAGGGACCTGCCCCACTTCGTGCGCACCGTGCTGCTCCCCAAATCCGGCGGGGTGGTGGAGCGCTCCAAGGACTTCCGCCGCGAGTGCCGGGACGACCGCATCCGCGAGTACTTCTACGGCTTCCGGGGCTGCTTCTACCCGCACGCCTTCGACGTCAAGTTCTCCGACGTCAAGATCTACAAGGTGGGGGCACCCACCATCCCGGACTCCTGCCTGCCGCTGGGGATGTCGCAGGAGGACAACCAGCTGAAGCTGGTGCCGGTGACGCCGGGCCGGGACATGGTGCACCACCTGCTGAGCGTCAGCATGGCCGACAGCGCCGACGACAACATCTCGGAGACCAGCGTGGCCGGCTTCATCGTGGTCACCGGCGTCGACCTGGAGCGCCAGGTCTTCACCGTGCTCTCGCCCGCGCCTCGCCCCCTGCCCAAGAACTTCCTCCTCATCATGGACATCCGCTTCATGGACCTCAAGTAGCGCCCCCGCCCCCTTTTCTCGCAGCCCCCTTTTTGTACCGCTTCTTATTAAAGCCCTGCCTCGGGCTCCTGCCTCCTGCTGCCTTCTGCCCCCGGCCGCGGGGAGGGCACCCGGGGGTGCTCACGGCGAGCCCCCAGCCCCGGGACGACCGCCCAAATCCCCGCTGGGTGTGCCTGGGGGGGCGCCCGGGCACCCCCTTTTCCCCTGTAGGGTTCCCGTGCCCCGGGGCTGAGCTTTGGGATCTTGCCCCCGTCCCAATCCCGTGCCCGGGGCTCCCTTCGCACGTGGTACGTTCCCCCCCGTTTACACATGGTACGTCCCAATATGGCAAACTATGCGCATGCGCCACTCTGCCCCCCGAAGCCGCTCCCCATGCCCACACTCTGCCCTTCCTTCCCCTTCCCGCTCTGCGCATGCGCTATTCCACTCCCCGAAGCCACCCTCATGCCCACACCCCGCCCTTCCTTCCCTCCTCCCTCTCTGCGCATGCGCCTCACTCCCCCCGCAGCCACCCCCATGCCCTCACTCCACCCCACCTTCCCTCCCTCTCCTCCCTGCGCATGCGCGCCCCCCGCCCCGCTCCTTCCAGGCGGTTCCCCGGGCGGCAGCCAATGAGCAGCGGCGGGCGGCGCGCAGCCTCACTGCGCAGGCGCGGCCGTGACGTAGTGGCCGGGCCGCCGGAGCGCGGCGACGGTGTGGGCCCGGAGCGCTGCCCCGCCGCCGCCTGGGCCGCGCCGAGCCGGTGAGTGCCGGGGGGGGCCCGGGGCGGCCCTGACGGCCCCCGGCGGCACCGGGGCCGCCCCCATCGCGCCCGCAGCGCCCCCGGACCGCCCGCGGCGCCCCCCGGACTCCCCTCCCCCCTCCCCGGGTCTCCCCGGGCCTCCCCCGCCCCTCCCCGGGCAGCCCCCGGTGCCCGGCCCCGGCTGTGCCCCCGTTCCTTCGAGCCTTCCCCCCCCCTCCCGCCTCCGGTTCCGGCGGTTCGCTCCCCGGGAGGGGCTCCCGGTGCTGCCCGGCCCCTGCCCGTGTGCCGGGGGCGTTGCGGGGTGGTTACGGGGTGGTTGCGGGGCTGGGGGCGTTCGTCGGGGTGCTCGGGGGGGGTGTGCGGCACCCCCAGCAGCTCCCTCGCGTGCCCGGCCCAGGGGGCCGCTTCCTGCTGCGCCTGCCCTGCCTCCCGGCTGCCTCAGCACGGCTCCTGCAGCCCTGCCGGGCCGGGATCCGTGCGGTCACACAGGGGTTGGGTGGGGAGGGCGCTGAGGATCGTGTGTGCCACCCCCTGCCGGGGCAGGGACCCTCCCGGCAGCCCAGGCTGCCCCAGCCCCGTCCCACCCGGCCTTGGGCACCTCCTCAGTGCCCTTTGATCGTCTCCGTGGCCTCCTTTGGGTTCGCCCCAACGGCACGACCGTGTCCGTGCTGCGGGTGTCAGGGGGGCTGAGTTTTTGGGGAGCAGGACGTGAGGCAGGGATCCGTGCGGCTTCCCTGGGCTGGGGGAGGCTCCGTCCCGGCCGGCTGGGCGAGGTGGAGCAGCAAAACCTCCCCACAGGCGTGCTTCTGGCAGGTTGATTTTTGAGAAGCTGGCGTGTGAATTCGCAGGGCTTTGGTTCCCGTGGCCTGGTGGTGTGGCCAGAAGCTCGGCGCCTGCTCCTGGCCACACGCTGCTGCCCTGCCTGGGGAGGAACTGCTCCTTGCAGCGCGTTTCTGCGCTGTTCTCCGGCCCCGCTGACGTAATGGGCCGTGCTGGCAGGTGTTCAACCTGACTTCTTGCTAAGCGGGGCCAGATTGTCGGCGTGAAGCCTGTTAATCCCAAATTACCGGCCCCGGGGAGCTGCTCGCGTCTCCCTGTGACGAGAGAAAAGCCCCGCGGAGCCTCCCCTTCATCTCGCTGCTTCAGGAGAGGGGGACTTGGGCACCCGACACTACAGAGCTGGGGTGCAAAACCCAGCTGTGACCTCGTCTGGAGTGAAGCGAGGAGAGTCAGGCAACTCGGCGGCCTGCATTTAAGGCTGGGGAGGTGGCAAACGGGCGGAGCTGGCGTCACTGAGGGGCTGTGGAGCAAAAGGAGCGTGCTGGGGCTGGGTTTCACCTCCTGGGCGCGGGCGGTGCAGACACGGCGGGCTGGGGACGGGGCAGAGCACACCCCGCTGTCCCGCCGCCCCGGGCTTGCGTCAGTGGGAAGGAATGGTTTGGCTGCCCGGCCCGCGGAGGCACGGCGGGGCAGGTTTGGGGCGGGCTGGGAGCTGCTGCGTGCTTGGGAACATGGAGGGGAGCTCGTCAGCACGCTCCTCTCCACGGGTTGCTCCCAGCACGGCGAGGAGCTGTGGTGGAAACCCCAAAGGAGAAGGAAAAGGGAGTCCCCGGTGCCACAGGAGCCCGTAAAGCCTGACTGGGAGGAGCAGGGAGGAGGGCAGGGCCCCAGAGGCGTGGGAAGGAGGGGCTGGAAGGGGCTGGGGACAGCAGCAGAGCACGGGTGTCCCTCAGGTGAGCGGGGTGCGGCTGGCCTCTGGGGCTGGGGAAGGGCGGAGAGATCGGGAGAGCCTGAAGGAGATGGGCTGTGGGGAGAGCGGGTGTGAGCGTGGTGGGTCAGCCTGGGGGGGTTCTGCGTGTGGCTGGCTTCTCCTGGGTGGGAACTTGGAATTTTTGGGCAGTCCCATCTGGAGCCAGGGGTTGCACTCGGTGATCCTTGTGGGTCCTGTCCAGCTCAGGGCACTCTGGGCTCTGTTCCCTGCCTCCCTCTGTGGGGGGCTCGCTCCTTCACGGCCCCAGGTGGGGTTTTGCTGAGCTGTGGGGGAAGCAGAGCGCCGACAGCACGAGGAGCAGAGCCGCAGAGGTCCCTGCAGGAGGAACAGCCCCGAGCTGGGCTCTGCCGGGGTGTGTTGGGCTGTGAGGCGTGGCTGTGTTGTGGCACAGCACCGGGGCAGGGAGCCCTCACCTTGCGTTCCCCTGCAGCCCCGAGAGGAGTTTCCAGGTGGACGCAGAGTGGGAGCACAGCGCTCATGTTTCCAGAGCACCACCTGGGTTTCCGAAGCTGGGCTGGCTCTGTGCAGGGCCGCAGAGGGAGCGGCTCCCCCATTACTCAGCCCCAGTGCCCCGCCGCCGGGTTAATTGCGACGCCTGGGTGTCATTAAACGCGCCTCTAATTCTGCGCCGCGGCGCTCCCGACCCCCGCCAGCGTTGAGTCAGCGCCGCCCATTGCCCTGCCCGCCCCACAGGACAAAACTGGGGGAGCAGCAGGGGATGGGACCGGGGGAGGAAGACGAGGAGCTGGGCTTTGGGGCGGCTCGCTGCCTCCCGCTCCCCTTTTGGGGCCGGTTTCTCCAGCAGCCGGGCCTCCTGCTGCCAGCGCAGGTCCCGCCAGTTCCGCCCCTGCTGGGGACACTGGTGGTGGCCCCGGGCATCCCCCGGGGGACAGGGGCCGGGATTGCCGGCCTCCTGCAGCCTCTGCCCTGCCATTAGGGCTCGGAGCCTTTGATTAGCCCCTTTCCCTCGGCGGTTCACAGCAGCAGGGCGAGCGGCTGGGAGGCAGCCGCCGGCCGCCAGCCTGGCTCTCCCCATCCAGGTAGCGGCGTTCTCGCCCTCCCGGTGGGGTTCTGCGGGGTATTTCCACTCGAACACCTCGATTGCCTTGCTGATTTATTTCCCTTCTCTTTTCCAGGTGATGCCCAACGCCCGATTTTAATGGTTTTATGCATTTTTTTTAAACGTATGGATTAACGAGGAGCGGCTTCACCTCCTCTCCGAGATGGAGCCGGATGGAGCAGGCGCCGCTCAGGCCACAGGCGAGGCAGAGCCGTGCAGCACCCTCCTCACCTCCAGCACCCTGCGGGGCTTGTGAGAGCCCTCCCTGACAGCTCTGCCCAGGAACTGGCCCCAAGTGGTCTCCGCGGGGCAGATTTGATGAAATTCCCCTCGGTTTGCAGCAGCCGGGTGGAAACGAAGCCTGCTGGGAGGCCGGAGGGCCGGGAGGAGGAAGGAACGAGAAGGAAGAGGGTGAAACCGCGCTCCACGGGGCCTTCCCCTGCAGCCCCCCTCGCGCAGAAAGGATTTACAGCTCAGCCTCGCACCAGCTGTTCCTCGGCTTTGCCTGGCCGGGGAGAAATAAATAAAATTAAACGGCCACCGCCGGGCAGCCGGCCCCGCAGCCCGCAGGAATCAGGGAGAGTGCTGCTGTGACCGGCGAGGGGGAGGAGGAGGAGGAGGAGGCCAAGTGGGTCGCCGGGGAGACGTCCCCGTCCCCCTCCTCCCTGCGCCCACCAAGGGGCTGCGGGGCTGGGAGGGCGGCGCAGCTCCCGGCGGGGCTTTGTGCCGCCAGCTCCTCACCTCCACGCCAGCACGGGCCACGTGGGGACTTTTTCGGAGGCCGGCGCCTGACCTAGGGGCTCTCAGCCTGACGGCTGGGTGAAACCCAGACCCGCTTCTCAGCTCAGAGTTGTGAATTTTGGGTTCTGGACTCTCGCGGGGCTCCTCGGGGCCGTCCGGAGGCCGCAGCGGACTTCTCCCGGCCTCCTGCTGCGGCCGGAGCTCGCTCGGGGAGGCCGGGCAGCGCCTCGGCCCCTTCCTCCTCCCCTCCCCTTCTCACCTGGCTCTGACTCCAGCTGGGCCTGGGCTATGCTGCAGGGCGGATTCCCCAGCAGAGCTCCACCATGCCAGCAGCGTCCGCAAAGAGGTTCAAACCCAGCAAGTACGTCCCGGTCTCGGCCGCTGCCATCTTCCTAGTGGGAGCCACCACCCTCTTCTTCGCCTTCACGTGAGTCCTCCTGCTTTTCGGGGCCCCCGTGGGGTGGTGGCAGCGGGAGCAGCAGGGCAGGGCGGCTGGAATCACAGGCCAGCGGGCGCGGGGTAACCTGCTCGGGAGCACCTCGGGGAGCTGGGGCACTTTCACACGGGTTTCACTGGGGCCGGCTCGGCCAGGGAGGGAGGGAGGTGGAACCGCCGGGGCAGTTTGTCCGGCCCTGCCCCTCCTACGGGAAGAGGGCCCCGCTCCTTGTGGCCGAGGAGCCAGCAGCAGCACGGGCAGGGGGGTGTTTATGGGGCGGCAGGGGGTGTTTTTGGGGTTGCAGGGAGGTGTTTTTGGGGTTGCAGGGGGGATCCGTGCCTGCGGAGGGGAGGAGGAGCCGTGCTGGGAGAGGAGGAGGTGTGGGGCTGCGGGCGTGCCGCGGCGCTGCCTTGCCCCCAGCGCTCTCATGTGCTGCCAGCGACAAGTCCCGGCACAGCCGGGCAGGCTGTGCACCACAGCTCAGGGAGCAGACCCGCCGAGCTCCCCGGGACCTGCGTGGCTGCAGCAGGGAGCAGCCTTCCTCCTCCTCCTCCTCCTCCTCCTCCTCCTCCCTGTTAGGGGCCGTGGGTTTTGGGTACGGTCTGGGTAACGTGGAGTCCCTGTGCCCCATGGGGTTTGGTGCCTCCTGTGGGACCCGTCCCCAGGCTGGAGCCTCCTCCCCAGCTGTTTTGGGCTCGGGCTGACCCTATAAGCCGTGCAGGTCCCTGTGTCCCGTTCCCCCCCTCCTCCCCGAGGTGCCAGCCGGGCAGGGTTTAAAGTCCCCTGGGTGCAGCAGGGCCCCTGGCAGCTCTCCCAGCCGCTCGGGTCTCGCCGTGCCTGATAAGGCCGGGGGTTTGGGGCTGCCCCAAAGGGCAACGCCAGCCCCTGCAATCAGCGCTCCTTCCCCGGGGCCAGGGGTCAGAGGGTGGCACCGGGCTCCTCCCGGGAGGCTCAGTCCCTCCGTGCCCCCACGCTGGGTGCCCGGCCACCCCCAGATGATGGCAGGGGGGTTCCTCCCCATGGCAGCCCCGTCTGTGTCCCTGCTGGGGTCCTTTTGGGGCTCTGGCCGGCCCATTTGGCTCGGCCCTGCTGTCAGCGTTCCTGCTGGCAGTGACTAACGCGGTGATGGGGCTTAATGGTGGCCCTGGCTGCCCTCTGTTCCTTTCAAGCCAAGATTTTGGGCTTGGACGCGGCTTTCCTAGAGAGAGGGGCTCCTGGAAGGGCTTCCCCACCTTCTGCCTCCCCTCCGAGCGGGGCTGGGAGCCTCCCGTGGAGTCGGGGCGTTGGGTGCAGGGACAGGGAGCTCGGCCCTGCCCTTCCCCGGGGCAAAGTCCCCCGAGGAGGAGGCGCCATGCCCTCAGCCCCATCCACGCGAGGAGTGGGGTTGGAAAAAAAACCCGAGGGCAACCCCGGCTGTCCTGCGGGGCGGCTCAGCTCCCGTGGGGCCAAAGCCCTGCGTGCAGCCACCTCTCCTCCTCCTCCCCCTCCTCCTCCTCCTCCTCCTGCTCGGCGCCCTGCCCCGCCGGGCTGGCAGCACCCGCCGGGCGGCCTCGGGAGGCAGAGCCGGCACGGCCGGTGCGGCACAGGGCTGCCGGGGAGCCGCTCCCAGCCCCGCAGAGCTCCCGGGGAAACGCCGGGGCGATGCCGCCGCAGATAGGTGCGGCTGGGGAGGCAGCGCCCGGGGGAGAGGCGCCCTCCTCCCTCCCCAGCTCCCCGCGGGGAAAGCTGTCACCCTCTGCTTCGTGGCGGAGGCGTCGCGGTGTCGAGACCCCACGGACTGCTCGTCCCAGAGGGTGTCAGAGGGCTACGGAGGACCCCACGGCGCCTCGTGCGCTGCCCCCTCCGCTCTCGCTGCCTAAATCCATCCGAGTTGGGTGCTGCGAGGGAAAGAGAGGGACAGATGCTGCCCTAGATCCGGGGGATTAAACTCCCCGCAGCAAAGCAGATTAGGGAATTACTCTGGCGCCTCCGCGGGGGAAGCCCGCTGCCCCGAGCCTGCACCCAGCGGGGCCGGGTGGGCGCTGGCAGCTCCCTCGCCCCGCTCCCAGCCCCGCGCAGGAGCACCGAGGCTGCTCGGGAAATGGTTTTGGGGGATGGGGAAGAACCAAGCTGCCCGGCTCCCCCAGGCCTCCTCCCGCTGCGGTGCTGCACGGCCCCGGGCCGGGTGTCTCAGAGCTGTGTCCCCGCAGGTGCCCGTGGCTCAGCCTCTACGTGTCCCCGGTCATTCCAGTCTACAATGCCGTCGTCTTCCTCTTCGTGCTGGCCAACTTCAGCATGGCCACCTTCATGGACCCAGGCATCTTCCCCCGAGGTGAGCGCGGCTCTCGGCGGGGATCACCTGGGGCAGGGCCAGTTCCTTCCTGGGGGGGGAAAGAGGCTTACGGGGCGGGATGAGGGTCGGGGAAAGCTGGGCTGACCAGGACCAGGTGGCGGCACGCTGCGGGAAGGTCGTGCTGGGTTCGTGGCCCAGCTGGTGGGATCAAGTGGTGAAAGTCACCTAAATGCCGGCCCCCTGTGGGCTCGGGGAGCTCCTCCCTCCTCTGTCTGCGCTCAGCAGTCCCATGGCAGTGAGCTGGGCCCGGTGTGGGGGCAGAGCGGGGTTTTGTCCGCTCAGGAGGGCGGCGGGGCCATGGTGTCGGGCGCCCCGTGCCCTGACGCGTGGCCGTGCCGGCGTTTCCCCGCCAGCTGAAGAAGACGAGGACAAGGAGGACGACTTCCGAGCTCCGCTCTACAAGACGGTGGAAATCAAGGGCATCCAGGTGCGCATGAAGTGGTGCGCCACCTGCCGCTTCTACCGCCCGCCGCGCTGCTCCCACTGCAGCGTCTGCGACAACTGCGTGGAGGTGAGAAACCACCGGGGCCTCTGCACCGTGAGCCCTCAGCCCTAAAACCCCGCGTGTGGGTACGAGGGGCTGCGGCCAGGCCCCTCACTGTGTCTCCTCCCCGCCCCCAGGAGTTCGACCACCACTGCCCCTGGGTGAACAACTGCATCGGGCGCCGCAACTACCGCTACTTCTTCCTCTTCCTGCTCTCGCTCACCACGCACATCATGGGCGTCTTCGGCTTCGGCCTGCTCTACGTCCTCTACCAGGTGGAGCTCTCCGGCGTCCGCATGGCCATCACGTATCCTTCAGGGTGTTTTTTTTGGGGCAGGGCGTTGGTGGGGCCGGGGATGGCACGGGGCAGAGCAGGGCTGCGGCTCTTCCTTAGCGTCGCGCTGGCAGCATGGCCGTGATGTGCGTGGCCAGCTTGTTCTTCATCCCCGTCGCCGGCCTTACCGGCTTCCACGTGGTGCTGGTGGCGAGGGGCCGCACCACCAACGAGCAGGTACGTGTGTGCCGGGTGCTGCGGGGCGCTCAGCTCCTCCCAAAACACCTCCGGGTACCTCGGGGGGCGAGGCAGACGTGGGCAGGGTGGGTTGAGGCACGGGAAGGCACCGGGGGCGTCCCGCAGCCGCTGCCCGTCCCCGCACCGTGCCCCTCGTCCCGCAGGTGACGGGCAAGTTCCGCGGCGGCGTCAACCCCTTCACCAACGGTTGCTGTAAGAACGTCAGCCGGGTCCTGTGCAGCTCCCCAGCCCCCAGGTAAGCGCGGCGCGGCGTGGCGATGCCCGGGGACACCGAGCCGCCCCCAGCTGCAGCCCCTCACCTTCTCCGCCCTCACCAGGTACCTCGGGCGGCCGAGGGCCGAGCAGACGGTGCTGGTGAGGCCCCCCTTCCTGCGGCCCGACGTGTCGGACGGCCAGATCACCGTCAAGATCATGGACAACGGTATCCAGACAGAGCTGAAGAGGACGAAGGTGAGGAAAGTGTTGGGGTCGGCACTCCCCGCCGAGCCCAGGGGCGCGAGCCTGCGTGAGTACAGAACCGAGTGAGCCTCGTCACGCCCCATGTCACCCTCTGTGTCATCTCGTGCTGCGTCCCCATGGGGCAGGCACCGCGCCCGGCCCATGCGGCAGCGACCCCACAAGGCTTGGCACCCTCCATTGCCCTTCCCCGCCCCGTTGTCTGCCCCTGCAGCCCTTCAGAGGTCCCCCTTCCTCCGCACTCGCCAGCAGCCGGGACTGGATGGGCCCAGGGCCGCCGAGAGCCCACTCCTGCATGCTCCCTGCCTGCCGGGGGCACAGCGGGGGCCTCGGCTCCCCCTGACCGCCTGCGCTTTGTCTCTGCAGTCCAAAGGAAGCCTGGAGGTGACGGAGAGCCAGTCCGCTGACGCCGAGCCGCCACCCCCACCTAAGCCAGACCTCAGCCGCTACACGGGCCTGAGGACACACTTAACCCTGGCCACCACCGAGGGTAAGGAAGGCGAGCAGGGCCCCGGCCAGCCGCTGGGCCCGCCAGGAACAGGCTGCAGGGCAGGCCCGAAGCACGTCGGCACGCCGCATGGTGGGGCAGGACGTGCCCGCACCTCCGGGCTGGCGCTGGAAGAAGCCAGGGGGCTGCTCACAGCCAGCCCTGCTCCATCGGAAGAGGGCAGGGACCGGGCTGAGACCGCTCCTCGGCAGCGTGGTGGCCGGCGGGAGCCGCCGTGAGAGGCAGCAGAGGCAGGTTGGCAGGCACAGGAGCACAGGCCTGGCTTGGTGGCAAGGAGCGTGCTTGTTGCAGCCTGCACGGCTCGGGCTCGCTCTCCCCGCTCCCCTGAGCGCCACATCCAGCGCTGCTCGGAGCCTGCAGCGTGGGCTGGCACGAGAGGAGGGGTGAGAGCGGGAGCTCGGACACGGCTGCGTCCCAGTCCCTCCGTGCGCTGCCGGCCCCGCTGACCTTCAGGTCTCGCCGGGGAAGCGCCCCCGGTGCTGCGGGGACCCATTTTCCATCCCCCTCCATCTCAGCCCTCCCCGAGCACCTCCCCTCGACCATCCCTCTCGCCTCCACCTCCGTGGTCTGTCTGCCGCAGGCTCAGAGCCGGTTCTGGGGGGAGGAGGGCGCCGGGCATCGCTCCCTGCACAGCGCCTCGGGCAGCAGCCTCACCGCTGAGCCTCTCTCTCCCTTCCTCCCCCCGCAGACAGCGGCTTGCTAGGCAAGGACAGCCCCCCGACGCCCACCATGTACAAGTACCGGCCCGGCTACAGCAGCAGCAGCAGCTCGGCCGCCTTGCCCCACTCCACCAGCGCCAAGGTAAGGTCACGAGGGGACGTCCCAGCCCTGGCTGTGGCTTTCTGAGCAGGGGACGCCTGTGGGGGGCTCGGCAGGGAGTCGCTGCCTTCCCGGGGGTGACTGCGCTGCGTCCTTCCCCCAGCTGAGCCGGGTGAACAGCCTGAAGGAGCCCAACTCCATCTGCGACGGCGGCCGCAAGCCCAGCTACCGCTCGGAGCCCAGCCTGGAGCCCGAGAGCTTCCGCTCGCCCACCTTCGGCAAGAGCTTCCCCTTCGACCCGCTGTCCAGCGGCTCCCGCTCCTCCAGCCTCAAGTCGGCGCAGGGCACGGGCTTCGAGCTGGGCCACCTGCAGTCCATCCGCTCCGAGGGCACCACCTCCACCTCCTACAAGAGCCTGGCCAACCAGACGCGCAACGGCAGCCTGTCCTACGACAGCCTGCTCACCCCCTCCGACAGCCCCGACTTCGAGTCGGTGCAGGCCGGCCCCGAGCCCGAGGCGCCGGTGGGCTACACCTCGCCCTTCCTCTCGGCACGCATCGCCCAGCAGAGGGAGAGCGACCTGCACGGCCGCTTCGCCGCCGCCACCGCCTCCCCCAAGCACGCGGCGCCCCGCGAGCCCTCGCCCGTGCGCTACGACAATCTGTCCCGCCACATCGTGGCCTCCATCCAGGAGCGCGAGAAGCTGCTGCAGCAGCCGGCGGCGGCGGCGCCGGGCAGGGAGGACGATGCGGGGCCGGCGGACTCGGGCGGCGCCGCCCCCCGCGGCGGCTCCTCTTCTTCCTCGGACGATTGCAAGCGCTCGCCCCTGGGCAAGAACCCGCTCACCCGCCCGGCCCCTCCCCGCTTCGGCAAGCCCGAGCCCCCGCACGCGCTGCGGGCGCGCTCCCTCGGCTCCCCCGAGCAGCCCGCCGCCCCCCACCTGGGCAAATCCGTGTCTTACAGCAGCCAAAAAGCAGCGTCTCAGCCCGAGGCCGAGGAGGTGGCCTTGCAGCCCTTGCTGGCACCCAAGTGAGTACACACATCCCCAAATTCTCCCCAAATCCCCCAATTTTGTCATTTTCTTGCCCTCCCGCTCACCCCCTGTCCCCGCTTCCCCCCGCAGGGACGAGGTGCAGCTGAGGCCATCCTACAGCAAGTCCAATGGGCAGCCCAAGAGCTTGGGGCCGGCCGCCCCCGGCGCAGGGCCCGTGCCCCTCAGCAGCCCCACGCGCGGAGGCGTCAAGAAGGTGTCGGGCGTGGGGGGCACCACCTACGAGATCTCCGTATGAGGGGCGCCCGGGGCCCTCCCCGCGGGCACGGACACACTGCAGTCCCCGGGACCGAGGGGCGGAGGGGCTGGCGGCGCTTCCCTTCCTCATTTTGGGTTTCTCCTCCCCGTTTTCCACCCCCTCCCCAGGACTCGGGTGCTGCCTGGCGCCCCAGCAGCGCCCCTCTTTCCTCCGAGGACCGCGGGGGGGGCCCCCGTCCTGCGGCCCCCCCCACCCGGGCCAGCCACTTGTGGGCCTTGTGCAATCACTCGCTCGCCTAGTGTGGTAGGAATGGATTGTTTTTAAAACCAGAATAACTTTTTTTTATTATTATTGTTACCGGATTCTATTTTTTTTCTCTTTCTGAGTTACCAGGTGTGTGTATATATAAATATCTATATATATAAATATAAATATTAAAAAAAAAAAAAAAAGAAAAAGGAAGAAGCAGAAATTATATATCTGACCCGGAGAGAGGGAGGAAAGCCGGGGCTGCTGCCCACGCACAGGCCCTGCGGGCACCGGACGAGAAGGGGAAGGTGCCTGGGGGCAGCGCCCTGCCCCGCTGAGCTGGGTTGGAGGCTGTGGGGCCGCCTCCTTGCTCCATTTTTTGGGTTTTTGAGCCTCCTGCAGCCCCCGAGGGCACAGGGTGGGAGAAGGGGCGAGGCCCAGGTGCCCCGCACGCCTCCCAAACCCCCCCTCACACCCGCAGCAGGGCTGGGGGGCGCAGGGGGGTCTGGAGAGCCGCTCGTGGGCTCCAGCCGCTCCGCCCCCGTGGCTCCTGCTGGTTTTTATCCGTGTCCCTGGGGGCTGTGGCGGGCTTTCTGCTGTTAGTTCTTCCCCATGGGTGTAGGAGGGGTTCCTGGCTGTCACGCCATTGGTTTTATTTCCATGTGGGGACGAGGGAGGCCGGCGGGGCGCCGCCCCCACAGCAATATTTTCTCATCACATGCCAAAAAAAATCAAAAAACAAAAAACAAAATGCAGATGGGGAGCCCAGCGCTCCCCAGCCCCTGCCTGGGGCCCGGGGCCCTTGACGCGTTACTTCACTCGTTCTCTACGGCAATATCTCTCCCGGGGCCTCTGCAGGGCCACGCCATTGTTGTTTTTTTTATTCTTATTAGCCATTTTAAAATGAGGAATAAAAGGATATTTAATGAGCCATCCCAGCAGGCATGCGTGTGCTTTATTTTAGTGTCCGGGGACGGAGGCTCCCCACAGGGGCTCCTGGTGTCCCTCCCTGCCTCAGCTCCCCCTCCTCAGGGAAGGGAAGGAAAAGGGGGCCAGGAGGGGGGCACTCCGCAGTGCCTTCAGGCCCGGGGCAGAGCCAGCCTGTAGGAAACAGCTCCCAGGGCCCCGCTGCGGGTGAGGGTGCCAGCCGACAGGTAGAGTCACTGCCACCAGCCCCTCCTTAGAGCAGAGACTTTAATTAAAACGTGAGTAAAAAAAAAAAAAAAAAGGTAAACAAGGAAAAAAAAAGAGAGAGAGAGCCCTCAGTGCAGTCCTGGTACGAGGGGCTGAGGGCAGCCAGCCCAGCTCCAGCACAGTCCACGCCTTCCCCTGGTCCCGGCCCTCCGGGTGGGGAGGTGCCTGCCCGGGTCTCCCTGCTGCGCTCCGCAGGAGGGACGAGTCCACGGCGGGGCAGCCGGGGCCCTCCACGGCCACCCAGAGCTCCCCGCGGCCGCCTCACCGCAGGCTGCTGCTGCTGCTGGCCTGGGAGCTGCCCACCCCCGGGTGCTCGGGGCTGTGCCGGTTCTGCGGGGAAGGAGAGAGACGGTGAGGGAGCGGCGGGATCAGCACGGCTCCCCAGCTCTCCCCTGCTCCCCCCCTACCTTCTTTTTCTTTTTCTCTTTCTTCTTCCTCTTCCGCTCAGGATCCTCCTCTTTTTTCTTCTTTTTCTTCTTGTGGTCCGAGTCCGAGGGGGTTTCTGGAGGGACCAGGGGAGGAGGATTAGCGCGGGAGGGGGCACAGGACGAGCCGACAGCCTCACGGCACGGCCCCTTACCAGGGGGGACGGGGTCCTGCGTGCGGCTCTGCTTGTGCTTGTGCTTGTTCTTCTTCTTGGGCGGCTGGATGTGCATCAGCCGGCACTGCTCGGGCAGCTGCGGGAGGAGATGGGGCGGGGTTAGATGGCGCTGGGTGCCCTCTCCTTACTCCTTCCTCCCCCCAGCACCCAAGGGAAGCAGGGTCACCCCTGATGGGTGCCCTGCAGCACCCAGGGGCTCCCTGCCCAGCACCCAGGGACTACCCCCAGCACCCGAGGGGTGTCCCCACTGCCCCCCCAGCCCCCGAGGGGTGCCCCTGCGCCCCCCCCCAGCACCCAGGGTTCCTCCCCAGCACCCATGGGTCCCCCCCCAGCCCCCGGTGCTCACGGGGCCGGCGTGCAGGCGGAAGCCGGTGAGCATGGTGCCGGTGAGGGGCGTGAAGGAGCTGCCGCAGATGGGGGGCTTCTCGATGAGGGAGCGCAGGCTGCTGTTGTCGTGGGAGCCGGGCAGGTCGATCATGCCGGGCAGGTCGGGCAGGAAGTTGCTGAGCTTCTCCTTCACCTTCTTGCCGCAGAACTTGTTGTAGGCGTGCTCCAGGTTGTAGTGCGTGATCAGGTTGGTGCTGCCCGTCAGCTCCGTGCTGCCTGCGGGGGGCGGACGGCGGGCAGCGAGTCCCGGGGCTGCCCCCGCCGCCATTGCCCTGCCCCCCCCCACACTTCTCCTCAGCCGCCCCGCGCGCCCATTGGCCCGCCGCGCTGTCACTCCGCGCCTCCCCGCCCGCCCCCTCGCCGCCCATTGGCCCGCCGCGCCGCCCGTCAGCGCGCCGCCGCTCCCCATTGGCCGCCCCCTCAGCGCGGCGCCCGCCCCGCACCTGGCAGCTCCCGCAGCAGGTAGAAGGGGCCGGCGGCGGCGGCCTTGCCCTCGCCGGGCGCCGGGGGGGCGGCGGAGGCGGCGGCGGAGGCGGCGGGGGGCGGCGCGGCCCCGGCCCCGGCCGCTTTGGCGGGCCCGAAGCCCAGCGGGGCGGCGGCGGCGGGCGGCGGCTGCTCGGCGCCGCCGAACAGGGCCGAGAAGTTCTCCATCTTCCCAGCCTGCCCCGCGCGCCCCGCCCCACCGCGCGCCCATTGGCCGCGCGCCGCACAGCGCCCGGCGCGGTTGCCAGGGCGACGCCGAGCCCCGCTTCCCCATTGGCCGTCCCACCCGTCAATCTCCCTGCGGTTCTGTGGAAGAACGCGGCGGCTCGGCCCCCTATTGGCCAGCGCGCTGATAACGCCCCCGCCCTCTTTTGACAGACAAGCGAGGCGGCCAATCGCGGCGAGGCGGGCGGTGAAGGAGGAGGAGGAGGAGGGCGGCAAGATGGCGGTGGTGGCGCCGCTGCTGGCGCTGCTGTACTCGGTGCCGGGGCTGTGCCGCTGGCTGGCGCGCCCCTACTACCCGCTGTCCGCGCTGCTCGCCACCGCCTTCCTCATCGTCCGCAAGCTGCCGCCGCTCTGCCGCGGGCTGCCCTCGCAGCGGGAGGACGGCAACCCCTGCGACTTCGACTGGGTGAGACCCCGGGGCCTGCCAGCCCCCTCAGGGCCTGTCACAACCCCCCCGGGCCCTGTCACATCCCCTCAGGGCCCTGCCACCCCCCCGGGCCCTGCCAGCTCCCGGCACTGCCCTCCCGGCGCCGCTGAAGGGCTTCCCGGGCATCAGTGAGGGTTGGTGCCAGGCTCCAGCAGCCGCCGTCCTTGCAGTCCCTTGCAGGGTCACGCAGTGTTAGGGGGAAGGGCATTACCTCCTAACCCCTTCCGCACCCGGCCCCAAAGCCCCCCCAGCCCCACCCCACTGCCACATGCAGGGAGGCTTCCCCACAGCCCGGGCTGCCCCCAGCCCCGCCTCGAACCCCTGCAGGGATGGGGCAGCCACAGCCCCTCTCGTTATGGGGATGGGGAGGAGGTGGGGGGATTTGGGGCCAGCAGAGCATGGTGCAGCAGCTTGGCCTCGTGCCCCTCCAGCACCCCCACCTCGGGGAGGGTGATGCAGTGCTGGTGGCCGCTCCTTGGTCCTGCGGCGTGCCCGCTGCTCACAGCCTCTCTCTTGTGTGCAGCGGGAGGTGGAGATCCTCATGTTCCTCAGCGCCATCGTCATGATGAAGAACCGACGCTCCAGTGAGTCGGGGCTGGGACCATGAGGTGGGGGCTGCTGCTGGTGCGGCCCTGGGGAGCTGCGTGGGGCGGGAGCTGGAGGAGCAGAGAGACACGGGGAACATGGGGCAGGGCTGAGGGGTGCCTGGCGCTGTCTCCTAACCTTCAGCCCCTTTTCCAGTCACGGTGGAGCAGCACATCGGGAACATCTTCATGTTCAGCAAAGTGGCCAACGCCATCCTCTTCTTCCGTCTGGACATCCGCATGGGGCTGCTCTACCTCACGCTCTGCATAGGTGAGACCCGCAAGGATGTGATGAGGGGACCCTGGGGTGCTGGAGGCTGCTGCGACGCCCCTTGGCGTGGCTTTGCCTGCCCCGAGCAGGCGTCGTGCCAGCTGTCAGGAAGGGGGCCGGAGCTCCCTGCCGTGGGCTGTTGACCTGTGGTGTCTGAGGCTCGCTGTCGTTGCAGTCTTCCTGATGACCTGCAAGCCGCCGCTCTACATGGGCCCCGAGTACATCAAGTACTTCAGCGACAAGACCATAGACGTGAGTATCTCCTCCCCGCGCCGCGCTGGCACAAGGGGCCGGGGGGCTGTGCCTGCCGGCCCCCGCCGAGCCCCGTGGCCCCGCGGCAGGAGGAGCTGGAGCGGGACAAGCGGGTGACCTGGATCGTCGAGTTCTTCGCCAACTGGTCCAGCGAGTGCCAGTCCTTCGCCCCCATCTTCGCCGACCTCTCTCTCAAGTGAGTGCTGCCTGCTTGGCGAGCCGTGGGGCGCGGGGTCACGGCGCTGGGGGTCATTTTCTGTCCCCACAGGTACAACTGCTCGGGGCTGCACTTCGGGAAGGTCGACGTGGGCCGCTACACGGATGTCAGCACCAGGTCTGCAGGGGCGCGGCTGGCTCCCCCAGCCCCGGCTGGCACCGGGGAGCCCCCCAGGCCTCACAGGTGTCCCCGTCCCTCCCTCCCCGTCCTCCCGCAGGTACAAGGTGAGCACCTCGCCCCTCACCAAGCAGCTGCCCACCCTCATCCTGTTCCAGGGCGGCACAGAGGTCATGCGGCGCCCGCAGATCGACAAGAAGGGCCGGGCCGTGTCCTGGACCTTCTCGGAGGTGGGTGAGGGCGGAGGGGGCGCGCCAGCCCCCTCCCCTGTCCCCTGGGGCGTCCCCTGGAGGTGGTGGGGACACGGCAGGGGGTGTCACGGCGGGCCTGACCCCGCTCCCCGCCCACAGGAGAACGTGATCCGCGAGTTCAACCTGAACGAGCTGTACCAGAAGGCCAAGAAGCAGGCCAAGCCGCGCGACGAGGGCAGCGAGGAGGCTGCCGAGGGAACGGCGGCCGCGGGGCTGCCCAACGGGGAGAGCAAGAAGGACAAATAGCGGCCCCGCGGCCCTGACACCCCCCATGTCACCCCCTGTCCCCCCCCCCATGTCCCCTCGCCCGTGGCCCCCCCGATGTCGGGCAATAAAGCTGCGGGGGCGGGGCTTAAAGGGACTGGGCGGAGTCTGTGTGCTGGTGGGCGTGGTTTGCGGTTGGGGGCGTGGCCTTCTCGAGGGAGACGCGCCCTGATTGGTGGTGCCCGCGCCGCTGTTTCCCGCGCCGGGCGGAACCATCGCGCACCCCGCGGGGGGGGCGGGCGGAGCGCTGTGTGGGGTTCTACCCTACGGGTGCGCAGCGCGGCGCTGTTCCCCCCCCCCCGCCTCTTCGCAGTGGTTGGGTCCGGCCCGGCCCCGCCCCCTCGCGGCCCGCGCTGCCGCCGCGCTCCCCGCATGGCGCCCCGCGGCAGGAAGCGGCGCGCCCCGGCGGCGGCCGGGCAGGGCCGGGACGGACCCGAGCGGCTGCGGGCACGGCTCGAGAGCGGGGCCGGGGGCGGCGGGGCCAGGGTCGTCATCGAGCACTGGTGGGAACGGGACCGGGAGCGGGACGGGAACGGGGCCGGGAGGGGGCTGGGAACGGGACCGGGATGGGGCTGGGGCCAGGAGCAGGTCCCGGCCCGGTACCGGGATGGGGCTGGGGCTGGGGCTGGGAAACGGGGCTGAAATGGGGCTGGGAGGGCGCTGGGAGCAGGGAACGGGACTGGGAGTGGGAGCAGGATGGACCCAGCACAGAGCTGGGAGTGGGGCTGGGATTGGGTCGGGCTGAGGTGAGGATTGGGATGGGACCAGGAGCAGTGACCCCCCCCCCCCCCCCCGTCCTTCTCGCCCACCCCCAGCAAGAGCTGACGGGTGTTCGGGCGCAATGCGGCGGCGGTGAGCGAGGCCCTGCGTGAGGCCGTGGCCGACCTGGCCGTGGACATCAACCCCGAGAAGCCCCGCAGGAACAGCTTCGAGGTGTCCCTGGTGAAGGAGGACGGCAGCAGTGAGTGCCCGCGGCTGGGGGGGTGGGGTAGGGTGGGGTGGGGGCTCCCCCCGGCAGCCCTGACCCTTCCCCGTGTCCTCTCCCCCCCCCCAGCCGTGGAGCTGTGGAGCGGCATCGGGAAGGGGCCGCCCCGCAAGCTGAAGTTCCCTGACCCCGCTGCCGTGGTGGAGGCCCTGAAGAGCAGCCTGGCCTAGAGGAGGCGCCAAGGTGAGGAGAGACCCCAGCAACGGCACCAGGACCACCGCACGCCGACCGCCCTCACCATCTCCCCCCTGCCCAGCTGGGCTCAGCACCCGCGGAGCGAGCACCCATGAAGGGGCGTGACGAAGGGAGGGGGCGCCTGCCCCCCCAGTCCCGTCTCCGATACCGCAGCTCCCCCGTGGGCAGCCAACGCTGAGCCCCAGCTCCCCGCTCCCCCCTGCAGCCCCCTGACCCTTTGTTCAGTTCCCCAATAAAGCGCTGCAGCCCCACACCACGAGGCTGTCTGCTCCAGAACTTTATTTTCTCAACAACGTGCGGCCTCCGTGGCCCTGCAGGGGCGGCCTGTCACTTGGGTGCGGGGCAGGGGGCTCCCAGGACCCTAGCCCAGGACATCCACCTCCCCATCGGACTCTGACGAGGGGCTGGGCCAGGCGCAGACAGCACCGGGGGGCAGCCACGGCTCTGCCACCCCCACGTCCACCTCCTCGTCCTCCCCGAGGCTGTTCCCCTGCAGCTCCTCCAGCCCACAGGCTGCCGGGGGGGGCCACGGCTCCGCCACCCCTCCAGCACCCACAGCCGGCCCCTCACGGGGCTGCCCCTCCTGCACCACCTCCCATTGCTCCCCACCCTCCACCTTCCTCAGTTTCAAGCGCCTCACGGGAGGTCTGGGGCACGGGGCCCCCTTGGGGGGGCTGCCAGCACGCCCAGGCTCAGCCCCACCGCCTGCTGTGGGGCAGAGCCTGGGGGAGCCGGGCTGGGGGGCGCGCAGGCAGCTGCGGTTGAGCCTCCAGCGGGGCCCGGGGTGCACCAGGCAGCCCCCTTGCAGCTGCAGCGACTCCAGCTCGGTCACGCGGAGCTGCCGGGCAGCCGCCAGCACGTCCTGCGCCTCCTCCGAGGACGCCTCCAGCTCGGCAGTGTAGAGGAAGCGCACCAGCTTGCGCAGCGCCCTGATCTTCAGCCCCTGCAGCTCCAGCACCACCCTGCGGCCCTGGGGGGGCAGCTCCCGGGCCAGCTGCTCCATGAAGAAGGGGCTGCACACCGACAGCACGCAGCAGTGGGCTGCCACCGCCTCCCCTGCGCGACAACAAGCGGCCATCAGGCCCCACGGGGGTGCTGCCCTACCACATCCACCCCCAAAATTCCTCGGGGGCTCAATGGGACCCATCACTCCTGCCACCCCACAAGGGGGATGCGGCTGCACCCAGCCCTTCCCTCGCCCCCCAAGCACCCCCAGCCCTCGGTGCTTGGCCGCCCGCTCACCTTCCGCCCGCAGCACCACATCGCAGAAGACATCCTCACGCTGCTGCTGCTGGTGCAGCCGCAGGAAGGCCGCGTGCAGCAGGTGGGTGCTGCGGTACAGGAGCCGCGGGGCGGCCGCCGCCGACGGGGAGCCCGGGGACATCCCTGCGGAGACACACACGGCGCTGGGGATGCAGGGCTGAGCCCCCCGCCCGCTGCAGCCCCCCAGGGCAGGGCTGCAGCCCGCAGCACGCTCGCACAGGTCGCTGTCGCCTCCCTCCCGGCCCCAAGCACGTCCCCGGCCGCCAGGGGGCACCGGCCGCGCCGATTCCGAGGCAAAACCGCGCGGTTTTGGGGCCCGCAGCCTGCCCCGCGGCCACGGGGCCGGCACCGCCGCGTACCTGCCCGTGCGGGTGGCGGGAGCCGCAGGGTGGGGACACGGCCGGACAGACGGACAGGCCGCGGACACACGGACAGGACCCGGACACGTGGACGGTTCCCGCGCGCGCGCCTCGACCCCCGCGCCACGTGCGCCCCCGCGCCACGCCCGGCCCTACCCTGCCCAGCAACGGCCCCGCCATTGGCCCGTCCCGCCAGCCAATAGCCAATGGCGGCGCGGTCGGGGTGTTTGGCGGGAAGGGCGCTGAGGGAAAGGGCTGAGGGGAGGCAATGGCGGGCGGGAGGGCGGGCGGCGAGGAGGGTGCTACGCCCTTGGGGCTGTCCATCGCTATGTCTGTGCCCTGCAATGGCCGCCCTGGCGTTTTACCAAGCAGCTCCCGTTCAAATTCAGCCCCTCGTGGTTTCCCAGGCTGTCCAAACCATGTTAAATGGGACTCCGGAGGCAAACCTGTTGGGTTCTTTGCAAAACCCCATTAGGGTTTCCCAAAACCCTACCATTAACCTCACTTAGCGTTTTGCCAGACCCAGCCCTCAGGCTTCAAAGTGCCCAAGCTAGCAGACCTGAGGGCTGAGCTCCTCCCGGCCACCACCTCGCAGGGCCACAACGTGAAGGCAGCAGGGATCAGCTGCCTGCCCCGTCCTGGTCACACACCATGACCAGGCTGTGCAAGACAGCCCAGCAGAATTTGGGAAAAAGCTCCGTGCTGCTTGCAGTCACCATCATTACAGGGTTTAAACACAGAAAGAAGAGAGAAATAAGCGCAGTGGGTGCTGAAGCTGCAGGCTTCCAGTGGTGGCACTTGAGCTCAGCAGTGTCAAAGCCCTGCTCCGGGCCCTGCTCTGGGCTCCCAGGGCACTCTGTGGCTTTGCATGTGAGAAACGGCGCTTTCGGGGCTTCCTGACGCCCCTCGGGAGGACAGCCGTCCGCACAGACAGCAGGCAGAAAGGGGAGGATTGATAGCGGGTGTTTTGGAAACTGGCCTTCGTGCAAGCGGCGCGGCCTACTTAGGAGAGTCTGAACCGCGTTTTGTCGCGTTATAAAGCGCCCATTGTGAAGACATCTGCGTCAGTCACTCCACACACACACGAACAACAATTGTAATAATCCCAGCCCAATGGCCTGGAGATACTAGCTGCCCGTACAAACAACCAAAGTGGGTGGAAGTTTTCAAGAGCTGCGGAAGAACGGGAGCCGAAGCGGCGCTGTCGATTTGAAGTCTACAAAGTGTGCTGCAGCTGTGCCATCCCCCAGTGTTTTCTGTGGCGTTACGGATGGATTTTCAATGGATTTTCATGCGTTTCCACATGTGAGGGTGCTCTCAGTTTTCGCTGTGTGCAGAGCTGGCACAAACCGGGGAGGAAAGTGACTGATTATAGGTCTGGGCCAGAGGCTGCTGAGGTTAGTGGCAGTCTTTCCACTGACCTCGAGTGGCTTTGATTCCAGCTCTAAATACCAGGGGAAACAGCGAAACGCGTAATTTCATATCAAAGTGCTATCATATGCTCGTAAAAATAGACACAGAAAAAAAGAGAGAGAACTTTCCTCCCCCACCCTTTGCAGTCTTTCGGAGTTACGATAGTCGAAGCTGTGCGTCGGAAAGCTTGGATTCACGGGGAGCAGATGGGTGCAGTTATTGATTTAGGGGCATCCCTTCACGTGGGTTTCAGAGTACAGCCATAGCTGCTTCATGATGTTTTATGCCATGCCTGCACCGTGCTGGTGCTGCAGAGTAGCAAGAGGGTGAATTTATTCAGCAGAGCTGAGGGAGAGACCCCAAGCCCGACTTGTAAAGCAGGAGCCCTGTAAAGCAGGAGCCTGCAGGTGGGACGGTAACGCCGCAAATCGCTTTTCAGCTGGGTGAGCTGACCAGGGAGGAGAAGTCAAGGCAAAGCAACGGAGCCAGGGCAAAGCTAAATTAAAAAATTCCAAGGCGCTGATATCAGACGACTTCCCCTTGTGACCGGGCGGCTGGCGAGCAGGTGAGGCGAAAATCCCGAGAACTGGAGCAGGCTGAGCCTTTGGTGGCGCAGCGTTTGCACATCCACCCTCGGGAGGATTCCTCACGAGGCAGGGCTCTTCCCTGCCCTTCCTTGTGTCGCTCAGCTTCCCACCCTCGTCCCACTCCCGAGGACATCCCAGAGGCAGGGGTGATCACAGGGTGGGTGACCCTGTCCTCGGATGCAATCTGGGCCACCAGCTGCTGCTCTGCCTGCAGGAGGGGCAGAGAGCTGCGAGCTTGAAGGAGGAGAGAAAACACAGCCTGTGCTCCTGGCAGACAGCACGGGGGCTTGGGAGGCGCTGGGGGACACGAGCTGACCGAGGTCGGGCTGCAGGTGACACAGGAGGGACAAAGCCCCTCGGCTGCGGGGTGTTACAGGCTGTGCGAAGCAGCTCCTCCGCGTCCTGCTGGTGCTGGCCAGGGAAGGGAAAGCAAAGTGTTAAGGGGCAGAGTCCACTCTGGGTTTGCGGACTGCCCCAGCAGCCTACAGAAGGAGGCTGGCACAGGCGACAGGCCCTTCGCTTAGAGGCGTTTTTAGGTTTTCACAGAGGCAAAAAACGCTAATCCCGGTCACGCTCCTCAGCCGCAGCCCCTGGTGCTGCCTCTCCCTCCTCTCCACGGCCTTGTCTGCCCTTAAAAAGTTTCTGATGTATGCCCTGGCAATACCAGCAAACAATCCTCTGGTAGATAGCCTGCACACAAAAGGGGCCTTTGACGAGTGTAACTTCTACTGGTGCTCAACGCCAAATAATTGTAGGCTGGAGAAAGCACCCACAGCCTGCTGTCCCAGCCACCCCTCTCTTCATAGACACCCCCCAGCTGTACCCAAAGCCAGAGGGGGATGAGGTCCAGGTGCCCGCACCCTCCTTTATTATTATTAACCCTCGCTGCCTGTGGAGGGAGACCCTCAGGAAGGAGGACACGGCGCTGTGCCCCGGCCAGGTCCGTGCTCTGCCCTTGAGAGCCTGTCCTTGGCGGGGCCTCGGTGGATGAGTGTCCAGCGGGGTTTATCTCCCTGTGGGACTTACGGGGTAGGGGAAGGTCGGGTCTAAAGACCAGCCTAAGGACGTGCTGGTTAGCCAGGCTTGCTGTGTGTTGACAGGAGGGGATGTTTGAGGGCCCTAGGGTACGGGGGGGGTTCAAAGGCTGGCAGAGGGTGGGTGGGCACGAAGGGAGAGCCTGGGCAGCATGCAGGTACCTCACCATCCTCTGCCTCGGTGCCACACAGGGCACCCAGAGCTGTTAGGGCAGCAGGCTTGGGTGAAACCTCACTTTTTTGCTCAACATCTTCGAATTGGGGACGAAAAGCCCCGGTAGCCCCAGCGTGCCCCCTCCTGCTCCGCGCAGACGCCCCACAAAGGAGCCGATTCCCCTCCTGTGTCGGGATTCCCATAGGAAGGGGTGGCGGAAGCCTGGCAGCGCTGCTTCAGAACAATGCAGGGCCTGCGGACAGCACGGCACGGCACGGCACAGCAGCTCCTCTTCCTCCTCTTCCTCCTCTTCCTCCTCTTCCTCCTGCCCCCGCCGCTGGGGAGCCTTCGCCTGGCTGTAAACAAGTCGCCTTGCTCTGTTCCGCTGCTGTTCCGGGCGGCTCGTCTGGGGAAGGCATCGGCAGCGCTGCAGGATGAAAGGGGACGTGCGAGACGTTATTACCCCTAATTACTGGAAAAGAGGGGAATTTTTCCCATGCCGGGAACGCATCTCTTCCTCCCAGCAAGCGGTGGGACGGACGGCTCTGCCCCGGTGCTTGTGTTTAAGCCATTCAGACCCGAGCTGCTGCGGGGTGTCCTGAAGCAGGAGCCGAGGTGACAGGGTGCTATTAGGGCCTGCCACCCTCGGGACAAGCGGCTTCAAAGAGATCAGGCTGGGGCTCCCGTTCAGCCCCGGCACAGGCGTGTTGGCAGCAGCGTGGCTCATCTTTGAAGAAACCCTCCAGAGACTTGAAAGGCTGCGAAATTCCTGGGCTGACTGAAATAGCAGCGCCCAGGCGGGGATGCATCAGGCACGGGGGTGCCCCAGGCTTGGTGGCTGTGCCCCGGGGCCCTGCCGATCCCCCTGGGGGGGGAGAAGGGGAAAGGAGGGCAGCCTCGAGCCGCATGGCTGCCAGGGGCACATTTGGGTTGGCCACGGGGGTGAAATGGGTGCGGGGAGAAGCTTTCGGGTCCCCATGCTCAGGGAGGGCCCGGGGGGCTGCTGCAACAGCCACCAGCCTCGGTTTGTCCCTCGCCTTCATTTAATCCCCTTTATTTTTGCATCACCCTTAGCCAACCCCACCCCTGGCCGGGGGATTTGCCTTCCTCAAACACTTGCAGGCGGCCAGCACGTCCTCATCCTCCCCTCCTCCTCCTCCTTGCCTAACCGGGCAAGGCGTATTTACCCCAGGAGTCACCTGTCCCCACCCAAACCTTTTCCTCGTGTCATTATCTCACCGGCAGTGTGGCAATCGGGAGCGGGCAGGATCCTCTCCAGCGCCTGGATCTGGCCAGCCCCCATCCGGAGGCGAGGCAGCGAATTTGGGATTTTTTGGCTGGTGGGGGCAGCCGAGACCCCCCCAATCTGCCCGGCCAGGTCCCGGGGTGTCGGCCCCCCGTGTTTAGACCTCCACAAGGAGTCCCGGGGCGCACTGGGGATCGCGAGGAGCCGCGCCTGGGCGGTGTGGTGAAACGCCTGCTGCAGGCAGGATGGGGGCGGTGGGTGGGGGAGCACGGCCCCCGGCACCCAGCAGGGAACCCCGAAAACTGCGCCCCTCAAAGAGCTGCACCCCGATGATCTTCAGCCCTCCAACACCGGCACCCCCTGATGACCTCCACGCCTCAAAGACCCCACTCCTCATAGACCCCCAACCCTTGGAGACATCACTGCTTGGAGACCCCAACCCTTGAAGACCTCACCCCTTGAAGACCACCACCCCTGAACACCTCACCCCTTGATGAGCTCCTACCGTTGAAGACCCCACTCCTTGAAGCCCCCCAACCCTTGAGGACCCCATGCCTTGAAGACCCACTCCTCAAAAACCTATACCCCTTGAAGCCCTCCACCCCTTGAAGACCCCCAACCCTTGAAGACCTCACCCCTTGGAGACCCCACCCCTTGGAGACCCCCAGCCCTTGAGGACCCCCCCCCTTGAAGCCCCCCGCCCCCTGCAGCCCCCCCTTGCCGTTCCCCATTGGTGCCGGGAGCCCCCAGCCCCCCCCAGCCCCTCCCTGAGCGCCCCCAGTCCCGGTGCCCCCCCCCCAGCCCCCTCCCTCCCCATTGCCCCGCCCCCCTCCTCGCCCCGCCCCCTCCCACCCTTAGCCCCGCCCCCTCCCCTCCGCCCCTCACCCCTCCAGCAACGCCCTCCGCCATTGGCGCGCGGCGCCGCGACGTCACGAGGGGGCGTGGCCGCGCGCGCCCCGCCCCCCGCCCCGCCGCAGCACCTTCCATTTTAGGTGCGGGAGCGGCGGCGGGCGCACGGCGGGGAGGCCCTGCGCGGCCCGGCCCGCTCCGCACCGCTCCGCTTCCCGATCCGGATCCGCTCCGCTTCCACTCCGCTTCCCGGCACCGCCACACCCCGCAGGAGCAGCCCGGCCGCGGTGAGTCCGAGCGGGCCCCTCCCTCGCTCCGTCCCTTCCTCCCCCCCTTGCCCTTTGTGTGCGGGGCGCCCCCCGGGCCGTGCCCCCCATCCCGCAGCGGGGCGCGGAGCCCGGCCCCTGCCCGCCCCCGGCGCGGTGCCCGCGGGCTCCGTGTCCGCGCCTTTGTTCCGCCGGGGCCGGGTCAAGTGCGCGGGGTGGGGCCCCGGCAATGAAAGGAGCCCCGCTGGGGGGCTTGTTACGGGTAAATGGGGTTTGGGGGCAGCTCCGTTATGCCCCCGGGGTGCCCGGGAGCCCTGGGGGGTGGGAGCGGGGCTGGGGGGTCGGGGGGGTGTTTGAGGGCAGCTGCCCGGCCTCCTGCCTCGCTGTGGGAGTGGGGGAATGGGGAGGGAGCTCGCCCTGTGCTCAGTGGGGAGGTGGGGAGCGAGGCTTGGCACCGGGCTGTGCTCTTCCTCTGGCTTCTTCCCCCAAAATGCTGCCCTGGGTGTGGGGGGGGGGCTGGCAGCGTGTGGATCCGCGGGGCTGGCTCCTGTGGGGCGTGCTGGTTTCTTTTGGCAGAGCTTTGGGGTCCTGCTGCGGGACCCCGACCCCGTGGAGAGGGGTGTGGGCTCAGCGGGCTGCCTGCACCGCTCCGAGGCAGCCCTTGCTGGTGGTTGCCCCACCGCCTCAAAAAAAAAACCCAACAAACACCCTTAAAGCCCTCCTCCCCCTTGGTGAAGCCCTTCTCCTCCCGGCCGGCTGGGCTCGGCCGGGACGCTGTTGCATGCGAGTGGCCGTCCTGCGTGATGCGGAGCCTTCCTGGAAGGGGGGGAGGATGAGGGCGCTTCCTCGGGGGCTGCGTGGGGCTGAGCCACCGCCTCCTGGCCGTGAGGCCGGGCACACGGCCCCGGCTCAGCAGCCCTCGAGGTCATTATGTCACTTGGGATGGTCTGGGGGGCGGAGGTGAGGGGTGCAGCTGGTCACCACCTCCAGATCTTGGTGTCGGCTTCTCCAGACAGCCTGCTAGCCCCTGTGACCTTAGGGTGCTGCTTGGGTTTCTCGGTTTCCCTTCTCAGCACCCCCTTGTAGTGGTCCCTGGCTGCTTGGGGTGGTCCTGAGGGGTGTGCGGTGCTCCCAGCCTAGCCCCCAAGACCCAGATCCCCATACTGCTGCCACCACCCGTCATCATCGTCCCTGATGGCCAGAAGCAGCACTGGGGCTGGTCGGGGTCCCTAAAATCATCGGGGTGCTGCCCAGCCGAGGTGCCAACCCCAAACGCCGGGGTGACCGAGGGCAGCGTGTGCCACGGGGCTCGGCGGGCGGAGGAAGCCGTCCTCTGGCACGGAGCGCAGGAACGCGCCTCCACACGAGGCTGCCGGAGAGGGGCTGGGTTTACAGCCCGCAGAACAAAGTCCTGGACTTCCCCGAGGTGGCCGCCACCTCCCGCTGGCTCCGCTGCCCCCACCGAGGCCGTTTTGGGGCCGCCGGGCTCAGCGCCGTCTCCTCGGAGGCCGGGGGCTGCCGGCAGCGGGCCGATGACTGGCGCTGGCTCATGAGCGTGTCTGGCTCCTCCGCGTCTCGTGGCTGTTGCTAATCTGCCCGCCTTTCCACCCAAAATAGCCGCTCGCATTGTCTCGCCCGCTGCCACCGCGGGCTGAGAGCGGCACCACGTCTCCGAGGGACCGAGCTCCGTCCCGTCCCCGTACCCCAACTGTGGGATCGGGAGCTCCTTCCCCCGGTTTCCCCACCTCTGGGGAGGGGGAAGCGCAGCCAGCTCCGGGTTTGGGGTCAGAGCCCCACGGGGCTGAGTCAGGAGCAGGGTGCCAGGCGTGGTGTGGGCACGGGGCAGCCCTCAGCTGCTGCGGGGCTCCCCCCGGGGCACGAGCCCGCCCCGGCTGCCGCCGTTCCTGCGGGGCGTTGGCCCCAAAGGCTGCTCAAAGTTCACCCCCTGCCCGGCCCAGGAGCCTGGAGGACACAGCCCTCCTCCTGTTTGTAGGAGCTGAATAGCACTGATCTGTGTTGTTTTTCCCCATTTTTTTACACCGTGATCCCGCCGAGAAGCGCTCCCGGATGCCCCGGCTGCCTCCCCACCAGTGCTCCCAGTGCCGTCCCAGCGCGGCCGACTGCCGGGACCAGTTTTTCTGAGCGGTGAGGGCGGGTCGCCGGGCTGCGTGCCGCCGGCAGGCCCCTGGCCCCGCGGAGCAGCGCGGCACGGAGCAGCACGGCGCATTCTTGGGAGCGTGTCGCTGCTTGCCGGGCCTGCCTCGCTGCACGCTGCCCCCGGGAACCTCGTCCTGCTGCTCTGCGGGGTGAGCCCGGTTCAATTTGTCCCCAGATATCCCCCCTCTGAACCCCACAGTGCGTTGGGAACCCCGCGTGTCCCCGCTGATGGTCACAGGGTCCCGATATCGCCTATAGGGCCGGCCGGGCACAGCCCTGTCCCCGTGGGGGCTCTTTGGGGCTGGGTGGTGGCACCTGGCACCGTGTCCCTGCGGGATGTCCCTCTCCCCGGGGTGTGCTGCCACCACAGGCGAGCCCGGGACGGTGCCGTGCCCCTGCTGGGTGCCTGGCTGCGTGCGGGGCGGAGGCGGCGGGGAGCGGCCCTTGGCAGGACGTGGTGTTTAGCAGCTCACGGGAAAGGGAAGCCGTGGCGTCACTTCTGTCTGACCAGGAAACGCCGCCTTCCTGCCCTCCGCTCCCCCTCGGGGGGTCGGCGGCCCCAGGAGCTTCCCCACAGCAGTGGGACGGAGCCCCGAAGGCCCTCAGAGCATGGTCAGGGCATGGGGTGCTGCCTGGTGTTGTCTCCTGCCAGTCCCCAAATCCTACACACAGCGAGGGGACGGTGCGGGAGCTGCCCACCACCCTCATCCCCCACCCCAGGCCCTAACACCCGCTCGTTGCCCCTTTTGCAGGGCAGGGGCAGCTGGTGGGGTCACGCCGGGCTTCTCGCCGCCCGCCTCCTCCTGCCCAGCCCTGGTGCCGTGACTCAGCCCTACCTGCGAGGGGAGGCCGGCCTGCCCCCCGGCACCCGCTGCTCGCAGCAATTTTGGCGAGCCCTCACCCCGAGTGTGAGCTCACCCCGAGCCTGCTCACCCAGCCCCGCACCCCAGCTGGGGCTGGGGGGCGTCCCCAGGGGGGATTTGTGCTCCTGCCCCCCTCCACTGCCCTGTTTTCGTGGTGCTTTTGGTGTTCTCCTTGGCACGGGCTGCTGGTTTTGGCACTTTGTGCGCCGGTGAGGCGGTGCCGTGCCCTCCTAGCGCGTGGTGCTGCCCGGGTGACTCCCCCCGGCTTAATTCGAGTCCCTCTTTCCCCTGGGCAGCCCCGGGGCAGCGGTGAGCAGCCTGCAGGCAGCGCCAGCCCCTCGGGGACCGTGGCTGCAGGTGCCGGGAGAGGAAATGAGCTCAGGTGGCTGTGCCGGGAAGGGGGAAGCGCGAGGGCTACAGCACGGGGAGGGGCGAGAGCCACATTGTCCCGCTGCGTGTCCCGCTGATTTCACCCGCAGGGACTTTGCTCCCTGAGCCCCGCGGCACGGCCCTTATCTCCTCGCCGCCAGCCTGCTGTTTGCTTTTCCTGCTGGGGGAAGCCAGGCGGCCGCCTGGGAACCCTCAGCCCGGCGCTGGGGCGCGGGGGGGAGCCCGGTGCCAGCGGGGCGCAGCGCGGGGATCGGGGCTGTGGGGCGGCCCCGTCATCCCGCTGCTTCGCCCCCAGCTCCTCGTGGGGCCGGAGCCCCGCTGTCCGCCGGAGCTTGGCCTGTCCCAGGAATGCTCTGGCCCCGTGCCCGGGCTCTGGGCGCTGGGTGTTTGTTTGTTTGCCGTGCCCCCGAGCTCCGCCGCTACTGTGACAGGAAGCCTGGAGGCCGGGGGGAGGGAGGGGAGGGAGGGGAGGCCGGCTGGGGATGTGCCTGCGAAATCAATCCCTTTGTCCCCGCGCCGCGCTCAGCTGCGGGTTCCCACAGCCGGGAGGAGAGAGGAGGAGAGAAGAGGAGAGGAGAGAAGAGGAGAGGAGAGAGCCGCCTTTGTGCTGCCCCCCCAGCACCCCGCTGGCACCCGCGGGGGCACACGGGCACGCCGCAGCGGGGCGATTCGGGGTGATGCTGCTGGGAAGGAGAGGGGCCGAGGGCACGGGGCTGTCCCTGTGGGGCATTTCCTCAGGGGCAGCCCCCACAATCCTGATACCGCAGCTCCCGAGCCCCCCGGGAGGGTCTCCCAGCCCCGTCCCCGATCCCGGTGATCCCTATCGCCCGGCCGGGGGGAGCCAGGGCTGCTTCCTCCCCGCGGCCCCACCCTGCCTCTTATCTCTCCCCTCCTTATCCTGCCTTGGCCGCCGGCCCTTTCCCTTATAGGGCCTGCTGCTGCGCCTCTGCTCGCATCTGGGCAGGTAACTCCCTCTCTGCTCTCTCCCTCCCTCCCTCCCCAGCCAGATTTCGGTGCCCCGACCCAGGAGGAGGGCCAGGCCTCGCGCCCCGCTGCCGGTCAGACCAGTTGCAGGCGACAGAGGGAGGAGAGCAGCGGGGAGACAGCCCGGGGCGGCCGCTCCTTGCGGGGTTTTTCCCCCCCCTCCTCGCTCCCAGCCGTCTCCCCGCGGCTCTGTGGGGCAGGGTGGGTCCGTGCGGCGCCCGGGGCGGTGGCTGACCCGCCTGCCGTGAGCTGGTTCTGCCCGGCCAAAGTCCCCTCTGCTTCCTCCCTGCTTTTGGGGACGGCCCCTAATTGGGATCCCCACGGGCCCTGCACCAAAGGGAGCCCTGTGGGTGCCCTGTGGGTGCCCTGTGGCCACGCAGAGCACCTCGCGGTGGCAGCTTTGGGGTCGGTGCCGTGCTGCTCCCTGTGCCCGTGTCTCTGGGGTTGTTGTTTCTTTATTTTTTTGTGTTGAGCCCAGCCAGCTGAAATATTTTTGGGTTTTTAAGTAACGGGTGTGCCGGCGAGCGCCTGTCCCATGATGAAAAGGCTTCCTTGCAGCCGTGCTCCGAGCTGGCTTCGGAGGAGAGCCCCACAATTTTATCTTCGGAGGCTGGGAGGGGGACACAGGGGGGCTCCGGGCACCGAGCGATGCCTGGAATTTCACCCCGTGCCTGTGGGGCTGCAGCTGGCCTGTCCCCGGCGGCGTGCTGCCCGCTGGGGTCACAGCTCCTCATCCTGCTGCTCCCGCTGGCTTTGGGGACGGTGCCTGGATCAATGGGATCAGCCCCCTGCCGGGGCTGGGGGGGTGTTTGTGGGGGAAAAGGCGAGCTGGGGGGCGAGGGACCGGGGCTGTCCCTTCCCCCGGCTGTTGTGCTGCGCTCCCTGTGGAAGGGACAGGAAGGAAACCTCGCAGGGCTGCTCCGGGCCCTTATCTGGGGCCCTGAATAGCCCCACAAATCCCATTGTTGGCGGCCCCACAACGCCTGGAGGTGCGGGACGGGGCAGGGAAACCCTCGCCCGCCTCTGGGGCTGCTGGTTTGGGGTCCCGCACCCCTGGGGGGCACGGGGGTGGCCGTACCCATCCCCTCGGTCCCGGGGTGCTGCCTCATTGCGAGGGAGGGTGGGCAGAGCCGCAGCGGGGCTGGAGACCGTGGGAAAGCCGTTCCTGCGCCGGCTGCATGGCTCGGACGAGTCCCCACACGCCTGCCGTGCCTGCGTGGCTTTGGGAAAGCTCCCGTGGGCCCGCCGGGCCCAGCACCCACCCCACGGAGCAGGAGGGAGGGGGAGAGGAGCCCCCAGCCCCTGCCTGGCGCCCGGAGCCCCCTTTCCCCGTGCGGTGACCCTGTTCTCCTGCTGTCCCCGCAGCTCTCCCCCCTGCTGCTTCCTCCCCGTGGTGGCTGGGCTCTCTCTGCCATGGCTCTCTGCGCCTAGACCCGGCTGTCCCGGTGCCTTTGCCAATCACACCCGAGCTTCCTCCTCCGACAGGTCTGTATGGAACAAATTTGCCTCTCTCTGTCCCTCTCTCTCTCTCTCTCTCTCTCTGCCCAAATCCCGTTGATTGTGGTCTGTCTGCACGCTCGCTGCCCTCCCCCAGCACGGGGTGTCAGAGGGGGCCCCGCCTGGCCCCAAATTGCTGGCCCCAGGTTTGGGAGCCCTGCTGAGGACCTGGGGGGTGGCAGGGGCTTGGCAGCTCTCACGGGGCTTTATGGGGTCCCCTTCTGGGGTTCCTGGCCCCTGTGTTCCCTGTCCTGGGCTGGAGGGAGCTGTAGAGCTGGGGTCATCTCCCCACAGCGCTCTGCTCGCCCTGGGGAGGAGGGACCGTGGTGAAAGCCGTGTCCCTTGGCCCCAGGTGGGGTTGGAGCCCTGCACAGCCCTGTCCCTACTCTCCTGCCCCTGTGGGAAAGCTTCCTGCAGCCCCTGTGGGAAGGAGAAACCCCAACAAGTCGTGGCCTTCCCGAACCCGTGATGGGAGAAGGGCTGCCTGACCCCAACGCCCCGTTCATTCCCCAAGCTTAACGCTGGGCAAGGGGCAGCCAAGCCCTGCCTGGGGCCGTGCTCTTTGGGGACCCTCTCCCCACCCAGCAGCGGGGCGGGACGGGGCGTTACTGCCATCAATCATATTTTTCCCTGTTCTCACCAGCTGCCTTAATAAAATCAGTCTCTCCTGCCTCTCTTCTCTCCTCCTCTCCCCCCAAATCACGCATAGCGAGGAGCGGGGCTCCCCTCCCTGCCGGCTCCCCCTTTTTTTTTTTTTCCTCCCCGCGTCCTCGCCCCCTCCCTGCCCGCCCTGGGCTCCCGGCACCCATGGACGACTCGGAAGTGGAGTCGACCGCCAGCATCCTTGCCTCCGTCAAGGAGCAGGAGGCGCAGTTTGAGAAGCTGACGCGGGCGCTGGAGGAGGAGCGGCGCCACGTCTCGGCCCAGCTGGAGCGAGTCCGGGTCTCCCCGCAGGACGCCGGCCCGGGCTTGGCCAACGGCACGCTCACCCGGCGGCACCAGGTAACAAAAAACCTCGCTGGGGGCAGCCCCGGAGGCTCCCGAGCCCCACAGACACCTCGAGCGGAGGGCAGCCCCCGGCCTGGCTCTCTGTGTGGCATGAGGATGATTTGTGGCGCTGCACGTGGCTGGGAACGAGTGATTAGGGGCGTGCGGACAGACAGCTGGGCGGACGGTGTCTTTTTGGGGACGTGGAGCTGGCCTGGAGGGTGTCGCAGCGGGTCGGCTCAGGTTTTGGTGTCTCTCTGTGAGCGTTGAAGGCTGGCTGTGGTCAGAACCCGGGCGTCTGCCCCTCTTGGCTCCTTGCAAGGAGGTTGTTGTAGGGCTGCGTGGCCGTGGCGAGGTCCTGGGGGCTCGGTGTTCGTGCCTGCAGGAGCTGACCCAGGGCTGGGGGAGGCCTCTTCTGCGCAGGGCTTGAGCTGTGCGTTAATCCACCTGGGCTGGACAGCTCTGTCCTCTTCTTCTCCTGTTTTGGGGCGCTCTCAGCGGGCTGTGCGTGGTGCCGTGCAGGAGGCGTTTGCCTTTCTGGCTGTGGAAGTCAATGCTGCAGGGAGCAAACCCTCTCTGGAGAGGGTGCTGGGCACTGCACCGCGCTCTCAAGGGCAGTGGTCGTGGCACGGGGCTGCTGGAGGCCGAGAGGTGTCTACACAACGCCCTCGGACACACGGCCTGGTTTTGGGGTGGTCCCGGTGGCTCGCCGTGCTCCTCTACCGGCAGTGACGCGTGGGGTGTGCTGGGGGCGGGAGCAGGAGGCGGAAAGAGAGGATATTTGGGGTCCTGGCGGCTGGGTGACCGGCCTGCCCTCGCCCTGTGCCTTTCAGAACGGCCGCTTCTTGGGCGATGCTGACCTGGAAAGGCAGAAGTTCCCAGATCTGAAGCTGAACGGCCCACAGGTGAGGGGAAACCTCTGGTTTTGGGCAGCCCCTGCGCTGGGTGGGTGTCCCACCCAGCTGGGAGAGCGAAAACATCGGGTTTTAAGGCAGCCACGCTGGCCTGAGTGGGTTTGGGGTGGGTTTTGGTTGGCGCACCCTGCCACGTAAGGGGATTTGGGAGTTCCCTGATGGGCCAGGTGTCCCAGGGAGGCTCGTGCCTGGTGCTGGGGTCTGACCCCGTGCCCCTGTCCCCGCAGGACCACAGCCACCTCTTGTACAGCACAATCCCCAGGATGCAGGACCCGGGCCAGATCGTAGAGGAGACCTACACCATGGAGGAGGACCCCGAAGGAGCCATGTCCGTGGTGTCGGTGGAGACCTCGGACGACGGGACCACCCGGCGCACCGAGACCACGGTAGGGACCTGGGTGGGCTGGGGCCCTGCTGGGGTGGTCGACTGCCACCCCACTGCTCCTCAACGGGGTGCTGCAGGAGGATTCCCCGGGTTTTCGGGGCCGTGGTGCGGGACAGGCCCCCCTCACGCTCCCTCCGCCCATCCCTCCAGGTGAAGAAAGTGGTGAAGACGGTGACCACGCGGACGGTGCAGCAGGTCCCACTGGGGCCCGACGGGCTGCCCTTGGAAACCTCCCCGGTGGGCAGCGGCGGCGGCTACGTGCAGACGATGGACAGGAACTTCCGCAAGAACGGCAACGGCGGCCCCGGCGCCTACCTGGGCCAGCCGGGCACGGCCACGCTGCCCCGCAACTACCACTACCCCGACGGCTACGGCCGCCCCTACGACGACGGCGGCGCCTACCCGGGCAGCGAGCACAGCTACGGCAGCCTGTCCCGCGTCACCCGCATCGACGAGCGCTACCGCCCCTCCGCCGACGCCTACCGGGCCCCCAGCCGGCAGGACATCTACGGCCCCCAGCCCCAGGTGCGTGTCGGGGGCAGCAACATGGACCTCAACCACTTCCACCCCGAGCCCTACGGGCTGGAGGACGACCAGCGCAGCGTGGGCTTCGAGGACGTGGACTACGGGCTGATGTCGGACTACGGCACGGCCAGGAGGGCGGGCACCCCGTCCGATCCCCGGCGTCGGCTCAGGTATCGGGGCGCTGCGTGCGTGGTGGGGGGGCTCCCCGGGGGCTCCTTTCCTCCCTTTTGGGTTTCACGGAGGTGCGCGGGGGCCGCGCGAGGCGCTGAGTCAGGAGCAGGGCTCGTGCAGGAGAAAGCCTGCACCCGCTTCTAATTGCCTGCTTAATTGGCGGTTAAAACTCCGGGCTAATTGAGCCGCTCGTCCTGCAGCGAGGAGTTCCGCGGGGCGGCTGGACGTAGCTCCGGGCCCTTCCCTACCTGCTGCCCGTCCCGCAGCCCAGACAGAGCCTGGTGTTGGGATGGGGCACTCACCCCCCGCCCCATCTCACTTCTCTCACCCGTAACCGTGCCCGGTGCCCGTTTTGGGGCACAATCCCCGTTCTGGGAGCGGCGGCAGCGTTCCCACCGAGCCGCGAGCCCCGAGCCGCCCCGCAGGAGCGGTGCCGGGGCGATGGAGGCGCTGCGGCGCTCCCACAGGGCGGGGGAGGCTGCTCGACCTGTTCGGCAGTCGCAGCTCCTCTCGCCCTCGCTTTGTTTCGCTGGGGGGGGCGGCAGCGCTCCCAGCCTGCCTGCTGAGCTCAGCGGGGGCTCGGGGGGCTTGGGGTGCGCTGGGGGCATCCCTGTGGTGCCCCCACGGGCTCAAGGCTTGAAGCAGGCAGGGCTGGAGGCCGTGCGTACGGCTGGGAGCCGCAGGGGGGTAGGAGAGGCCGATGGCAGCCTCCCAGGGCGTGCTGGGGAGGGAGGGAGAGGAAGGGAGAGGAGGCGTTTGCCAGCCCCTGACGGATCCCTGGTCTCTCGAGGCGTGTCCCGTAAATCCCCGGCAGCCCGCGGTGACTCAAGGAGCAGCTTTGTCCTGCGGCCTGTGCCAGCATGAGCGCTGCTGCCGCTGCCGCGGCGAGGAACCAGTCAGGGCGGTTGTGCTCGGGGCTTTATCTCCCCAGCCCGCCCCGCGCAGAGCCAGCCCTGGGAGCTGTGGGGCTGCCTGCTCGCCCTCCGCCCCCGAAATCCTGCCGTGCGCAGGCCCTTCCCTCCCCGCGAGCCGATGCCGATGGCAGCGATCCCTGGAATCCTGTGGCTGTGGGTTGGGGTGCTGGCAGCTGGCTTGCTCCTGCCTTTCTTCCTAGAATCAGGAAGAATTGAAAACTTGTGCAGGGAGTGCTGTGGGGTGTGGGGGAGGCTGTGCAGTGCCCCCTCAGCACACGGGGGTGGCTGCGTGTCCCTGCAGCCTCTGCCTGCTGCTCCCAGCACCGGTGGTTTTGGGGAGTGCCAAGCAGTCCGAGCCCAGCCCTGGTGAGGTTTTGCCCTCTGAAACAAGGGCAGAGGTTCGGTCAGGAGATGTGTGCCCACGGGTGCTGTGGGGCAGCTTGGATGATGGCACAGCAGGGATGTAGGTGGCACAGGACCGGGCTGGGTGCTCCCGGTGCCCGCTGGTGTTGCAGGCTGTGCTCGGGGTGCTCTGGAGGAGCTTTGGGGCGGTTTGCTCTCCCGGCAGCTCTGCTGTGGGATCGATTTGCCCTCTAGTGGCCACAGGCCCGTGTTTGTTAGTCATCTGCGGCGCTGGGTGAGCCGCCCGGCCCTCAGCATCGTTTCCTCCCTCCGCCAGGAGCTACGAGGACATGCTGGTGGACGAGGTGGCTCCCGACCGGTACTACTGGGCCCCGCTGGCTCAGCACGAGCGGGGCAGCTTGGCCAGCCTGGACAGCCTGCGGAAAGGGGGCCCGGCCCCGGGCAGCTGGCGCCAGCCCGAGCTGCCGGAGGTGATCGCCATGCTGAGCTTCAGGCTGGACGCCGTCAAGTCCAACGCCGCCGCCTACCTGCAGCACCTCTGCTACCGCAACGACAAGGTGAAGACCGAAGTGCGCAAGCTGAAGGGCATCCCGGTGCTGGTGGGGCTGCTGGACCACCCCAAGAAGGAGGTGCACTACGGAGCCTGCGGGGCGCTGAAGAACATCTCCTTCGGCAAGGACCAGGACAACAAGATCGCCATCAAGAACTGCGACGGGGTGCCGGCCCTCGTGCGCCTGCTGCGGAAGGCGCACGACATGGACCTGACGGAGGTCATCACAGGTAACGGGGAGGGGACGGGGTGGTTTGGAGGGCGAGGGGGGCACCAGGAAGGGTTTAAACCCCCCCCCGTGGTCTGACCGCAACGTCTGTGCGTGCCCCTGCAGGGACGCTGTGGAACCTGTCCTCGCACGACTCCATCAAGATGGCCATCGTGGACAACGCGCTGCACGCCCTGACCGACGAGGTGGTGATCCCCCGCTCGGGCTGGGAGCGAGAGCCCAACGAGGACTCGAAGCCCCGCCACATCGAGTGGGAGTCAGTGCTCACCAACACCGCCGGCTGCCTCAGGTACGGGCTCCTGCAGGAGAGCTGGTGCGGGCTGGGCTGCTGCAAGGCGCCCCCCCAGCAGTCCCACACAGCTAAATGGGAGCAGCCCTGCTCTCCGCAGAGGAGCTGCTCTCCTGGGACTGCTGCTGGTGGTGCAGCTCTCAATTTTGGGGGTGTTCCTCTCGGTGGAGAGAAGCCAGGGGGGTGTTGAGCTGTGCTGGGGGTGTGCTGCTCCTCTCCCGTGACGGATCTCTCCTGCCCGCCAGGAACGTGAGCTCCGAGCGGAGCGAAGCCCGGAGGAAGCTGCGGGAGTGCGATGGCCTGGTGGACGCCTTGATATACATCATCCAGGCCGAGATCGGCCAGAAGGACTTGGACAGCAAGGTGGGGGTGCTGCCGGGATCAGCGGAGCAGGGCTGGGGTCTGCAGTGCTCTGCTGCTCGGGGTGGCTGAAGCTGGGTCCGTGCCTCCCAAGGAAGGATTTGGGGAAGGAATTAGGCAGGACAAGCTGAAAAACAAACAGGCTCCAACCTTCCTGTGGTCTCTGCTTGGGAGGAGAACCTGGGCAGGGTGTGTGGTTGAATTTTTGTTGAGCCTTGCCTTGGACTTCCTTATGGCAGAGAGCTTTTTGGCCCAGCAGGGTGTGAACTTCTTGTAGCAAGGACTGGCCGTGCCCCTCTTGGGCAGGGGTATGCAGCTGAAATGGAGCCACGCATCCCTCTGGCCCCAGTTTGGCCAGCTCGGGGTTGTGACCGTGCACTGGGCACGTGCTGCTCTGGCTAAAGCTTCCTGTCTTCCTATCCAGCTGGTGGAGAACTGCGTGTGCCTGCTGAGGAACCTGTCCTACCAAGTCCACCGGGAGATCCCCCACGCCGAGCGCTACCAGGAGACGCCCCTGGTGCCCACCAACAACACCGGGCCCCACGCCGCAAGCTGCTTCGGCGCCAAGAAGGGCAAAGGTTGGTTGGCAGGTGGCGTGAGGGATCTGTTTCAGCTCCAGCGGGGCTCGAGGGTGGTCTGGGATCTCTGCGCTGCTCCTCTGGCTTCTCTCGTGTGAAGGCTAAAGCGCGGCTTTCTCTGGAGGCGCGGTGGCTCCTTCCTCCCCTGGCTTTGGGAGCTGCTGCTCGGCTCGCCCAAAGCCTTTGGCCCAAGCTAACGGCGCCCTGGCGGGTTTCTGTGGTGGCGGGACGGTGGTGGAGGGACGTCTGCTAACTCCACGCCTTCCCTTCTCTCCTGTGTCGTCCCTCCCCTTCGCTTTCTTGCCACACGATCTGCCCCATGACGCTGTCGGCACTCCTCTCCTCCTGCCTCCCCTCTCTCCTGTCCTCCTCTCCACTTCGCCAATAGACGAGTGGTTCTCCAGAGGTGAGTGTGCTCTCGGTTTTAATTTGTCCCTGGTTCCATTGGGTGCTTCTCCTGGCTCTCTGCCCCCCCTTCAGCTGGCCACGCGCTGCCTGCTCTGTGCCCAATGCCCTTGGTGGCCCCTCCTGGTACACGCTGCTAGCTTCAGCAGCTCGCCTCTGGGCTCATTCTCGCAAAAAAATGGCAAAAAGCTGTTGGGCTGATGTGGCTGGGGAGAGGTGTCTCATGCCCCTGTGCTTGCCCTTTGAAGGTAAAAAGCTCCCGGAAGACCCTGGTGCCGACACGGTGGATTTTCCCAAAAGAACAACTCCAGCCAAAGGTAGGTTGCATGGTGTGCTTGTGCAGAGCTGCTTCTCCCAGGCACTCTGGAAAGGAGCAGCGTTGATTTCCCACTGAAATGAGCCTCTCGGACGGGCAGAGTGTGTCTGTGGATGCCCGCGTGCACTAGCTCTGCCCTGGGCAGCCCTGAGGAGGCCTCTTGGTCTCGGTGGAGGTCAGGGCTGGCTTCTTGGGCTGTGCTCCTCGGATTCTCCTGCTGCTTCTCTCCTGGGCGTGAAGGGCAGGCTGGACCTAAAGCCAAAATGTCCTGCCTCGAGGAGTGTGAACATGAGAAAGGGGCCTCGAGGGCTGCAGATCCCATCCATTCCCTGGGCTGCTGGCCTAGGGCTTGAGCTCAGCTCCTTCTGCCCCAAACCCCCTGGGTTTCCTGGGGGTACCCTGGTGTCTCCAGGGAGGGTGAAGCTTCAGGCCAGAAGGATCACGAGGAAGCTTAGGGTGGAGCTGACCCTGTGGGCAGCTCCAGTAAGCCATAGTCACTCCCTGGTCACTCCAGAGGCTGATGTGGGCTGGGGGAGGAACTGGCAGCCATCAGCTGGAAAGCTGAGCAGCCACCCATGTTCTGGGGCTGGCATCATCCCTCCCCACAGCTGGAAAGACAGCATGGCTGTAAAACTTCCCAGTGGGATGGAAAATCTGGCTTCCTACGTGTAAATAGCAGCCCCACTGTGCAGTGAGTTCATATCAGAGGTGATACAAACTCCTGAACCAGCAGCCTGCTTGGTCTCAGAGCCCTTCAGCAAGCCTTTTTCCCCCCATGTGTGTCCGGCAGGCTACGAGCTGCTGTTCCAGCCCGAGGTGGTGCGGATATACATCTCCCTGCTGAAGGAGAGCAAGACCCCAGCCATTCTGGAGGCTTCAGCAGGAGCAATCCAGAACCTGTGTGCTGGCAGCTGGACGGTGAGCACCTCAGGGAGCTGGGGGGGATGCGGGGAGCACCACGTCCCCCCGGCATGGCTGGGGGGGCTCAGTTTGGCTCCGGGGAGCAGCGAGCAGAGCTGGCAGCGGCCCCGGGAGCAGGGGGAGGCTGTGGGGGTGCCCGGGCTCACACCATGGTGCTGTGCTCCCCCCGCAGTACGGCCGGTACATCCGCTCGGCGCTGCGCCAGGAGAAGGGGCTCTCTGCCATCGCCGACCTCCTCGCCAACGACAGCGAGCGCGTGGTGAAGGCGGCGTCCGGAGCCCTGCGCAACCTGGCCGTGGACTCGAGGAACAAGGAGCTGATCGGTGAGGGCTGCGGGGAGCCCCTGGCCCCACAAATCTGTCTGGCTCCTCAGGCAGGAGCTCCCTCTAGGTTGGGTGGCTGAGGGGGGTGCGTGGGCACGGTGGCTGCCCCATCTTGGGTTGTGGCTCCTTTTCAGGTTGCTCCAGAGCATCAAAATTAATTTCTGACTCTTCTTTGGGGACTTTTCCCTCGTTATCCTTTTTCTGGCTTCCTTACACACAGTTATGTCCCCTTCCCAGGCAAACATGCCATCCCCAGCCTAGTGAAGAACCTGCCTGGAGGCCAGCAGACCCCAGCCAAAAACCTGTCCGAGGACACGGTGGTGTCCATCCTCAACACCATCAACGAGGTCATCGCGGAGAACCTGGAGGCCGCCAAGAAGCTGCGGGAAACGCAGGGCATCGAGAAGTTGGTGCTGATCAACAAAACTGGGTAAGGCTCCGCTCGGAGGGCGGCGTGGGGGCAGAGAGGGGCCCCTCCAGGGGCCTCGAGGCCGGGGCTGTTCAAACATCTCCTCCTCTGCCAACATCTCCTCCTCTGCCTCTTCCTAGGAACCGCTCGGAGAGGGAGGTCCGAGCGGCTGCCCTGGTCCTGCAGACGGTTTGGGGCTACAAGGAGCTGCGGAAGCCCCTGGAGAAGGAAGGTTGGAAGAAGTCAGATTTCCAGGTACGGGGTTCAGTGGCAGAAGCGCCCTGTTAGTAGTTAGAGTGATGGGCAGCGTCCTGCAGCAGGGGGAAGGGGGCTGCTGGAGCTCTGCAAGACTCGGTTGCAGCTCCTGCCTTGCTGGTGGGACTGGAGACCCTTACAGGTGTCCCCTATTTCTTTGGGGTGGGGGAGAACACACTGTAAGAGGGTTAAGGTCTGCCAGGAGGGGAGTCTGCACCACCTCTGGCATCCAATTTCTTTCCCAAAAGCCACACAAGTGCTGTGGGTGCACCCTAAGGGCTGTGGAGCACCCTTGGGTTGCTTCAGGCCCCTTGCTTGAGGGCTGTGGGAGGGCAGCATCGTTGGGGCTGGGGGGTAGGGGTACGTGCTGGGGAAGGACGAGCAGTCACTGTCTGGTGCTCCAGGTGAACCTGAACAGCGCCTCTCGGACCCAAGGGGGCAACTCGTTCGATGACAGCACCCTGCCTCTCATCGACAGGAACCAAAAAACAGGTAGGGGCATCTCTGGCACCCGGCCCTGTCACCAGCCACCTTGTCAGTCCCCAGCTGGGCCGCGTTCCCTTCCTGCTCTTCGCCCCAGGTTCCTTGGGAGCTCACCCAAGGCCGTTGGTTCGGGCTTTAAGTTGTTTCTCAGGGCTGGAAATGATGCTTGGGGTGTTCGTGTAGGCCCTGTAGCATCCCTGCTGAGCAGTGCTGAGGCCACAGCTGGGTTTGGGCTGCTGCAGGGGCTGTGCCTGACTTGCTGTTCCCCCCCTTCTAGACAAGAAATCCTCCCGGGAGGAGATCCAGATGAGCAACATGGGACCAGGTAGGAAAGGGGCTGGGTCAGGGCATCCAGCTTCCCTGGCGCGTGGGGGAAAACCTCTCCTCCTGCGGGGTGGGGGCCGCTCCCTGAGCTTCCCCTGTGCCGTGCAGACAATTACTCCACGCTGAACGAGATGGAGCACAGCAGGACGCTGGACAGACCCGGCGACCTCGGGGACACGGAGCCAGTGAAGGCGGCGCCGCTGATGGTGAGCAGCTCTGCTCTTGGGGCAGGGGTCGGCACGCCGCGAGGAGGGGGAGCTGGGCCCCCGTGACTAACCCTGCCCGCTGCCCCCCACTAACCCCGTGTGTCTGCAGCAGGACGAGGGGCAGGAGCCGCAGCCCGAGGCAGAGGAGGCGGAGGAGGATGCCCCTGTGCCTTGCCCCGTGTCGGTATGTCCCGCGGTGCCCTGCCCAATCTGAAGTGGTGCTGGCAGATCCTGCTGTGTGCTCCCAGGGGTGCTTTGCCCGGCCAAATCCTGCTCTGATTGCTGCTGCTCCATCCCTCGGGGCCACGGACACCTCTCCGCCGTCGCCCCTGCCCCGGCTGTGCTAACATCTCTCCCTTTTTCTCTCTCTCTCTCCACAGCAGAAGATCTAGCTGCCATCCCTGCCTCCGTTCACTTTGGGTTGATAATATATTATATATATATAAATATATAACTTCGTGGTGGATTGGACTGATTTTTTTTTTTACCTTTTTATTTTTGCTGGACTGTTTGTGCCAACTAGCCAGCCAAACGCCTGGGCCCGCTCCCGCCAGGGGCAGCCCAGGCCACTCTGCCTCCTCTGGGCAGCTGTACCTCCCTCTTCGGGGACGACTTCACCAAGAACTCTTCCTCCCTGGCCTTCTCCGCCACCTTCCTCCGGAGAGCCGACCCCAAACCCTCCGCCTGCCCGTCGGGACCGCCCGGCACCAATGCTGCAAAGACTCCAGCCTTCCGCCTTCACCAGGAGCTGCCTTCTCCTCCCACACCTCCCCTCTGCTCGCAGTTGACTGCAGGGATGGGGCCAGAGGCCTCGCCACCTCCTCCTGTTGCCTATAGGATATATTTTTTTGGGGGATGGCTCCACAGTTTGGGCTGCATGGACAACTGGAGCGTCCCTCCCCGCTGGTGGTGGGGCCGGTGTCCGAAGGAGGCTGGAGGCACGGGGCTGCGAGGCGAAGAAAAAACAGCAATAACTCTTTATTTTTTCCCTGCTTTGTTCTTGTTAGGAGGCTTTGGGGGCGTGGGGAGAAGGATCCGAGTCGGGGAGGGGCCCCCTGTGCCAGGAGGGACCCTGAGGTGTGAAGAAGGCCGGTGTAGGGGGAGCGGGACGGGCTTCCCCGGCCCGAGGGTGATCCCCCTGGGGGAAGGAAGGCCGGAGGAGACGCGGCAGGGCTTTTTGGGGCGAGGTTTCTTCGGGAACTGGCTGAAGTAGCAGAGTGCTGTGCGCCGGGCCCTGCCGCCGGGCTGCCAGGGGGCGAGCAGCGGGGCCGGCCAGGACCCCCCCTACGCCCCGGGCGCCCGCGGCAGCGCCCCTCAGCCTCCCCTTGACATGTGCCTTTCTTTTGCCACTGTGAAATAGCTCTTTGAATTGTACTGCCCGGCTTGGCTGGGGCCAGGGGGGGCTTCCTGGGCTGCCGGGGGGGCTGAGCTCCTGCTGGGAGCCTCAGCTGGCCGTGGTGGTGCTGGAAGCCCGGTTTTTGGGAGCCCCAGGGGGAGCAGGGCTCTCCGTGCCCTGTCCCCTGGAGGACGGGCTGGGCTGGGGGCGCGCAGCCTTGTCTCCGCTGCGGTGGGGGGGGCTGTGACTCTCTCTTCTTTTTTTTTTTAATGTTTTTTGGGGGTGAAGCGGGGAGGCCGAGGCTCCCTGTGCAACTGGACGCCTCCTTGCAGGGCTAGGAACTGGATGCGGAGCCCTCCCCAGGCTGCAGCTCACCCCGTGTGCCTCCCCCCGGCCCCAAACACCTCCCAGCCCCCCCTCCGGCTCCAGCTGCCCCTCACATTGATTCAGTTCTGCTCGGGGGTCTAACTTCTCTTTTTTCCTTTTGACTACGTAAAACACTAATTCCTTTTTAATTTTGTAATTTCAGATGAACCAAAAAAACCCCACCCAGTACACAGCCCGGCTTCCTCCTTCCCTCCTCTCCCCCCGTGGGCAGGGGAGCTGGCTCCGGGGGGAGGGAGGAGGGGGGGCAGGAGCACCCCGCTGTTCCTTGTCTGATTCCTCTGCACACTCTTATAACGCTTTTCAAACAAAATGATTTTTTTATATAAATAAAGTTTTTAAAGCGTGGCTGCCTCTTTTTGTGTCTTTTTACAGATTTCTTTGCCAATAACCGATTTATTATTTTCTCCTAGAGGCTGACCTCCCGGGCTGCGCCTTGCTCGGCTGTCTCACCACTGATACTGCTCTTGCAGCTGCCCCTGGGGCTGGCGGGAGGTCTCCTCCTGGTTGTTCCCTACCCCTTCTTGGGTAACAGCGAGCTCCTCTGCTCCTTTGCTTTGTCCTTGTGCGTGGCGTGAAGCTGAGCACAGGAAGGAAGGTGGGTTTGCAGAGCTGCCCTTCTGGAACCCCATTTTCTGCCCCAGCCCCGTGTTTAGGGAAGCCGTGGTGCCCTCAGGAAGGTTTGCTGCGGCTCGGAGCAGCTCTTCCTGCCCTGTGGCTGTGCAGCAGTGGGATGTGGCTTGGTGCTGGTTGGTTTTTGCCTGGTACAGCACGGCTCCAGCTGCTCTGCGAGGGAAACTGGGTTGGAGAGGGGAAGAAGGGAGCTGGGGCAGAGCCCTGGGATGCAGGGGGCAGTGCCTGTAGGTGCCCCCGGTTATGGGGGCGTTGCTTTCACCCCCAAAACAAGCAGAACCAAAGCAGGGCCAGGTGTTTTATTGCTTCACAGAGGGGGTAACACCAGGGATATTGGTGGATGGGACGATACGAGGGGTGTTTGGCTCAGCGGGGGCGATGCCAGGGTTGTCAGTGGCTTACAATCTGTGGGGTTTGTGGCTCATTGGGGTGCTGCCCATGCTGATGGGGGGCTAACAGCGGGGAAAGGAAGCCGGGGCTTAGAGGAAGAGCTTGTCGTGGCAGGGCTGGCAGTACATCTTGTCGGCGCGCTCGCGGAAGGAGCCCTTGTGCAGCTGGCCCAGGCAGTAGGCGCAGATGAAGTGCTCGGGGTGGTACTTGCGGCCGGCGGCCGTCACGCAGCGGCCCGTCACGGGGCGCCCGCAGCCGTGGCACACGGTGCCCTGCCGCTGGTGGAAGTGGGTCTCGCAGTAGGGCCGGCCCTCCAGCTCGAAGAAGGAGCCACTGGCGAAGCCAGTCAGGCAATCCTGGGGGTGAGAAGGGGACAAAGCTGGTGCCGGCATGGCTTGGGGGGCGTCTGCTCCCCTTCACCCCAGCCCGACCCCACTCACCGCGCAGACGAAGCACTCGGGGTGCCAGACGCCCTGTAGGGCCGACAGGTAGTTGTCCGTCAAGGGCCGCTCGCAGCCCTGGCACTTGGGGGCGAAGAGGGCTATGAAGTCCTGGCGGCAGTAGGGCTTCCCCTTCCGCTCGTGGAAACCTGCGGGGAGGGTGCTGGGATGGATGCCAGGGCTTGGGAGAGGGGACAGGGGGTGTCTGGGGAAGGGGGTGCCCGGGGAAGGGCCCCGGGCAGGGCTGGGGTGGTGGCAGGGGGCTGGGAGCGCCACCTCCCCTCCAGAACAAACCATCGTCCCCAAAAACCTTCCCGCAGTGGGTGCAGAAGAAGTGCTCGGGGTGCCAGGTCTGGTCCATGGCGGTGAGGACTTTCTGCGGGGAGAGGTGAAATGAGGCTCCGGGGTGGGTGGCTGTGCGTGTAGGGGGGTTTTTTGGGGGGGAGGGATCTTACCTCGCGGATGGGGCCGGCGCAGTAGGCGCAGCGGGGGGAGAAAGCCTGGTGGTAGTCCTCCTCGCAGTACGCCTGCCCGCCCCGCTCGAAGAAGGGCTGCCCGCCCAGCTCCTGCCCGCAGCGGGCGCAGGTGAAGTGCTCGGGGTGCCAGGCTTTGCCCAGGGCCGTCAGCGCCTGCGGGGTGGGAGAAAGTGAGGGTGCCCCTTCCCGGGGAGGGGGTGCAGGGCTGGGGATGGGGCCGGGGGGCTCACCTTGCCCGCGATGGGCTTGCAGCAGGAGGCGCAGAGCCCGGTGGGGGTGGCGGTGATGCCCAGCTCCTGCAGGTCCCGCGTGAGGCCGCCCAGCATGTGGTCCAGGGAGGGCTCGGCGCCCGCCGGCACCCCCGCTCCCTGCCCCGTCGCTGCCAGCTGCCGGGATAAATTGGGGTGAGGGATGGGTTCTGGGCTGCCCGTGTCCCTCTTAGCATCAGGGACAGGACTCACCTTGCTCTGCATGTGGCCCAGGTCGGCCAGGAGCTCATCCAGCTGCCGGGCGGCCGCCGTGGGGGTGGGCGAGGGGGGCAGCGGCTGTGGGGTCAGCGTGGGGCTGCTGCGGGCAGCACAGAGGGGGGGGATGCTGCTGCTGGGGCTGGGGAGCACCGGGGACCATCCCTCCACCCCAACAGAGCTACCCTTTGCCCACAAGCAGCGATGGACAGGTATGCTGATAGCTGGGACCACTCCCAGGGTGAGATGAGGAGCATGTCCCTCACACCCCAGGACCCCTCCTCACCCCCCAGCCCCTCTCAGACCATTTTGCACAAGGACCTGTTTGCTGCAGGGACGCTGAGGCCACCAGGTGATGCTGGAAAACTGATGCTGGAGCTAAGGAAGATGTAACCCCAGTAGCTTGGCCACCCTCTGGCTGTTATTTTACCTGTACACAGTCTCCAAATCCTTGTGGGGAGGCTGAGCCCGGGGCGGCAGCTTCACCTGCAAGGACACATCCATGTAGATGAGCCCACAGGATGCCCCCCGGTGCCCCTCAGCACCTCGTGGGCACCACCACCGTGAGCTGAGCAGGATCTTGGGGGCTTTGGCCCACTTGTCGAGACCCCACAGCGTTACCTTTGGGGGTGCTGGGGCATGTTTCTTCTGGCTGCAGTTGGCTGAGGGTCTGGCCGCGGCTGCGTCCTGCTGCGTGGAGCTCGGTGCCAGCAGCGTGTAGTCCATGGAGGCTGGCCGGGAGCTCTGCTCCAGCTCTGCCAGCAAAGCATCTGCAGGGGGAGGACAGAGCTGGGACCCCTGCAGCCCCCCGGCACAAGGTTCGTGCCGCGTCTGCCCCTGAGGGCTGAGGAGCAGAAGTGGCAGCAGGGCGTTCTCTGCCATCGCCCTTTCTCCTTTCCAGCCGGATGCCAGGGCCCCAAGGGGCGGCGGGGACCTTAAGCACCCTCACCCCACTGCCGCTCCCCCCCAAAAACCACAGCCCCATTTCTCAGATCAGCCCCTCCGACGCTAAGGGAGGGCACAGCACTTTCCACTTTTCCCTCGCAGCAGGATCTGGCTTTGTACACCCCACACAGGGTGGCTGCTTCCCTGGCCCCATCTCCCCACCTGGGGCTGCCCCCAGCACCCTCGGATGCGGTGCTCTTCATCTTGGGGCTGTTTGGCCCCATTTTGTGGAGCTGGGCTTACATCACCGCCGCTCACAGCAGAAGCCTATTTCCTGCCACAAGGCTCTCCATTTTTGGCAAAGCGCTCGCTCAGACACCCAGCTTCATCCCCCAACCTCCTCCACCGTCCCCTCTGCAGCATCCCCAAGAAGCCCCCGACCTCCTGGAGCTCCAACCCCGCTGCAAGCTCGGGATTGGGGCTGCCCAGCCCTCCCCGATACCCAAGGCTCACCCAAATCCTCCATCCTGCCTCCGCCGGGTCGCTCTGGTGGCAGGCTGAGCACTGTGGGCTCTCGGTTCCGCTCCCCAACCCTGCCTCCGCCCCCGGGGTTTGGCTCTCGGGGTTTTTCCCTTGTGGGCTGTGTGACGGTGAGAGGTGGCAGACAGCACGCCCTGGGGCACGGGCAGCCAGAGAGACCTCATTTTGGGGACAGTGAACGGCCAGTGGGGTGCTCAGGGGGCTCCTGGCTGGTGGAGCCATCCTAAAAGATAGAGATCTGGTGTCCTGCAGGGCTCAGCGCCCTCCAGAAGCCACCTGGTGTGTGTGACAAGAGGTGGCATCGCCATGCAGAGAGCACCAAAGCGTGGCACTGTGATGGAGACAGGCCCAGGGCTGGTCCGCCTCCTCCAGCACAGCCCGGCCTTTCCAGGGGTGTTTCTCCAAGCCTTGGACTCAACTCCCAGCAGAGCCACCAGTGTTTCCACCAGAAGCACTGATCACCAGTCTCAGCCATTTATCCACCACCAGGACATTTTTGCTCCTTCTGAGCCCCGCTTCAGTCTCCGGGCTCCGTGGGCGGCCATTTCAGGTGCTGCCACAAGGCCTCGCGTGCAAGGAGGCGACAGAGCCGTGGGTGTGCGCTGGCACCCTGCCCAGCCCCAGAGAAGCAAGCTCAGCACCTCGCTGCTCAGCCTGGTCAGGCACAAAAACCCTTCCCTGCTGCATTTAGCCCCGCTGCCATCTGAACAACAGGCTGCTGGTGGGACCAGCACCATCCCCTGGGGTAGCACAGCCTCAGGAGCACCAAAATATGTGCTTCTCTTTGGGCAGTGGGGCCAGATCTTCTTCCAGGTCCATCCTCTCCACAGATAAGCTCACCCGGTGTGCCACGGGTGCTGCAGTGCCCTGCACAACCAAGCTGACACGCTCTTGCCCCCTTCTCACACATCGCTGGTCCCATCTGCACCACCGGGGTGAAATGGGTTCGAATTGAGCCCTTCTGTACCAAGCTGGCACACCACGGTTCATTTAATTACTGCCGCTCTCCAGAGTGGTGACAGCTCTTTTGTTGTCTGCCCACAGTGAGGACATTCAGCCGGGCACTGTCTCCAGAAAAGCCACGTGGGAAGCCAAACTGCAGGTCCCGTGATACCAAGAGCCAGCCGAGAGACAAGATGAGGCAGTGCTAGCTCGTGTCACTCCCTTGCTGCTTCTTAGGGCAGGACCATTGCATCAGGCACTTCCCTTTCTGCAGATAACAGAACCTCTGTGGAAGATTTGATTTACTCCCCCCCCTTTCCTCTGTGATGATTTAACCCCTAATGTAAGCATTGTAAATGAAGCTTTAAATTCAGATTCTAAAGTTTCACATTATGAAACTCAAGGCCAGTAGAGGCCGATGGCTGAGCTGTGTCCCGATGATCTGAGCTGTGTTTCCATGCAGTGGTTTAGCCGAGACATTTTAACAAGAGTTAAGCAATCCCATGCCCTGCCTACGGAGGAGAAATTAAGCCACAGAGCGACTTGAGAATAACCACCCACAGCAAGACTCCCTGGTTTTAAATAAAACGGGTTTCATTTGAGAATAAATGGAAAGTCATTTCATGTCAGAAAGTACGGGTTAGCTGCAGCAGAACAGTGACTTCGGAAGGTGATGTCAATCAGGTTTTCATCTAGACGGGTCTTTGGGGAGAGGAGGAATATTTTCACCCACTTACAATACAAACAGCAGCAGCAGACATTACTTAAATTCTTCCTGGGATTTTTCTCGAGGAGAGAAAGAAACTTTTTAACCGAAAGAAACCGAGCAGAGTGACATCGGGCTGACAAAAAGCAAGAGCCAGCCAAACTGCCTCTTTGCTCAAAATGAGCCTCAAACCACTGAAGTAACCAACTCCGAAGAAAGTTTGTATATCATCGTTAAAAAATGCTGCTGCCAAGACTGCGGGCTGCCAGCGCTTTGGCAGGAGGCTGAATCAGCAGCCTCTCGCCTCGGCCTGGGAGGGACAGAATGGATCCCTCTGCAAGGATCTTGAACTTTTCGGGTTCTTTAAGTTTAGCATCAGGACATACACTTCCTCCCCGTGGCCTGGTGCCTTTGCCAAGATGAATCAGACCGTATGCGTTTCTCCACAATAAGCTGGTTTATTAGAGCACTCCCAGGAAATGAGGAACGTAAATGTGGAAGGGAGGGGATGAGGAACACCTCATTCTGCACCCGTGGTGGGGCACCCTTCCCAGCAGGGCACGTCTTCAAGGGTGCCACGAAAGGCCTGATGGAAGATGTGCCCCTGTGGAAGACGTTTTGCTAGCACAGAAACTTTTCCCAGAGCTCAGCTTGCCCTCCGGCCATGTCGACACTCAGTACCCCATGACACAAGGGGCTGTGGCCCCTGACTGGGAAACTCTCTGGCCAAACGAACCAGGTTTTGGGGCGCAGTGCCGTGCTCCCTGCCTGCCTGCTCCCTTGCCACGCGCCCTGTGCACGTTGAGATGTAACCAACGCATCCTCAGGGTGCACGTATTTTATCTAATTTTCTTTTGACACAGGAGGAAGGCTGTCTGTTGTACTTTCTGTATTAGCTTGTCTAAGATAGGATGCAAAAGCACTGCAGTTCTATTGCGGTGCATTTGTTTATTTATTTATTGCAGTGTGTTCTATATAATGTTGAATCCTATGAGTTAAACGAAACCCAACCAGTTTAGCCAAGTTTTTCAAGAACTAGGGGAAAGCTGTTTTTTTTTGCTGTGGAAGTGTCATCTTGTACTGCAGACCGTGTGTTTGGGGGAAATAACTCTGTTTTTTGGACATAACAAGCGAGGCTCCTCCAGCAGAGCCCTTCCAGGGCCTCGGGGTGCTTGGTGGCCGTCCCCCCACGGCCGGGGGGGGCTCAGGGGGTGGCGGGCGAGCCGTGCGGGCCGGGCCGAGCCAGGCTGGGCGACCCCGCCAGGACACAGCGAGCCCGGCAAGGCGGGAACTACAACTCCCAGCGTGCCCCGCGGCCACTTCCGGCCAAACCGCCACCGAGCCCGCAGGCGGGAACTACAACTCCCGGCACCCCCCGCGCATGCGCGGAGGCGAGGCGGAAGCGGGGCGTCTCCCCTCAGCGCCGGCCCCGCCCCCCTTGCGCCGGCCGCCATTTTGTCACCGACTTTCACCCGCCGCCCGCCGGGGCGTTTTTTTTTTCTTAAAGGCGAAGCGGCCGCACAAAGCCGGCCCCGCCGCCGGGGCCGCGCCGGGCCGGGCCCTACCGGCAACCGCCGCGGCGAGCGGCCGGGAGGCGGCCCGGGGGGCGGCGAGCGCTATCGGCCCCCCCCCCCGAGCGGCCTCGCCCGCCGGCCCCGGGCCGCAGGGGGCAGCCGGAGGGGCGCGGGCGGCGGCGGTAGGAGGCGCCGCGGGGAGCGGGGCGGGCCCGGGCCGGGCCGGGGGCGGCGGGGCCGGTGCCGGGAGGGGGGGGGCTGCGAGGGGAGGGGGGGAGCGTGAGGGGAGCGAGCGCGAGCGCGGCGGGCTCGACTGCGCCTGCGCGGCTCGCGGCGCGCCGATTGGGCGCTTGTCCCGCCGCGGGGGCGGGCGCTGCGGGAGCGCGGCCGCTGATTGGCTGGGAGGCGGGGGGAGGCGGGGAGGGGAGGAGGGGGAGGCGGGGCTCGGGCTTCGCACCGCCTTGCGATTGGCGGCGCGGGGGCGGGGAGGAGGGCGGCGATTGGGCGAGGCCGCCGAGGGGGCGTGGCGGCGGGGCGGGAAGCAGCGCGGGGCGGCCGCCGCAGCCACTCCGCTCCCCGGTCCGATGCCGGCGGGCGGCGAGGAGGGGACCCCCGGGCACGGCCCGCCAGCCGCCCCCCCCGGCCGCCGCCGCCCCGCGCCCGCCGCCGAGGCCGGCGAGGACTCCGGGGGCAGCCGCGTGCTGCGGGGCGGCCGCGAGCGGGGCCGAGCCTCCGCCGCCGCCGCCGCTTCCTCGGCTTCGGGGGCGGCCGCCGCCTCCCGCCGCCGCAAGGCCGAGTACCCCCGGCGGCGCCGCAGCAGCCCCGGCGCCCGAGGAGCAGCCGCCGCCGCCGAGCAGCCCGCGGCCGAGCCGCCGCCTGCGGCCAGGAAGGGCGCCCCCCGCCTCGGGTGAGTATCGGCAGCGGGAGCTGCCCCCGGGGGCACCGCCCCCTGCCCGAGCCCCCAGGCGGGGTGTGCCGGGGTCGTTCGTCCACGGGGGGGCGGCTGCAGCCCTGTCCTGAAGGTTTTTGGGGCTGGCAGCCGGCCCTGTGTGTGTACATCCCTATAGCTATCGATAGCGGGGCTGCTCGGTGCCCCCCTAACAGCGGGGCTCCTGGGGTGTGGGTCTAAGCAGCGTGGGCAGGGCTGGGGCTGGTTGCTGTGCTCTTACCCCGCAGCTTAACTTCCCCCGGGTGAGGCAATCCCTGCTGGTATAAGCCTCTGCTCGCTTCAGCTTCCTCCAGATGAACTAACCCATACTGGTATAAGGGCTTGGAATCACCCTCTTGAGAACATCTCCATCTAACACAGTTTCTTACTTCTGCCCCACGATAAGAACTCTCTCTTACAATTACCTTTTATATTTTCCAGGTGCACGGATAAAGCAGCTGGTAAAGGTAAGGGCTCGGCGCTTGTTCGTGCAGTTGTATTCCCTCCAGAAAGTCAGGGCTTTCCCATGAAGGTAGCCAAACATCTGCTGAATCGCCCTTCCAGGGAAAGCTCTGTTGCTTGGTGACGTGCGGGTGCTTTCCAAGGTCTCTCCCAAGATTGTGGAACTGCAGCAAGCTGCCAAGGAGGCTTGCATGTGCCCAACTTGCAAAAACTTTATTCCAAATAACCACTAGGGTGTTACTTCGCTATCAGAAGCTGAGACCATACGGTGCGGCGGTTTGACAGCTCTCGAGCAGCTGGTAAAATCCATGCTGGCATCTGTTCTGCTGCTGTCAGGAGTACAGGTGTGTGTGCTCAAGGGACAGCTGGAAGGTGGATGGAAATGAGAGCACTCAAATATTTACGCTTGTCCTTTTCTCACCTCGCAGTACCAAGTGGGTGGTGAATCTTATGCCTTGTTATTCCCTTGGGGATGAAATAAAAGTCTGGGGGGAGACATGGGAGTGGCTTAATGGGTCTTATTGAGAAGGCCTTAATGATGGGGAGCAGTGGCCAGGAGCAGGAGCTTTGTTTCTCCACTGTGAGCTCTGTCTGTCTACATAACAGTTTTCTGTAGAAAAACATTAGAGGGCCTTGTTCCTTACCCAGTGACTTCTGAAACAGTTGTTCCCCCAAATTAATAAATAAATAGGTTTTATGCAGTGTTGATTTAGATCTGGTACGGGGAATCATAACAGAGGATGAAATAGCAAGGGAGATCGTAGACCTGTGCAAATGAATTCACCTGCTCTGCTGGAGCCGCTCGGTTGTTGTTTGCTGGCTTTTGTGCCTAGACTTTACAGGCTGCTTTTATTCTTGTAATTCTTGAACTCTTTGACTTTGTTCCTATGAGTCTATAACTTTATTCAGCTCGGGTTTTGAAATCCGTCACAACTGTAGTCAGTGAGGTGTGCTTTTGCAGACCAAAACAGAATTAACCAACGTGTGTTGAGCTCAGACCCCACAAACACGTACATGTTTGCTGTTGACTCCATCCATCCGTCTACACCGTAAAAACTTCATCCTTCTGGGCCAAACTTTGCTGGAATATGTTCCAGCAAAAAAAAAAAACAAAAAACAACAAAAAAAAAACAAAAAACAAACAAAAAAAAAAAACATGGCATTGCCACTTAATATGTGTAAAAGAAGTGATATCAGGAAATATTTTAATGGTGATTGCCAGTGTTTTGAATACCTGTAAGTAGAAACGTTTACCTTGCTGGATTGCCCCATTTTTACCACAGTTTCTCAGTGTGTCCTTGGAAGTGGCAGGCGTCTGGCTGCTGATTCCCAAGTTTGGTGTCTTTGGAGAGTGCCTTCTTAAACTTGGGCCTCTGAGAGATTCGCTTGACCTTGAATGTGAGATTAAGGAAAACATTTATTACGTTTCTTGAGTCTTTATTATTATGAAACTTGCAGCCGGCATAGATGCCATGAACCTTTGCGTGCAAACTGGTGTCGCAGTGAAGTGCTGGGTGGGTCTGGTGGAGACTGGGAACTTCGTGTTTGCAGCTACTGGCTTGCCTTCTGACACGGGATTAATTCTCCTTCCGTGGCGGTTTGTAGTACAGGATAACAGCACAACGCAAAGTTTTACATCCAGGTTGGAACATGAAATTTGCTCGAGCTCAGCAGTTGCTGTTGGTGCCTCTGTGCTGGGCGAGCAGTTGGTGCGAGTGCAGTGCACCGTGACGTCCTGAGCATCTGCTGGAGAGGTGGGGAGCCTGGCGCACCAAGGTTTGTCCAGTAACATCTGTAAGATCTTATACATCATATTTCAAAGTGAAATCACCACTGCAGCTCTCAGAAAAGGAAGCCCAGAGGCGATGGCTGTGATGCCAGCTGATTTGTGCCGTCGGTCGTAACCAAACTGCCGTAACAGCAGAGCAAGTCGCCAAGGTTTGTGTTCTTCACGTGGAGCCACAGGATCCAAGGGTTTGCTGCTCGTTGGCTGCAGAGCAGAGCACAAAGGTCTGTCAGTGCAGGCCCCATGGGAAGCTTACTGCAAGGGTAAAGTCGAAGGTGTGTTGTGTCAGAGCTGGCATGAGGCTGTGCCCTGCTGCTGTGCACCACGGCAGCTGCAGAGTCAGCGTAGCGGTGGTGTTTCCTGCCCGGCCTGCTTAGTCATGCGAGTGCAATATTTCCTTCGTGTGCTCCTGTAGAATATTGGTGACATAAGCACAGTGTTTAATCTTTGCTTGAAAACGGATCCATACAGCTGTATAAATCCCATCCGACTTTCTACGACGCTGCGTGCTCTCGTGGAAATAATTCTCATTTCTGTTAGGCCCGAGTAATTACTGGAATATAGATTTAATGAATGTATTCCGTGTCCTTCACTCAGTGAATTGAAAATCAGGTGCTTACTGTGCAGAGAGCGGGCATTAGCAGGAGCTGGGGGGTGGAACGCTGTTTGTAGGTGTTCCCAGCTTTGGAGAGCTCTCTTGGTGATTTGTTCCTTGCTATTTCTCTTCCTGCTCTCTTGGTATGAGGCTACTGCAATGTGCTTTGTGGGTGGCTGGTATTTTAGCTGTGCTCCCATCACGCTGGCTTCCGGGCTGTGCTGAAGGGGAAGCCAGAGAGAATTACTTCAAGGACTGGGAAATGGTGTGGGGAACACGAGGCTGCTCTCTAGCAGCCTGCTTCTAACAGAGAAAAGACACAAGCCCACAAATTCAGGAGAGATAGAAAACTTTAGGGCTTGAACTGTACAAAGCTGTGCTGTAGGATGGATAACTCGTATTACACCTCGTTATTTGTGTTCTCAGAGCTTCACGCTGCTTTGGTAATGACTGCTTTTCCTGAGGCGTTTGTCAGTGTTTTGAAAGAGATGACACGACTTATAATCAAGCCTTCTAAAAACATGCTGCATTTAAACAGCTCGGGCTGCCCGAGCCTACTCCGACTCCTGTGAGGATTTTCCTGTGCCCTGTACGTTCAACTTCACAGATATTTTAGGGGAAAAAAAAGCTATTCAGGTGGAGGCTTGCAGCAGGATTCATTTCCTGATGGGTTTGTTGGTTGAGCCATCACCACATGGGGCATTAAACATGTTTTACATGTTTAGTATGTGCAATTAAAGCCATGCTCAGACAGGTGTACACGTTGTGATACAGTTGCTTTTATACCAGTCACTCTGAAACTTAATAATTCATAGTTCATTCTTTTCCCTTAACGTAGTTGTACAAAGAAAGGTTCATGTTTTATTGCTGCAGGCTCACAGGAGGCGGGTAAATAAAAGCTTGAACATCTGAACAAGTGTGGCTGGAAACAGCTGATGCAGAGTACCAACAGCTCCGATTTCTGGGAGTAATCGAGTGGATTTTCAGGTGCCAGCAGGGCAGAGCTGGAAGGCAGCAACGCGTGGTACCTCTCCTACAAAGGCTGGCTCTTGCAGGCTGTGGGATGTGTGATCACTGCTCCGGTCCTTGTTCCAGGCACGCTCTTAACGCTTGCTGCGTCCAGTGGTAGTAAAAACAAAGGCAGTAAGCACCTGCCTGTGGGAAGATTGGCCTATAAAGTGATGCTTTTATATTTATTTATATGAATGGTGTGGGACCCTGGGATGCCCAGCACGCTGAGTGAGGATGGGATGCTACCGGGTAAGCTCTTGTAGAGAAGTAGAACAGTGCCCAGAGTCTGTTCTTTTGGTAACCCGAGCTACTACAACAGAGCTACAGCTCTGCACCTAATTTCGTCCCAGGTTTCCGTCTTTTTTTTCCCTTTTCTGACTCTCAAATTAATGTACCTCCATCACTGATTGATGTATTTTCTGCCCCGGATGCTGTTAGCTGGAAGGCAAGTGGGAAGGATCAGCAGGATGGTGAAACTACCCCAGAATTCAAGAAACTACCCCAGAATGGCAGCTGCTTTTATCATGAAGATACTTAGTTAAGGGAGAGTTCAAGGTAGGAGAGACTCCAAGGTTTGATCAAAGGGACCGGTAGGATTTCAAGGAGTGGATTTTTCCCTGTATCTCTTGACTGGCTTCCTGTAAGATGCTGGCACCCACCCAGCCTGCAGCTGGCTCCTGCAGAGGCAGCTGGAGGAGGCAGATCTCTGCACGGGAGGGACTGCAAGGCAGTGTGAGTGCAGGGGCAGCTGCAGCCTTTCTAATTTGAAGTTTTCTTTGTTTCAGACTCGAGACACTAGAGCAGCATCTTCCTTTCTGAAAGGACAGAGCCCGATTAGCTGTAGTGACAACACTCACTCTGCTTATCCTATCTTGCTCCTCTCTGTAATTAGCCGAACCCTGTGAGCTGAGGAGCACGTGGGCTTTGGTGCAGACACGTTTGTGGGAGGAGAGGGGCAGCACAGTACTCACCCACACGGCCTAGGCTTGGCCAGGTCAAGTGTGGTACCCAAGCCAGGACTGAAAATAGCTGTAAGGTTAATTACTGCAAGGTGAAGTTAATTGGGAAACATGGGCATCTCTTATGGGTGACAGATGAGGACAACCACGATCCTTAACCTAGATGCAGATGTGAGTGCTGCTGTGTCCTGCCTAACCTCAGAGGTGTGTGGAGAAATCCTAATTGTAATTTTACCATTTCAGTTGTAGATTGATCCTAATTTTAATTGTAATATCTCTGGTGAGCCTTGTGATCACCTCTAAAGCCAGATCGGGTGGGTTAGACAGCGGAGCAGCGCGGGGAGTTCTGCTCTTCTCTGAGATAGAGGAATAGCAGAGATGGCAGCTGTTTCTGGATGCGCAGGCTGGGTCCCTCAGAAAGCTGTTTCTGTGAATTAAAAAGGGAATTTGGATATGGGAAAGAGACTGGAAACTCAATTAAAAAAAAGAGGGACTTCCTGTTTTTCTATTTTAGATTTTAGGCAAGCCGAAACACTTGTAGACAGTGCTGAAGTAGATGTAAAAGTAAAAAATGAGAGTTCATGAGGAAAGGCTTTAGTATTAAACTCCCTGACTTCAGAGAAATGAGGCCAAGCTGCCAGGTGAGCGGTGCCTCAGGTGTGCTTTGTAGGAATCCATTCTGAGGGAGGTCTGCTTCAACTCCCTAAGTGTGATCTATAAAATAGTAGCTCTTACCAAGAAATCACCACATGAATGATCTTCCAAGGGAATAACCATCTTCTTGAGAGCAGCAGTGTGTGCGAACGCTGGTAGAAAGGTGGTGCTTGATGGGAAAACTCCTGGAGAATGGTTACAAAGTGGCTTTGAGTTTGATTTACTGTTCAAAACTAAGGATGATCACAATGAGGATTTGAAACCAACATGAACTCTGTCTGTTTTATGAGATCCATGCACCTTTTTTGGCTTCCTGGTTGCAGTTCATGTTTTGAGGGACTTGGCTGTGCACGTGTAAGACATCAGACTTGGTTACTGTTTCACAGTGAACTTGTGAGGCCTTGTATCCTACATTTCATTCTATTTTTTTTTTTTTTAAGATGTTGGTGATTCCAGCTCAGTTGATAAGGGCTGAATACCAAACAAGATGCTGGAAGTTCAATTCAAAAGGCTTGATGCAAAATTAAAGAAGAATTTAGGTGGGAGGGGACCTCCGGAGGTCTCTGGTCCTGGGTTCAACCCGGAGTTCCCATCCTATTGCTCAGGGGCTTTTTCCTTCCAGGTCGTGAAGCCCTCCAAGGATGTGGGTCACACAGCTGTGCTTCCAAGCCCCTCTTCCAGCCCGTGACTGTCCTCTTGGGGCATACTGCTGGTGCTTGAGCAGCACAATCCCCCAAATCAGACAGCTGTGTAAAGGGATTTAAGGAAAAAGGAGGGAGTCAGAGCTGAGGCTAGAGCACAGGCCCTGTGCCCCACTGCGGGTGCTTTGTGTGCCGATGCAGAGACAAACCTGGAGTGACGAGCCTAGCCAGCTGCTTGGGATGGGTTTCTGTAGCATGTGATTGGTGAAATATCAAAAAGCATTTGAGTTCATCGAGGCCTGGTGTTCCAGCAACCACCAGAAAGTGAAATCAGGTGAACCGTACTTGGAAGCCTTAATTTTTAAAGGGATGAACTTGCTCACCTATAATTTTCGGCAGCTCTGTTATCTTGCCAAAGCGTGTCTGGAGGTCAGCCAAAAAGAAACCACCTGCAGAAGCCATAAATGAGTGCAGAGACCTCAGGCTAGCGGTGCTTGTGATGCGTCTTGCTCTAGCACAAGAGCAGAAACATCCAGTTTGGATTCCTCTGGATCAGTACCAGGCGTACGTTTTGGATTAAATATGTGCTTAGGGGATTCTCCAAACACAACTTTTAATACAGACCAATTCTGAACCTAGTCTGTCATTAAACAGTTGCTGAGGTTTACAAATGGTTGTGTTGCTCAGGGGAGATCAGAGCCAGCAAATAATTGTCCTACACACCTTTATCAGAGGCAAACATGAGCTATTTTTAATATTTGTGTCTTTACTTGGAGGCAGTGGGGAACTGTGCTGTTCCACACCGTGCAAGGGGCATGAAATAACCGTGACGTTCACCTTTATTCCCATTAGCACTAACGGGATCGCAACGTGTGTTTCAGATCCCAAAGAAGAGAAGGAAGAGGAGGAGGTTTCCAGCCTCCTCAGCCATGGCTCCGCTGCCGGCGCAGCCCGGCCCAGCAGAAGCTGGCGCAGCAGCAGGTCGGCCGCCGCGGCCCGCCAGCGCGACACCGAGAACTCGCGTGCCTCCAGGTCCAAGACAGGCTCCCTGCAGCTCGTCTGCAAGTCAGAACCAAACGTGGACCAGCTCGAGTACGGTACGTGGGCAGCCCTGGCTCGGAGGGCGGGTGCTGCCTGGAGACAGGCAGATCCTGGGGACCTCTGAAGGGAGCTGCATGTGGCCGGTGCAGGCGTGGTGCCTCCTGCCACCAGTGCTCCTGGTGCTGAGTGGTGGTGGAGGTATCTTGAGACAGATGAGCTCGCTGCAGAGATTGCAGGTTGAAACTTACTGGTGGCTTTTTCCTTTCAGAGGTCACAGAAGAGCATCAATCTCCAGCTGGAATCAGGTAGGAAGCTCTTACTTTGCAGTGTTTCTTCATATTTTATGTCAAGATGGGGGAAAAACACAATCTCAAGCTTTTCAAGGGCTTGTGACATGGTCTGTGGAAAGAATAGTAATTGTGCTCATGCAGTCCTGAACCTCTGTATTTTTGTTTTGGGTCCCTGATGGACTGCAGGTGTCAGGAGGTGTGGTGAAATGTATTTGGTAGGGGTGGGCATCTCACCTCGTACCTTTATTCCTTCTGCTGTAACTGGTTGGGCTCACAAGAAGGGGCTGCTCTGCCTAGTCTGTCTGCTTTGGCTGTCATTGTGCTCCTTAGGCAGTGCAAGCTGTTAGCTTTCCCCAGTCACGTGGGATGAAAAAATGCAGTGTAAAAGTGTCATTCCTATCCCATAGGGTGGTGCATGAATATTTTTGCAGTAGTGCTGAAATTGCTGCTGCTAAGCTCCTCTGTTCTCCTTCTCTCCCAGCAGCGATGACGAGGAAGAGATCCTTGTCAGCGAGGAAGAAGTTCCCTTCAAAGACGATCCAAGAGATGAAACCTACAAGCCCCATCTAGAAAAGTATATTAGATTACCTACTTGCTGTTTGTAGGCCAAGAGCAATTGTGACATGGTAGTTGAAGCTTAATGTGACCCAGAGAACCTGTGTGACTTGCTGAGGTGAAATGGCTCCCATTGAACTGTTTCCCTACTGCCTACAGCTATTGGGACCATTTTTCTCTCCTAGTTTAAAGCTATTAGAGCCCTGCTGGCTGTCAGGTTCTCCAGTGATCCTACTTCCCAATTAGAAAAAGGGATTTGATTAAAATGTGAACTACTACCCAGTTTTTGCTTAAATCTCTGTAAAACGCAGACGCTACTTTTTAGTAGTATGGAAGGAGAGAAGCCCTTGGTGTTAACATGTCAAAGAACCAGGCACTGCCAGCCAGAGGTGCTCAAAAGAGGCTAAGAGGGGAGAGAGGCATGAGGGTGTCTTTGAATACATGCAGGTGGCCACTTAACATGGGAGTAATACGCTGTGGTTGTGTCTTTGTAGGGAAACTCCAAAGCAAAGGAGAAAAGCTGGCAAGGCAAAAGAGGAAAAAGAGAAGCAGAAAGAGATTAAAGTAGAGGTAAAAGAAGAGAGTGAGTTTCATGAAGATGAAGAGCCACCAAGGAAGTGAGTAACATTCTGGAACTGTATGTACCGGTGTGTATTATGTACTTGGCACTCCTGGTAGTGTACAAGGGTAGTTTGATTGTTGCTTTCCCCCTTCTGGGTCTGAAAGAATAGGGCAGAGCCTCTTGTTCTCACAGAAGTGCAGCTTCCTAGTGTCTTGTCTGTGTTTGGCAAGGAAAAATGGTTCATGTTTTCATCTAGTTTAGGGAAAGTTTTTCCATAGTGTGGTTTAGTTGGCCTACCTGGATACAGGCACATCCTGTGAAATACTCAGTTCTTAAAAAATAGGCTTCAGTTGTGATGTCTGAAGTGTGTTAAGCTTATTAGACTGTGTTAGAAAGCAGTCTGGGAAGGCCAGTTCTCTTCTGCTGTGTGCCTGGAGACGGATGGGAGAGCACTCTGTATGCATCAAGTGTCATTTTAGCATGCTTGGGACTAACTCAACAAAGCCCAGGAAAAACAGCTGGGTTCTGCCCCATTCTGGAGAAATAAAGAGAACAAACTTACATTGCCTAGTTGGTCACTGGTACTTGGAGTGGAGCCTCAAAATACTTGAGTGTCCTCTCACTTGAACTCAATTCTGCAGCTTGCCTTCTGGCAAATGAGAGAGATGGGACTTGTGTTAGGGTCCAAATCATTGAGGTAGGCTGGAAAAAAAAAACTCTTGCACTTGATCTCATCCATGAGAAATGGGAGCAAATGTGGCTCCCTCTGCTGGCCTGCGGTGCGGGGCTTTGCACACCTCTGTTGGAAGTTCTGGTGCGGTTTCTAAGCAGCCTTCTGTAGCAGGACTGATTTATTGTGGAGGGAAGTACAGATGTTTGTGTCTTGGAGAAGGTTTTCTCCTCCTAAAGGTGGCCTTCGGAGACTTGTGGTTGTGCTGCTGGATTGGTGCTGCTTTTGCCCATAAGAACCCGTGCAGCTTCTGAAGGCTTGGCCTGAATGCTGAGTGCCTGCTCAGCTTGTTTACTGGCATGGCCTCGCCATCGATAAAGATGTCTCAGTACAGTCTAGAAAAGACTGACTGCATCAGCCTGCTGTTAAGTGTCTTGGTGCAGCAGTATGATCGAGCAGGCGCAGTGTTTGGGGTAGAGCTATTGCTTGGGGCTTGGATTTCACATGTCAGCGCAGGTCTGCTCAGAGCACAGACCCTGTTTTGTCTTGACGGGTGTGTAAGCTGTTACAGTTAATTCAGACAACTGAAAAATAGCTGCTGGACCATCAATCCCGTTCTTCCTAGCCTCCCAGACTGATGTGTTTCACGTGGTGTGAAATGTTGCCCAACAGAGCAGAGGAAATAAAAGGCACCATCAATTCTGGACTGTGTAGGCCAAATTATATGTTGATAAAAAATTCATTAGGATATGGGAGGGCTTGTGAGAGCAAACCACACAAAGCATTTACTTTGCGAGAATATTGCCTTCCTCTGAATCTGCATCAAACTCGGTCTTTATTGATTTATCTAGAGCTTGCATTAATGAGGCAATAGCTTGCTAACTGTCTGCAGCAGCGACTTATAAGAGCAGAATCTTGTGTGCTCACGTGCAGCCTGGAAAGGTCTGAATTTAATCAAGGGCTGCAAGTTGTTCAGACAGTCGCAGGTTTAAAGGAAGAATGTGAAGCATGTGAAGCCTGGCAGAGGGTTTTTAAAATAGCAGTTCCTCACTTTATTGTGGCAGGAGACTTGGTAATTTGTGACCACAGCCTGCCGGGCTGTGGCTGCCTGGTACCTGTTCGCTGGCGTTTGATGGGTTGGGGATGGTGGGGCTGAGGCAATGCAGGAAAACGTTCTCACTGCTAGGTTTGGCACTAGTCTTGCAACCACAGCTCACTCGGCTGTGTCGGGAGTGGCAGAGTGGTGTGAGATCTGCCACAAGCCACCAAATGCCATGCAGGAAAAAGCGTGACCAAGGTATCAAACATGTGAGGATTGTTCTTTCACAGGGACTGGTCTGCTGTGTGATGCAGGAGCTGTGCAAATTGCAGGGACAATTCAATGAAGGCCTGGTTACTTGCTTTCCTTAGGGCACCTGCCCGTCTACCCCAGGAGTAATAACTCCTTTGAAGCTCATCAGCCACTTTGATCCAGAGCAGGTGCCTGTTTAATCCCAAGTTGCTGGGTGCAGTGTTATTTTTCAGCCTAAAATTGCAGAAGAGTTCTGTAGTGTTGTAGCACACTGCTGAAAACCTCTGCCCAGTACCAATGTGAAGAAACCTCTTTGAATTCTCTCTGTATCTGCTGCAGGAGGGGAAGGAGAAGAAAGGATGACAAGAGCCCGAGGTTGCCCAAGAGAAGGTAAGTGACACCCCTCTACTCAGTTGTGTTCTGAAGAATTGTTCCTCGTTGTCCTACACAGATGTTCATTGTCTTAGAGGCATCTCTCTCTCACAATACAGAAATCAGCATTAAAGGGAGAAAAAAAATGTTAGCATGTACTGACTTCCCTGCTTTTTTTTTTTTCCATTTTTTCCCTGTGGGTGTTAAGTTTGGTTTCTTCCCAGCTGTTTTTTTAACCTTTCCTGAGTTGACCCCTGCCCTGGCAGTGTACAGGGGTAAGGTTTAGGGGAGCCTTGCATCTGGGTTTTTTTTCAGTTCTGTTGAAAGCCCTCAGATGTTTCTAGGAACAGAGCAGACTCTTGGCCAGAATCTCTATCAGCACAGCCCGAACAGGAATACTGGAGCAGTGATCCCTTGCTCTCACGTTACCAACCTGCTCTCACGTTACCGAGCTGCACTCACGTTCATTTATCTCACGCTGCCTTCCCTTGGGATTTCTCAGCTGACCTCTCTGCTCGTTTCCTTACCGACCTCTTAGGAAGAAGCCCCCGATCCAGTACGTCCGCTGTGAGATGGAAGGCTGTGGCACCGTCCTGGCTCACCCGCGGTACCTGCAGGTGGGCTGCGATGTTCTGCTGCTTCCTGATGTGTGTGAGGGCAGGGGAGGGCCATCTGCACCAGGGCCTGCCACTGTGGAGGGGGGCCATCAGGGATCAGAGGGCTTCAGCCATCATCTAAGCTGCGTAAAGAGAGCTTAAAACCTTTCATTTCTCTTCTTTTCCAGCATCACATCAAGTACCAGCACTTGCTGAAGAAAAAATACGTCTGTCCCCATCCCTCCTGCGGTCGGCTCTTCCGCCTCCAGAAGCAGCTCCTGCGGCACGCCAAGCACCACACAGGTACAGGGAGCTGGGAGACAGATCCAAACTCCTCCTGGAACAGAGGGAGGGTGGAGGGGAAACCTCCAGTGCTTACGGAGAGAGTGAGGCTAAGGCAGGTGGTACAGACTTGCAGCAGTGGGAGAATATTACTCATTTCCAGATTACAATCTTCTAAGGAAATGAAAGGAAATGGGCCATAGAGTTCTCGATTCACCCTCTGGCAAGTATCATTCAGGGGTTCTGGAGAGGGATAAAACGAGCCAAGCTTTATCCTAATTTGCCATCCTTCAGCACTGGTCAGAATGGCTAATTAGCTCGTAGAGTCCTAATCATGCCTTAACTCTCCATCAGTTTCTGTGGTGTCCTGTGGGACACCTCCTCCCCTGCTGTCTGCTGGCCTCCCAGCACTTCTCGTTCTGCTGCTTCCTGGGCAGCTTTGCCTACAGCAGGAGGGCAGGAAGAGCCAGCAGGGCTGCAGGGGAGTAACGCTGCGACTGGTGTTGCTTTTCAGATCAAAGGGATTACATCTGCGAGTACTGCGCCCGGGCATTTAAGAGTTCTCACAACTTGGCAGTGCACCGAATGATCCATACGGGCGAGAAGCCCTTGCAGTGAGTACCTCTGCCTCTCTCTCACCCTCCCGAGTGACCCGTGGATATATCTGCTCCGAGAGCAGCTCTGAAGGCAGGGCTGGGACCTGGAGTCCCGGCTCCCTGTGAGCACGCAGCTGTGGGAGTGTTCGGATTACTGCTTGTTGTCTCACCTGTTCCTTCAGGCAGTGCCTCAGATCTGAGGAGCGTGAGTAAGCCCCTGTAAATATCTCTGGAAGAGCTGGCGCCGTGGTGGCATCCCCTTAATGAGCCCCTGCTGCTTTCCTGGGCTGCCTGTGTCTGCACAAAGGCGTGCCGATGGCCCCTTTGTCATGACCTCCCCTTCTCCCCTTCCCCAGGTGTGAGATCTGCGGGTTCACCTGCCGGCAGAAGGCCTCCCTGAACTGGCACATGAAGAAGCACGACGCCGACTCCTTCTACCAGTTCTCCTGCAACATCTGTGGCAAGAAATTCGAGAAGAAGGACAGCGTCGTGGCCCACAAAGCCAAGAGCCACCCCGAAGTGCTCATTGCCGAAGCACTGGCCGCCAACGCGGGCGCCCTGATCACCAGCACTGACATCCTGGGCACCAACCCCGAGGCCATCGCGCCGCCCACCGACGGCCAGGGCCTCCCCCTTCTTCCCGACCCCCTGGGGAGCGCGGCCCCGGCGGATTGCCTGCTGCTGAACCCCGACGGGATGCCCAAGACGTATTGCGGCGGGACGGAGCGCGTGAGCCTGGTGGCTGACGGCAAGCTCTTCGTGGGCGGCGGCAGCAGCGCGACCCCAGAAGGGCTGGTCATGAACACAGAGATCCTGGGAGCCACCACGGAGGTGCTCATCGAAGATTCAGACTCCACTGGACCCTAGTGGGCGGGGAGCACGTGGGTGCTGGGACAGCTCGGACTCTGTATTTAAAAAGGAAAAATGATGGAGACGCGTGTTGAAAGAGAGAAAAGCTAAGCAAAAAACCTAAAATACTAGTAAATAACCGAAGGGTCTGCTCTCCTCCGGCGTGGATCACGGCACGGCCTCTTTCTCCCAACCACTTCTGTCTTGTCACTGCTCCTTTGTAGGAAAGGGGCACGCGCTGCCGTTACCAGAGCAAGTTGGACCGAGCGACGGATTTCTCTGAGGGAGGGGGAATGGCCGAAACCCTTCGCTCTGCCCCAAAGCGATGCCTTTCTTGATGTGGCCCCGCTAGGAAGCGTTTCGGTGCGCTCTGGACGAGTTTCTTAGGACTCCCTTCCGCCCCGTGGTCCCGACTTCTATGCATCACTGCACTCTGGTCCTTGCAGTCTCCTTCTTCTTCCTGGGGCTGGGAGGTTGGCTTGGCACTTTAGGCCCCCTCGGCAGGGCGAGCTGCGGAGGAGCGAGCGCGCGTCCCCGGCCTCGCCGCGCTGCTCTGCTCCGTCTCTGGCAGGAAGTTGAGGGAACGCCCTGGCTCGTAGATCATGTTTGCTCGGAGAGGCCCCGGGGGCTACGGGAGCCCTGCGTGGGAGAGAGGCAAGGAGGAGCATCCCAGTTTGACGACAGTAATTTGCACTTTGAACATGTTTCGTTTTTGTGTTGTGGTAACGAGATTCCTTATTTATTGATAAAAAAGGGTCGGTATTTTTTGAGTTCTGTTCTCGGTGGGTGGGGGTGGAAGGGGTTCGGGCTGTTCCCCAGGGAGCGCGCCGTGCCATCCTGACCTCCGCTGGGAGGAGAGCTGAGGGGAGGCAGTGCTCCGGAGTCAGATCTGTCTCGTAGCTTTTCCAGAGTAGAGGGAGAGCCCGGAGAAGAGCCTGCTTGCAGTGGGAGTCTTTGCGGCAGCGTTTTAGCAGGAGGATGAGGTGAGTGCTGGAACAGCTGGCTCTTGTCTCCTTCCCTCCCAGCTCCTCGCGTTAAGTGCTCTTTCTGCGTCCCCTGACTCTCGCAGGGAAGGACATCGTTAGCCAGGAACTTGTTCTCGTGACTTAGGGCCGTTGTGAGCCGCTTGCTGGTGGGGGATGCCGTGCTCCTCATCCACCTCTGCCTCTCCTTTCCGGGTCTAGGGGAAAGATCCATAAGCAGAGTCCGGGTCCGGTCGTCTCAGGAGAATTTATCCCAGGCGACTAGGCTGAGGGAGGAGGAGGAAGGGGCCGTCGGCTCGCTCCCTGCCTCTGTTTTAAGGGAGCATTGTGCAGCTGCGTGCTCAAAGCTCCTCGCTTCTGCACAAAACGCTGCTGCTTTCCCCGGAGCCTGGTAGTTTGAGTGTCGCCTGCTGGCGTAGCTGGGACAGCCCCGAACCCTCGGAGAGGCTCGCGTGGGATGTGACACGTCTGGTAGTGAGACTCGGATCTTTCTCGCTCTGTTCTCTGAAACTGTGTGTGGAGACTCAGTGGCCTTGAATTCTTAGTGTTTTTTTTCTTTGGAAGAGGTGAAAAATAACCTGGGCTTTTCGTTTGTTTACTTGTTTTCTTTCTTTCTGTTTGGTTGGGTTTATGTGCTTGGAACAGAGCCCCAGTGTCTTGTCCAAGCGCACGGTCAGCAGCATCGGTCTGTAACACGGCAGCCAGGCAAAATCGGGTATCTGGGGTCTGGAGAACAGCAATAAAATGTGGAATTCAATTGGAAACTCTTACAGGAAACTGACTCTAAACACCCACTCTATCCCCTGCCCTGCCTGGAAATCCAGCTGTGGCCCGAGCCTGAGAGCTTTTATGGGGTCGTTTGTCCTGATTTCCCCTTTCCCTTCCCCACTGACACTGACGTCTGTGTCGGAACAAGCCAGAACGCTTCTGGTGGTGGGGCAGCTTGTGCTCGGGCAGTTTGCAACCCTGGCATCTGGTGATCTGGGTGTGAGCATCCCCCGTGGCTCCCGTGCTTCTCCTGGGGGTAGGCAGGAGGGCTGCAGCACCCCTGGGCAGGCAGCTCCGCGAACACCCCGCATGGCAAACGTGCAGGGGGTGGTGAACCACACGAACCCGTTTCCTTAGTTGGGGTGATACAACCCCTTGTTTAGATCAATTTATTGTGATTCCCAGGGAGAAGTTTTTGGGTGGCAAGCTGGTTTTCCCCCTCCCCATGCCCCTTCCTAACTGACGGGGCACAAAGAGAGGATCAGACCCGACCCACCAGCAGCGAGGGTCTCCTGCCCGGGGCAGTAGGGTCAAACACCTCTCCTGCCTCCGACCCCGCTGCCTGTAGGGGATGTGCCAGCGTAGTCGGGGCTGCCTGCTTTGCCCCCGGGTTGCTGCAGCCCCTCTGCTGCTTTCCATGCCCTGCCACCGCCCCCCCGGAGGAGCGGAGCCGGCAGAGCCTTGCACAGAACACTAAACTAAAGGGAGAGCTTGGGGTTTTGTTCTCCGAGACCGACACTAAAACGCTTCTGGGCCATCAGCTTGCTCCCCAGCGGTGCTGCACCCCTCAGCACCGGGCTGGGAGGCGAGGGAGCCTGCCTCGGCCTGCGCCTGCCCCTGCTGCCCTGAGCAGAGCAGTGCAGTCGTGGCAGTGGCTGCGGGATCCAGCAGCTTGCTCGCCTCCCACCTCATTCCTGGCCTCGAGACCTCCGCTCCCTGCCTCGCCCTCCCCTGCGCCCCCTCATAGCTTCCCTTTTTTTCTTTTTCTGGTCTCGGCGGGGTGCCTGCCTGTCCTCTAACCACAGCCTGCTCGCCCTGCTGCAGGAGAGACTGGTGTAACTCCTTCCCTCTGCCCTTCCGTGCCCTACAACTGACACAGCCCTCCTGCCGCCCCCCCCCTCGGCGTCTCTCCTTCACTCGCATGCAGTTTGCTTCAATAAATTATTGTAGTAGTTTGCAATAAACTTCTTTTTGTATTTTCCCCTGTATTTATTTATTATTACTATTTTTTTTTCTTCTCCTCCTTGGGAGGGAAGCCAGGGCCTTTCTCCTGCAGGCGTGCGGAGGGGTGGGCTGTGGGCAGGGGGCTTGGCAGCGCTTTCTGCAGTAGCCACCAGGTGGCACCGGTGCTGCTGGGCTAACCCGGGGGGGCTGGGGCTTGCCCCCCATCCCTGCTAGCCCCCGAATCCCCCTTGGTAGCCCTGAGCCTCTCCCCGGTAGCCCCAAGGCAGGGCAGGGCTCGTAGTGGTGCGGTTGTAAAGGGAAGCTGCTTTCCAACTCCCATTTTTCTCTTCATCTGGGTAACACGTAACCAAAATAAACATCTTGAGGAAAAAGCAAATAAACCTAAAAAGGGCTGGTTTTTGTGTGGTGCTTGTGTTTTGGGGGGGGGGGGGAATCAAGGGCCTCCTCCTCGCGGGCTCTGCTTCGGGGCAGGCCCTTGCAGGAAAGGGTGGCTGGGAAGAGGGCAGCAGGCAGGGCCCTGAAGCCCCAAAGGGTTTGGGGTGAAGCCCCGAGGGCTTCGGGGTGCAGCCCCCAGGGGTTTGGGGTGAATAGCACAAATCCCACAGCTGGTGCTGGATGTCCCTGTGTTCCCTGTGCCCTGCTCAGGCCCCAGGCTGCCGTCCCCGCTCAGCTGTTGAGCAACGTCCCGGCTTTGCTCGCCTCTTCCCGGCAGCGTTTTCCCGTGCTCTGGCCCTAGTAGGGGGAACGGGGCCGGGGCTGGGGGCTGGCTTCCCTGCGGGGAGGCAGGAGAGGGTCCGAGCTGGGGCTGGGAGAGCCTCCTGCTGCTGCCGGGCGAGGCCGTTCCGGGCAATAGGCTTAGCGAGTGGCGAAGTGTGGGGGAATTAGGGCAATAATCTGTGGCTGTTGATCCCAGAGGCGGGAATTCGCAGCGTCGTGCCAGGCCCCAGGCGCGGAAGAGGGGGAGAGCCGGGCCAGCGGACGCGTGAGCAGAGCCGCCGGCTGGAATGCACCAGCTCAGCACGGGATTGTCCTTCCCGGGCCAGGCGGGCGCCGCGCCGTGAGCCCGGAGCCCCGGGACGAGCGCCGGGGCCATGGCAGCAGCAGACACCCCCTCGGCCAGCACCCTCCGGCGCCGCGACCTGTGCAGCCGCGGCATCCGCCTGGCCAGGAAGATGCGTTCGGACGTGGCCGACCTCCTGGACATCTACGTGAGTTCATCTCCGCCCGCGCCCCGAGGCTGCTGCCGAGCTTTGGGACAAAATGCTGCCGACGCCTCGGCCTTGGGGTCTCGTCAGTGCTCGGGTCACCTCCTGCCTTTCACCTTCTGCCCCCGTGCCCCAAACCATCTTGGGGGCTGCCGAGGGTCCCTGTTTCTCCCGGCACAGCTGATCCCTGCACGCGTTGTTTATTTTTTTCCCCGCACAGGTGGAGCGGCAGGGCTTGGACGCCTCGGTGAGCGTGGCGGCGGTGGAAGGGGTGCCGGCGGCGGCGGTGGAGCACTGGAGCGAGCAGACGGGGACGCAGCGGCTGCTGGACAACCTGGCGGCGTACCGCGCCTTCCGCGCGCTGCTGGCCCAGATGCTGGAGGAGCAGCGCGAGCAGCTGGGCGACGCCGACGCCGCGCTGGGCCGGGCGCTGGCGGCCGTCCTGCTGCAGGTCTCGGCCTTCGCCTACCACCTGGAGGAGCTGCTGGAGCTGGAGAGCCGCCGGCCCCCCGGCGACGATGGGGACGGGCCCCCCGCGCCCCCTCGCCTCAGCCTCTTCGAGCAGAAGCTGCGGGGACTGGGGGTGCTGCGGGAGCTGGCCCAGTGGGCTGTGAGGTCCATGAGGGACCTGCGGCAGCTCGCCCGGCCCAGCCCCGGTCCCAGCTCAGCTCCTGGCACGGCCGAGGGCCAGTGATGGCTGCACGGGGTGCGGGGAGCCCGGGTCTGGTTAGGGTTTAGCAGGGGGGGGCCGTCCAGCAGGACTCCTTTCCCACCCCTGCTGAGGGCTGCTCACAGTCACAGGGGGTTTTGGGGTGGGGGCGGACGGGGGGGAGCACGCCACTAACCCCACAGCCCCCACGCTTTCGGTGCTGCTCCCCGGGGGCTCCTTTTCCCAGCTGGGGGGGCAGAGGCACGGGGAGGGAAGCCCTGGAAGGACAAGGCTCGGGATGAGTCTGGCTCTGCGTGCTCGGGGTTTGCAGGACCCAGAGGCCGCGGTCCTTAGTGAGCAAGGTGCCATGAGACTTGTTCGCTGCCTCTTTTCACGGCTTGATGCTGCTTCACGAGGCAGGGAGCTGCGGTGGGGCTCTCGGAGAGGCAAGGCGGGAGCCAAGGGATGTGAAACTAGCACCTGGTGGAAGGAATTGTAGCCCTGTCTGCACGACCCAAGGCTTTGCCCCCTTTGGGTGGTTCCTTTTCCTTCCCCGCCGCCTGCTCCTGCCCTGTTGGTGTTCTCTGTGCGTTGAATTTCTGCTCTAACTGCTTGGGGGCTCATTGGGGAGGGGGTGGCGGGGGGGGGGTTGAGCAGGATGGCATTTCTCAGCTGCTCCCACAATCCAGCAGAGGGGATCTGCTAACCGAAGGCTGACTGGGAAGACCCTCCGCGAGGAGGCTGGTGCCCCCAGGCCACAATTAGGACTGGAGATGGCCTGGAGAAAGGAACAGCCCCAACCTCCAACCTGCATCTCGTACCCTGCGAAGGGAGCAGCCCTGAGGCTTCTCAGCTGCCTTGGCCATTGTTTTTTATTTTTATTTTTTTCCTTGATGGCTGCTAAGTGAATAAAGTGCCTGGGAGATCTGCTGGGGAGCCGTGACTTCTTGGAGGAGGAGGAGGAGGGATGGTGGGACTGAGCCTCGCTGGGCTCTGTGTGGGCTGCCCTGCTCCTGCCTTCCTCCCTGCCCCCTGAGAGCAAAAACAGGGGGTCCCCGCTCCCCGGGGTGTGGGGGGAGAGTCTGGGAGCGTGGTGCGGGCATGCGGCTTGGAAATGCCCAGCCAGCCCTGCACAAAGCAGCTTTGTCCCCGCGGGCGCTGGAGGTGCTGGGCACGGTGCCCGCTGCAGCACCAGTGGCGTCTGCAGGGGCTGGGGGGGCACCGCAGGGGGGGGCAAAGGGCAGGACAAACGGGGCCACGGGGCTGGGGCCACCCCACAGGGCGAGGGTGCCCGGCGTGTGGGGCGTGAGGGTGCCTGCTTTTGGTGGGGGACAGCCACGAGGCAGGGGCTGCAACTTGCTCAGCACTGCTTGCTGCCTGACAGCTGCTTTGCAGCTCGCAGCGGATTGTGTGCAGTGTTTCTACCTCCGTGCACTCGTGAACAACAATTTCTGGCTTTTTTTTTTTTTTCCCCAGAATTAGTGCAAGTCACTTCTCCAGCAGACGTTTCTCTCTCCCGTGCTTCGTTTGCTCTGTGCACTTGCCACCAGCTTCCCTTTCTCCTCGTGCCCCCTCGAGCCCAGCAGGGGCCAGGGGCTCTTGCCCTCCCCGCCTGCTTCCCCTCACCTCCCACAGGCAGGATCCACAGCTCCGATCCCATACCTGCCTTCTGGGACGCGGGATGGTGGGAGCAGCCCCTTTCATCCTGCAGATACCCAAACACGAGGCGACATTACTGTCCCTGGCACGGGGCCCTGCACCTCGACCTTCCCGCAGCACGGTTTGCGTTAGGAAGCCCGTGTGGTGCTGGCGATGCCTTGAGAGGGCCGCCACCATGACCAGAGGCAGTGTGAAGAACCGAGCTGTCACCGTGCGCCCCGCGGCCCGGCTGATGTTCGCTGCCAGCTGGGCGAGCGGCCCCGAGCCCGGGGCTCTCCCTGCCAGCAGGGCCCCGGCGCAGCTGTGCTGACACCCGAGCCCCCCCGGTCTCAATTTCAGCTTTTCAGCCGAAACACGGGCAAGAAGCATGAAGGAAACCATCACAGGGAGAGCTGCCGGCTCCTGTGGCTAGCCTCCCACGGTGGCGGTAGCCCCGTGGCTAACAGAAACCCATCGGGAGCGTGCTTTGGGACGGGAGAAGGGATTTGTGCAGGAAAACGTGCTGAGGGGCCGATGGGGAGATTTGCTCCCACTTCGGCATTTTCCTCCTGCTGTTTGTCCCCTGTTCACAGCTCAGCATCGCCCCAGCCAGTCCCCACCTGCTTTTTCCCCTCTTTTTGCCCCTAATTGCATCCTCCCCAATGGGCTTCTCATCGCAGGCAGCGGTGGCAGACGCTCCAAGGGGTGAGAAGTGCCTGGAAAATAATATTTATTGCCTGGAAAACAGGATTTATCGCCTGGGAAATAATATTTATCACCTGGGAAATAATATTTATCGCCTGGAAAACGGGATTTATCGGGAGCTGAGCCCCCAGTGATGCCCTACAGCCACAGCGCCCCCATGTCCTGGGGGAGGGTCCCCTCTGAGCACGCCAGGCTGGGGAATTTGCCCAAATCCTGCGGGTACGAGGCGTGGGGGTGGCGATCCTTTAGTTTTTTTGGGGGTGATTCTCCCCAAAATGGGAAAATGAAGTGCGGTGGGTGCTGCTGCTGCTGCTGGGGGGCTGCAGGAGCCCAGCGTGGAGGTGTGAGGGTAATTTGGGGTCCCTCCGGCGGTGTCTCAGTGTTTGGGGCGGATTTTGGGGTGCCACAGGGGGGCTGCACCCCGCCCCCCCCCCCCCCCCGCCACCAATGGTTCCTCCCGGCTTTGCCCCCCCTCGGGGGCGAGATGGTCGGCGCCGCGGGGGCGTGGCCTCGTACCAAGAGGGGCGTGGCCAAGTGCTAATGGAGGCGTGACCACTGCGCGTTAGGGGCGTGACCACTGGGTGTTGTGGGCGTGGCCACGGGGGCGCGGGGGGGGCGTGGCTCCCCGTGGCGCCCCGCCGCGCGCTGGCGCGGGCGCGGGAGCGGGGCGGGCGCTGCGGTGCGGAGCGGAGCGGAGCGGGGCCGCCCCCCGCTGCCGCCGCCCGGCCGGGGAGAGGCGCTGCGCTCCGGCCCGGCGCCCAGCCGCGGCCCTTCCCCTCCGCGCCCCCTCGGCGGACGGCCCCGGGGCGGGGGCAGGCGGGCGGGCAGCCCCGCGGAGCATGCGGGAGCCGGCGGGGCGGGCTGCAGCGGCGGCGGGGCGTCTGCGGCGGGCAGCGGGAGGAGGAGGAGGAGGAGGAGGAGGAGGAGGTGGTGGTGGTGGTGAAGGGGGCTGAGGCGGCTCGGGGGAGCGATGCTGCTCGCTTCGGCCGTGGTGGTGTGGGAATGGCTGAACGAGCACGGGCGCTGGCGGCCCTACAGCCCGGCCGTCAGCCACCACATCGAGGCGGTGGCCCGCGCCGGGCCGCGGGCGGGAGGCAGCGTGGTGCTGGGCCAGGCCGACAGCCGCCTGGCGCCCTACATCATCGACCTGCAGTCCATGCACCAGTTCCGCCAGGACACCGGTGAGTGAGCCCGGGACGCACCGGCCCCGCTCCTTGCACCCTGGCGAGCAGCTGAATTGCTCGGCTGCACCGTGCCGCTGGGCTCCGCGGGCAGGCGTTGCTTGGCTTGGCATTGCTTGGCACTGCCAGCACCTGCCTGGTCCTCCCCGGGCTGCCACCACCTCGCTTTGCATTGCTTGGCACCGCCCGCTCCTCCCCGTGCACCGTGCGGTGTCACCGAGGCCCTCCCAGCCCTGCCCGCTCCCTCCCTGCTTTGTGCTCCACGCCTGCAGCCTCACTGCATCGCGCTGCGCCGTGCTGCCCGCTCCCATCCGGCGCTGCCCGGTCCTGCCCGGGCCCTCCTGCACCGTGCTGCCTGCCCCGCTCAGCCCGGTGCTGTCCTGCCCTGCCCGACGGATCCGGCATCGCCCTGCGTGTCCCTGTCGCTGTTTTACACCGTGCTGTTTAGCATCAGCTTGCACCTGGCTCTGCTGCCGGGTCCTGCGCTCCCTGACCTGGAATTGCTTGGCGCTGTGCTGCCAGGCCCCGAGCTGGCGCTCTGCTGTGCCGTGCTGCCTTTCCGAGTCCCACATTGCTTTGTGCTGCCTTCTTCCGCGCTACATCCCCTTGCCCACCCTGCCATCGCCCTGCTGCCCTCCTGGGTGCTGCCTGATCGGGGGGGTTGCATTGCCGGGCCCCCTATTGCATCATGCTGAGCTCTGGATTTGCATTGCACCACCCTGCCCTGCCTGACCTAGAATTGCACAGCTCCGCTTCGTGCTGCCCGGCCTGCCTGCTGGCCCCGCTGCCTGCTGGCCTGGGGATGCCCGGGCTTGCCTGCTGCTGACCTGCGTTACGCCATCCCACCCGGTCTCTGTGCTCCCCCCAAGCCTGCTGCTGCATGGTGCTGGGGGGACAAATCCTGCCTTGGGGCACGGCGTGCCACGGGGGTGGGGGCTCGGGCAGGTGGGGTGATGCCCAGGTGAGGCAGAGGTGGGTTTGATGGGGATTTATGGGGGGGACACGAGCAGGCGTGGCTGTCCCCAGGGTGGGGAGCACAGACAGGTGTTAGGAAATGCCCAGAGAATGGGCGCAAGGTGCATGAACCTAAGGGCACGGGTTCTTGGGGGTGGCTGTCACGGGGGTTTGGGCCCCTTCCCTCTCCAGGCACCCCCGTAATAATAGTAGGGAGGGGGCCTGGCAACGTCCCTTGTCCCTGGACAGCCTGCTCTGGGGGCTGGTGGGGACCATGGTCGTGGGGACAAGGGGACAAGGGACCTCTGCTGCCCGGGGACAGCTTTCAGCGCCATCCGTCTGAGGGCTATTGTCGCCTGGGGGGAGGAGGCCTGAAAGGGGGATTGTTCTGCTTCCCTCCGGGTTGCCGGGAATGTTGGTATTTTGGGTCATTAAACAGCTCTGATTTGGGGGGGGTCGTGACCCTGGCAGGCCCTGAATAGCTATTGTCCCCTTTCTTCCCCCGCTGAATGGGAGGCTGGCGGCCCTGCGCTGGGCTGGGGCTGGGGGGGCCGTGGTTTTCCCACACCGTGGCCGGGGAGGGACCGCCAGATGCCGCATGCCATCGCTCGCCCCGGATTAGGATAAATCACCGCTGTGCTGTGCCGCGAGGCCCTGCTCCCCTCCGGCCCTCCTTTGTGCCTCCGGGGCTGGCAGCTTTTCTCCCCTGGCTGCCCCTTGGCAGGATGGGGCAGGTGGCCCATTTTGCTTATTTTTAGCCTTTTTTTTTTTTTTTTTTTTTTTTTTTTTTTTTCAGGGGACCTGGGCTTGCGTGGGGACTGGTGGTAGTGGGCATTTCCCGTGGAGGGCTGGGGGTTAAAAGGGACTGAAATTCCTGCGGGGTTTAGGGGGAAGAGCAGTGCAGGAATGCTCACGGTTCGCCCCGGTGCCAGGGTGCCACGGGCTCACCGCCTCGTGGTGTAAAGCTGGAGACTTCCAGCTCGTGACTTCTGCTCCTCGAGGTCTCTCGTTCCTGTGGGGGCAAGCGATGGGATTTTGCAGAAGGGTGCAATGCCTCCAGAGGCAGCGACGTTCATGAGCTCACCTGATTTATTAACCAAACAACGCTGGGCCAGGGGCGAGCTGGAGGCATGCTCAGGACAGGACGCCAAGGCTGGGCATAGCCCCGTGCTGTGCTGCTGTGAAACGACCCAGATGGGAAGGCTTTTCCCTTGTAGGAACTCCCGATGTTGGCATCCTTGCTTTGAACGTGCCCTAGCTGACTTAGTGCAGTGGGAAAGGAAGCACCTAGCGTGGGTAGGGGCAAGCTGCCAGGTGCTTTGCTCTCCTGCCCCACTCGTGCACTTGCTGATGGAAGAGCAGGGGTCGAGGCACAGAGCCCTCCTCCAGCTCCTTTACTCAGCCTTGCAGGGATTTTCCTCGTGCTGCTGGCTGGGTTTTCACTGCAGGATGTTTTTGGGGCTGCCCTGAACCCCACTCCCCTGCTGGTGCACATCATTGCTCTGGGTGCTGGTGCCGTGCTGTGGGGCTCAGTGCTGCCTCTTGGCTCCTAAATCTCATATTTCCCTCTCCTGGCCCACAGCTGAGAGGCAGACAAGGCCATGTCGTGCCCCCCAGGAGCCTGGGGCATGCCTTGTGTCACCGAGCCTCTAAGGGAGGCTCCTGGATGAGGTTTTGCTGCTAAGCTCGTGGTTCTGTGTCCCCATCGAGTCTGTGCGCTGCGAACCTGAGCCTGGGGAAACTGAGGCACGCCGCTCCCGTGGCAGGGCGGGGACAGCAGCCACGCCAGAAAGCCATCCCGTCCCCACACGGAGCAGCACCAGCAGGGCAGGTTGGGGTGGTTTGGTGGTGCTCCCTGCCTGCGGGTCTGAGCCTGATAGCATCTGTGTCACCCCCCCTCCGGCAGGCACCATCCGCCCGGTGCGCCGCAGCTACTACGACCCGTCGTCGGCCCCGGGCAAGGGCGTCGTGTGGGAGTGGGAGAACGACAGCGGCTCCTGGACGCCCTACGACATGGACGTGGGCATCACCATCCAGCGCGCCTACGAGAAGCAGCACCCCTGGGTGGACCTGAGCACCATCGGCTTCTGCTACGTCATTGACTTCGCCACCATGGGCCAGATCAACCGGCAGACCCAGCGCAAGCGCCGTGTCCGCCGCCGCCTCGACATGGTCTACCCGCTGGTCTCGGGCACCCTGCCCAAATCACAGTCGTGGCCGGCCAGCCCGGGTGCGGCCGCGGCCCCCCCGGCACCCACCTGCGCCTGCCCCCAGTGCCTCCTGGTCATGAGCGTCAAAGCCGCCGTGTCAGCGGGCGGCCTGGGGGCTGCCACCCTGCAGCCTCGCAAAGCCCCCCCCGCGCCCCCCGCTGCCCCCAAAGCCCCCGCGCCAGCCCCGGGGGCCAAGGCGGCTGATGGTACGGCTGCGGCACGTGGCTCGCTGAAGGTGCTGGCCTCCCAGGGGGGCCGGCAGCAGGCGGCCAGCACGCCGGCGCTGAGCTCCGTCGTCTCGGCCGCCAGCCCCCCCGGCCCTGGTGCCGGCCCCGGTGCTGGCAGCGGCAAGGCGTCGCGCCCCGGTATGGGCACCCTGAACCGCAGCCACCTGCAGCGCCTGGCCATCGCCCAGTCCCGGGTGCTCATCGCCTCCGGGTGAGTCCTGCCGCGTGCGAGCGAGGGGGTAGTTGCGGGGAGAACAGGGGAACAGGGGATGCGTTGTTCTGGGGCATTTCTCTGCATCCCTGAGCCTGAACGGGAGGGGTCCCCAGGGCAGAGGGGTGTGCTGGCCCCTCCTGGGGGCACCCAAGCGCCCTGTGTGGGGTGGGTAGGGTGATTCGGGCTGGAAAAGGCCTCTGAGATCATTGAGGCTGCCTGTGGGCTGCCAAGCCCACCGCTCGGCCCTGGCGGAGCACAGCGCTGCATCTCAATGAGGGGCCGGGGCCGGGCGGGGGGCAGCACAAATAGCAAAGAAAAGGCATTCAGGGCTCCTTGAGAAGGGGTCCTGCCAGGCCCCCGGCCTACAGAAGACACTTTTATTTTTTTCCTGGGGGGGTTGGGATCATTTAATGAGCCTGTTTTTTCTTTTTCTCCCCTTTGTCTGGCCCTGCCGTCAGCCTTCTGTCACAGCCTGGCCCCTTTCCTCTCCCTCCCTGTCCCCCCCTTCCCTCCCTGCTCCTGACCCACCGGGAAACTTTCCCATGGAAGAGAAGCCTTGGGGAAGGAGGGAGGGGGGAAGCAGCCACGGCTACATGGCTGTAGGAGAAAGGAGGAAAAAAAAAAAAAACACAACACGACAGCCTGGCAAGCAGCGACAAAAAGGGGCCGTGAATAGTTCGGAGACGCAGGCCGGGTTTCTAAAGAGCCGGAGAAAAGGCAGCGGCGGGGCCGGGGGGGCACCTTGCCCCCCATGGGGGATTCTCTGTTTCCAGCCAGGGCCTGCTCAGTTGCTCAGGCAACTATTGTCTGGGGCCGGGCCTGGCTCGGGGTGAGGGACGAGGGATGGGGACGCCGTCTGTGGGCCCTGACGTGGCCTCCGTGGACTCTCCGCAGGGTCCCCACCGTCCCCGTGAAGAACCTCAATGGCTCCAGCCCCGTGAACCCTGCGCTGGCAGGTGAGGACGAGGCCGTGGGGGCTTGCTGGGGAGGTTTCTGGGGGGATTCTGGAGGTTTGGGGGCTTGCTGCTTAATGCTTTTCCCCCCTTGTCCCCTGTGCAGGCATCACGGGGATCCTGATGAGCGCGGCGGGGCTGCCCGTCTGCCTGACGCGGCCGCCCAAGCTGGTGCTGCACCCGCCGCCCGTCAGCAAAAGCGAGATCCAGTCCATCCCTGGCATCTCCCACACCTGCCGCAAGACCACCAAGAAGCAGGCCAAGAAGGGTGAGACGCGCTTGGCCCCTTTCCCCTCTGGTCCCCTCTCGGGGGTTTCTCCGGTGCCTCACCCCAGGCCCCTCTGGCTCTTGTTCCCCGCAGGTAAAACCCCCGAGGAGGTGCTGAAGAAATACCTGCAGAAGGTGCGGCATCCGCCCGATGAGGTGCGAGCAGCAGGGGCTGTTCGGGGTCTGTATGGGATGCCCAGGGGGCATTTTTATGTGGGATGAGTCTGGGGGCATGGGCACTGGCTCCCTGCCCTTCCCAGGGTGGGGAGGTTGACCCAGAGGTGACACCAATGGCGTTGGCCCCATGTCCTGGCACCACTGGCTCAGTGAGGTCTGTCTGTCTGTCTTTCTGTCTGTCTGACCCTTCTCCCCGTCCCCGCAGGACTGCACCATCTGCATGGAGCGCCTCTCAGCACCCTCTGGCTACAAGGGCCCCCAGCCTGCCATCAAGCCCGACCTGGTGGGGAAGCTGGCAAAATGTGGCCACATCTTCCACCTCCACTGCCTGGTGGCCATGTACAACAACGGCAACAAGGTATGGGGCTGCAGGCTGGGGGGGGGGCAGATCCCCTAAATCCAAGACCCCTGCGCTGTGGGGGGCGCATTGGGGCCGTGGTGCACACCGTAGACACGTCCCGAAATAAAACAGCTCTTGGTGGGAAGGTGCTGAGGGCTCTTACCCCCCTGTCTTGGTGCAGAGTTAATTTTTTTATTATGCCTTCTCCTTCCATCAAACTAAAACAAAAACAAAACAAACAAAAAAAAACCCACAAAAACAGTGAGGACTGTAAAACTGATGAGGAAGAGGAATTCAGCTTTAACGAAAGACCTGAGGTCTGGTTTATAAATGCTCCCAGCCCTCCCCCACTGCTGCCGGCGTGTTTTTGAAATGACTGGATGTTTATGACTAAAGCGGTGCTCAGTGTTGCTCTGGGTGGTGCTGGGGAGCGCTGCTTTCATTGTTCTCCACTCCTTTCCTCCCCTCAGGACGGCAGCCTGCAGTGTCCGACCTGCAAAACCATCTACGGGGTGAAGACAGGGACACAGCCCCCGGGGAAGATGGAGTACCACATCATCCCTCACGCGCTGCCCGGCCACTCGGACTGCAAAACCATCCGCATCATCTACAACATCCCCCCGGGGGTGCAGGTGCGGCTGCTTGTCTGTGAGCGTGTTGTGGGAAATGGGGGTAAAGCCCTGCAACTGCGTTGATCCCATTTACTTGGTGGCCGGGGGACACAGTGGATTTTAGCGCCGCTGTCAGAGTATTGCCTTGCACGCAGAGCATGCTTCTGAGCTTTAAATTTAATTTATTTTTAATTTTTCTCCGGCTGCGTGCTGCAGGGACCAGAGCATCCGAACCCAGGGAAGAGCTTCACGGCCCGTGGCTTCCCCCGGCACTGTTACCTGCCCGACAGCGAGAAGGGCAGGAAGGTGAGAGGGGCTCACCGGGGTGGCTTGAGCTGGCCAAAGTGTCCTCAAGGGTGTACCGAGGGGGAGAGGGAAGGGATCAGCCCTTGGGGGCACGGGGAGAAGCAGGCTTGGCTTACAAAGCCAAATCCGGGCTAGGGCTTTCCTGGCTGATAAGCATGCCCTGAGCAAATCCAGGTGTTGCCTGCAGCCCCCTGCGTTCTCCTTGCTGCCTGCCCTATCTCCCCCTCCCCAGGTACTGAAGCTGCTGCTGGTGGCCTGGGACCGGCGCTTGATTTTTGCCATCGGGACCTCGAGCACCACGGGTGAGTCGGACACGGTGATATGGAACGAGATCCACCACAAGACGGAGTTTGGCTCCAACCTCACCGGCCACGGCTACCCCGACATCAACTACCTGGACAATGTCTTGGCTGAGCTGGCGGCCCAGGGCATCACGGAGGAGAGCCTGGCCCAGGAGAAGGACTGAGACCACCGCGGGGAGTGCTGCCCACCGCTCCCCCTGCGGAGAAGGCAGCACCCCCTCAAGCAGGGCCATCTCCGGGCTGTCTGGGGGTATTGGGGAGCGTCTTTTGGGACGTCCCTTCCCTGCTGGCAGAGCCGGTTGGCGCTCTGAGCCACGGGGGTTCGGCAGGCCTGGCCGTCCCTGCCGGCTAGCCGCTGTTGTGTGCTGTCCTGGGGAGCTGGGGGTCGCTGTGAACAGCCCAGACCTCTCCCCTCTCCTCGCCTGGGTCCCTGATCTCCCCCCCGGTACCCAGCTGGGGTTGGGACCCCGTCCTGGTGCTGGGCGGAGTGGGTGGGAGCAGGGGCTGCGGGGTGGGAGCAGGGGCTACGGGGGTCCCTCTCGCTCTGGCCCTGCCTCGTCCCTTACCCGTTTGTTCGTTTGTTTGTCCAGTCTGGTACCTCCCGGGTGGTCTCTGTCCGCAGAGGTTGGAGGGGGGGGGGCCCTGGTCCACCTCAGCCAGACCCCCCACCCCATATCCCCTCTCCTCTTGGCTGTGTCTGAGCTGTGTCCTGTGGGGTCCCCTCGTCCGGGCTGTGCTGGGAAGGGGGTGAAGGGTGGTAGAAAGCCGAGTTGGGGGGGCCAGTATGTCTCCCCCCCCCACGGTAGTGGGTTCCTTGAACTGTTTGTATGGGGGCGTCCCCGTGTCGAATTTTATATACCTCGTGTTTTGGGGGTTTGTCGTATATATGTACATATAGGGCTGGTGGTGTTTGGGGTGGCGGACTGGCGGCTGGGAGGACGCGACGTGGGGCAGGGGCTGAGCCTGGTGGTGCTCGTGATGGGGTGGGGGTGGCCCAAAAGGAGTTGGTGCCCCCCAGCGGGGGTCTCTGCGGGATCCCATCCCCTCCCTGCTGTATCCCAGCAGGGTTCCAAGACTCGAGGGTCCCTGGTGAAGTTTTTTGGGGGGCTGGGGGGACATGGCTGGCGGGGGGAGGACAGGGTGGCTGGCAGCGGGTTGGCACAGTGGTTTGGGGGCTGTTGGGGTTGATGTGTGGGGGGGAGGTAGGGCGGTGGCGGGGAGGGGGTTTGCATGGCATCTTGTGGTCCCCACCAGCCCCGGGGACTTCACAGGGCCTCGTGTGGGATGGGGGTCCCAGTGTCTGGGGGGCTTCCTTGGGGAAATCCTCCCCATGGCTCCATGCCCACCCTGTGAGAGGCCCCATTTCAGCGAGCCAGGCAGGGGCAGCACTGCGGCTGCCCGAACTGCCCCCTGTGGGGTTAGGTCCTCGTAGTCCCTTTTTGTTTAGCCCCCTTTCTCCCCCTCCTCCTGCTTTCCCTTTGGGGGGTCGGTTTGCCCTCTGTCCCGGAGGCTGGCGGTGCGGGGTCTGTCCTGATGTGCGTCCTTCTGTTGTCATCGCTGTTTCTCCTCTTCCCCCCCACCCCAAACCTGCGGGCCCGTCACCCGGCCACCCCGCGGGGGATCAATAAAAGCGGACGGCGGAGGATGCTCGCTGTCCCTGCGCGGCCTGGACTCTCTGTTGTCTTCTGTCCGTCGTCTGTGTGGCCAGGCGAGTGAGGGGACACCCGCGGGGAGGGCTGGGCACCTCCTGTCCCGCAGCCACCCTCCGTGTAGGGACGGCTGGCCAGACGTCTACCTCAAGGGAGAAAAATCCTCTTCCCCTAGGAAATCCCCTTCTGGGCCCTTCTGCAGCAGTGTGATTTCTCCTGGCCTGTGCCCCGGGCTTCCCCTGCTGCAGAAAAACCCCAGCTGGAGCTATGCAAAACCCTGGTGTGATCTCAGAGAGGAAGGGACCCCCCCGCCCTCCCCCGGTGCCCGGGTTGCCGGCTCTAACATGACGCAGCCTTTTAACAACATCACTTTTTCCTTTTATTTTTTTTTTAATGCCGTGTTGCCTATGCAATTAGTTGCTGGCTGAAATAAAACTGATCCGTGCCTCTCTACGTGTGTGTATATCTACCACGCTAGATATACATGGAGACGGGGGGGGTCCTCCTGTCTCTTTGCTCCCTCCTTTACTGGGAGACGGAGCGTTGCTAATGCTATCCGTGCTGGCCCTGGGTGTCAAAAATACCTGGGGGGGGGTCTATGGGGGAATGGGGGTGGTCCAAGGGGTCGGGTACTGCGTGCACCCTGAGCTGATGCTTTTACACGCAGCAACTCTCTGCAGTGGAGCTGAGACTGGCTGGTGTCCCGGTGGGTCAGGGAGGGGGTGCCGCATGGCTTCCCCCTGCTCTTTGGGGGCAGCTTGGGGTGTCCTTGTCCTTTGGCACCCCACGGGCTTCAGGGGCTGGTTGGAGGGCCCTGGTTCCCCTTTTCTGTCTGCGGGGGAGGAGAGGAGGCATGGCCTGCAGCGAGGTATGGGGTTGTTTAGTTCTCAAGCGACAGCTGCCTGGGAGAGGGAATGTGCAGGGGCGTATGGGGGTGGGTGACGGTGATGGGACAGCCCCAGGAGATGGCGTCAGAAATCAGCCAGGGAGTCTGGAGCGGGGAGAGAGGCTGTGCAGCACCGGGGGTGCTCCAGGCTGGAGCTGGGGGAAACCTTGGGGATAGGGGGTGGCCATGGGGGGTTGCCTAAACTGGGGTCTCACAGCATTGCCCAGCACCGGGACCTGAGGGATGCTCACGCCGTGAGCCCCTCCGCCTCTTGCTGGTACCCCTCGCCCATGCTCACCACAGCACTATCCTCGGGGCTCCCCACGGGCGTGCTGTCCCTTTCCTTCATCTCCCGGTACCCCCTCATCCTGTACCTCCAGCGGCCATAGCTGACCATGGCCAGGAGCGTGGCCAGCCCCACCACCACTGCGGCGGTCACGCCGGCCACCTCGCCCCCCGTCAGCCGCCGGCCCCTCACCATCTCGGCTGTGCGCTGGATCTCGGCGGGCTGGGCTGGCCTCCAGACACGGCTCTGCCCGTCCCTCACCCAGGCGCTCTCCCCGTCCCCGCTGCTCACCAGCACGGTGTCGGTGGCCGGCAGGCTGGCGGGGGGGCGGGTGAAGGGCGGCAGGCGGGCGGGGGGCAGCGAGCCCCCCGTGAAGATGCCGGCCTGGACGCAGTAATTCACCTGGCAGCTGTCGCTGATCAGCGCCAAGTGCTGGCTGAAGCCAGCAGGGCAGCGCTTGACGTAGGGGTCTTCGGGGGTGCCGCGGTGCTGCCCCCCCAAGGGGTTCCCCGCCTGGCAGCTGAAGAAGCCCCCAAAGGGCACGGAGTACTGGATGCTGCTCTCGTAATCCTGGCTCACGCACACCCTGAGGTCGTCGAAGAGCTTCAGCTGGAGGTACCCTGAAGGGCAGGACTGGGCGCCGGTGAGGGGGTTGGCGCTGTGGCTGCTGAACAGCCCCCCGAAGAGGTAGCCGGAGTCCAGGGGCACCGTGCCCCTCGCCACACACCAGTAGGCGCTGAACTGAACCCGGGAGAGCCAGAAGACGTCCTGGCACACGCGGTGGCAGAAGATGCCCAGGGTGCACTTGTTGTGGCACTCCAGGTGGCTGTGGCCTTCCTCCCGCTCCTGCGCGCCCAGCAGCACCGGGATGTAGGCAGAGGGGCAGGAGAAATCCCCCGTGAGGGGATTTTTCTGCTCCAGCGTGTGGCACAGCGCGCCGGCGTCCGGGCCAGAAAGCCCAACACACTTCTGGAAGACACCCCCGAAGGTGAAGTTGGTCATGGTCCCCTTGCAGGAGCCGTCGTCGGCGTTGGCGTGGAAGTTGAAGTTGGGCGAGGTGGCGTCGGTGCAGCCGGGGTAGGTGTTGAAGGTGTAGTAGCGGCGGATGGCCGCCTCCAGTCGCTTGGCCAGCTTCTTCACCGTGGGGGTGGGCAGCTCTGGCAGGGTGCTGGGGCTGATGAAGAAGTACAGGGGCAGCCCCGAGCGGTCGATGGCCACCAGCTGGTTGCTGATCCCCTCCTGCCAGGTCTTGAGGGTGATGCCTGGGTAAAAGGGGATCCCACCGACACTCTCCACCCTGGAGTTGGTACGGTTCTCCATGTACTGCTTGGTGAAGGAGGAGCTGGTGTCCAGGGAGCCCTCGGTTTTCATATTGATGATGCTGTGGAAGGCGATGCCGGCCGAGGCCGTGATGGTGTTCCGCATGCCCCAGCTGTCCTTCAGGAAGGTTGTTTTGATCTGATCTTCCTGCACCAAGCTGGCTCCAGCGTCCACAGAGGTGATGGTGTGGGTGCCGTAGTTGAGCACCAGCACTTCAGACAGAAAATCGGCCATCCGTGTCTGGTTGTTCTCCAGGTGGCTGGCAATCACCATCAGCTGCTTCTTGAAGCTCTTGTCCAGAACAGCTCCTGGGTCAATCTTGACAGTGTAAACCAGGTTCCTGACTTGCACTCGGGTGGTGAAAGCCCGGTCCTGTACTTGGTGGGTCTTGGTCTGGTGGAAGTCTTGAGAGAACTTGCCGTTGATGGCGGAGAAGAGGGACAGCTCCAGGTTGATGGAGGAAGAGGTGACGCTTTGGTAATTCTTCCAGGACTCGATGATCTCAGAGTTGATGTCCAGGTTGCTGTGCTTGCGAGGGATGGTGAAGACCTCATCTGGGATGATGTAGGACCCATCTTCTGTGGTCTTGCAGAGCGAGTAGCCCAGGTTGATGACTCTGCCCATATCCAAATTCCTCAGGTTATCCCAGCCCCCACCAGGGAGGACTTCCAGACTCGGGACCTTCAAGTTCTTCTTGCAGTCCTGAAGCCCTGAAGAGGGCAACAGCTCCTGGGACAGCTCGGCCCCTCTACTCACAGCTGCCAGCGTCCAGGTGAGGACGACCACCCTCAGCACCCAGAGCATGGCTGAGCTGAGCGGCGGACGTCTCGCTGCTGAGGAGGGAGCCGGGGAAATGAGGCAGTCGGGGGTGCAGCTGCCGGGTGGTTCCTCCTCTTGGGGGGAGGCTGAATTAACAAGGGGAAAGGAGAAGTGAGAGCTGGTGAACGTGGTAAAGGGCTGAGCAGAGCTGAGAAAACAGGGCGAGGAGCAGAAAAGAGGTGCCTGGAGAGTGTTGCCTCTCTAAAGCAAAAGCTCCCTCTCCCTGTGAAAGCTGCTCTGCTGGAGATGGAGCAAGGATAAATCTCTTTTTCAGCACGGTACCTGCACCTACGTGATGCCGTTGTGTGAACCTCCCTTGAATGATGCCTCAGTGACTACAGATCAGCCCCTGGACACCCCAAATGACCCTGGCTCTTTGTGCCACACACAAGACTTGGCCCCAACACCACAGCCATGCTTGTGCAGTGGGGTGAGATCCGGCCCTGCTCGCATGAGCTGTGCTGCAGGGCTTTTCCCTGCAGCAGGACAGAGCTGAGGCTGCTGGCCATGCAGGGAAGGAAGCGGGAGGAACTGGGGAAACAGCACTCTGCTTGTGTTTCCTGGCGAGACGGCTGCCCGAGCCCCTGGAACAGGTCTTGATGGTTTTTTTGGGGACCCTCCATGGTGGCCAGGTTCAATTTTTCCTCTCCACTGTCCTCATTTATGTCAGGGCCTCCTGCAGCCACCTGCACCTGATTTCCCTGAGGGAAGGATCCTTCCCTTGGTGTTTCTGGTTGAGAAGGGCACCTCCTGCACGGGGCTGCAGAACCTCTGGTGGCCTCTGGCTGCAGCAGTCCTGTCACCCGAGGTGCTGCTCCGGTCCTGCCCAGGGGTGCCTGAGCCTGGCTGGGCACCGATGTCAGTGATACAGAGGAGCAGCTGCGTGTTTTGGGTAATAAACAGTTAAATCCATTTCTACTCTGAAAGCTGCTTACATAGCCATGGTTCTTTCCATATGGACCGGTTCATTTCCCCTATTTTTGCTGGTTAGTTCCTCTTTCCAGGACGGATCTGGCAGAGAACGAGGCTGAAGTGAGAGCTGCGGTGAGGAGAGGTGGACATGTGTGCGTGCCTTCTGTAGGACAACACCACCGAGAAGCTGTGGGACGATGCAGGGGAGCAGGAAGGCTGGTGGGGACACCCAGCCCCATCGTGGGGCCATGGAGGAGCCAGCATTCCCAGGAGGCTCCCACAATAACCTGGAGCCCGTCTGCATTTTGGACTATTTCAAGTCCGACTTTGAAGCTTGAATGGTGGCCCCCACGGTGATAGCTGTGGCTGGCAACGCTCCCAGCCTCTGGGATGGGAGGAGGAGATCAGCCTTGTGGGGTGGATGAGCCCCCTCGTCCCTCTGCCGTATGGGAGCAGAGCCAAAACAGAGACTGGGGGCTTCTCCGTGCCACCTCTGCTTCTGGGGGGACATCTCGTCCTGTAGTGGCTGAGGCACAGCAGAGCAAGGCAAAATCTGGCCAGTGCACACAGCTTGGGTATAAAAACCAAAAATATATCGCCTGCCTGATCCCGGCAGGGAATGAGCAAATGGTGAAGCAGGTCGGTGGGCAATGGGAGGGGAGGCAGAGCCCCAGACAGGGTGCTTCCCTGTCGGAGAGAAGGGAAGGGGAAGCAAGGGAGGGTAGCAAGCAGCTGAGCTGCAGATGATGCAGCAGGAGGGGGGAAAAAGCAGTCTGCCTCCCATTCCCTCCTCCCCTATTCTGTAAATGACAGTGCAATTTAAATGTTCAGGGCTGGGGTCGAGGAATGGGACAGAATCATACAGTTCCAGAATGGCTGAGGTGGGCAGGGACCTCTGAACATCACCTGGTCCAACCCTCAGTTAGGGCCAGGTGGAGCTGGTTGCCCAGGACCACATCCAGATGGCTTTTGAATATCTCCAGGGAGGGAATCATTCCTGTTCCCATTCCCATTCTCAGCCCCAGCTCTGCCCAAGTCCTGCACAGCACCAGTGAGGGCACTGCCTGTGATGGGGACCATTCCTGCCCCTGCCATCCCTTGGGGAGCAATTGATCCTTGCTGCTCCTTGATAGAGGCTGCCAAAATAGTCTGTGTTTTCTTTTTTATACAGATGCACTTTCACCGTTAACAACACCATGTCACAGCAGGGGACAGTATACTTAAACTGCAACATGATTATTTCTAGTCTTGGACGTTGTAGGAATCTTGCTTTAGGACAGAGATCAGGTGGTGACCTGGGTCATCAAACCTACCCTTGGGACTACAGGCACCGTGCAACACAGCCCTTTGTGCAAATGTCTGGGCATGGGCTGCTGGATGGGCTGCATCCTTGTGAAATTAGTGGCAGATTCCAAATCAGAGTAGTGGGTTTGTTTTGTTTACTTCTTTGTTTTTCTTTAGTTGGCAAATAAGTTATCTTGGGAGAAAGGAGGTGTTTCCCAAGCCAGCTGTATCTGTGCTGGAAACCCAGTTAAAATCCAACTGCAGGAACCATGACTGGCTTGAATCCTTGTTCCTCTTTTGCTGTATATTCAGGTTTTACCCTGGGATGACAAGGTGAGTTAAGGGCCTAAGTCTGCACTGGCCACCCTCCACGTGGCTTTCAGGTAGCTGCAATTAGTGGCCATGGGTTGAGTTGGGTGACCTCAAGCAAATTTTGGGGGGCGTCACCTCTGTCGGATGCTCTTGGCTCTGCTAATCTCTGTTAGCTGTGACTTTGGGGCTTTTTATTTATTTTTTTATTTCTTTTTTTCCTGGGGGGAACTTGTAAACGTTATGCTACTTAACTAGTTAAGGACCATCAACTGTCAGTTGCTATCACAACTGGTGCAGTTAATTGGCTAGCTAATTAATCATGCCAATCTTATTAATTATGCTAATGACTTCACTCCTCTTCTACCAATGCTGAAGGACACAGCGAATATTTAGGGTAATCCTCTAGCACCTCTTCCCTTCCCGTTCTTTCCCTGCTAAAAGTGGTGGTGGAGTGGTTCCTCCTGGCAGTGCCATCTGACAGTGGGGTGGTACCGACTTGGAAAGGAGCTGGAAGCCCTCAGTGCAGCAGATACTGCTGCGAGGTGTGGATATACGTTTACGGGTACCATTTTCTGGGGATCTGGAGCAGACTGGGGATTTATAATCCAGAAGGCAGCTGAGTTACTGGGCTATCGAGCTTGGATAGAAAGACCTACCTGCAAATACAGAATGGTGGAGGGCTCCCCCCCACTTTGTTTCTTTTTTATTTTTTCTTCTGGTCACTTGGAGGATTATTTTTTTCCCTTTTGGAAGATAATTGTTACAATCTGCTGATGCCTGTATTTTTTATTTTAAAGATTTTTGTTGGGGATGCTTGCACTCCTTTGAAACAAAAGGTCTGTGTGGGTCCATATCAAAGATTGGGCTGACCTGAGACTCTAATACCAAGCAGATTTGGAGATTGCAGCCAACATGGCCTCACCACAGCCAAAAGTAAACCTGACTAAACTCTTGGCCTTCTATGCTGGACTGACACATTGGTGGACAAGGGAAGAGCAACTGATATCCTCTACCTGTACAGGCCTTTACATTGTCCTGGTTTTGGCTATGATAGAGTTAATTTTTCTCCTAGCAGCTGGTATGGTGCTGTGTTTGGGATTTAGGATGGGAATAATGTTGATAACACGCTGATGTTTTAATTGTTGCAGAGCAGTGCTTACACTAAGCCAAGGACTTTTGGGCTTCTCACGCTCCACTGCCAGCAAGGAGGCTGGGGGTGCACAAGGAGCCGGGAGGGGACAGAACCAGGACAGCTGACCCCAAGTGGACACAGGGTTGTTCCATACCATATTAAGCAATTAATTAAGCAATTCCACTGAGCAATTAATATGGGGTGGCTGGGGGACTGCTGCTTGGAGACAGGCTGGGCATCAGTCAGCGGGTGGTGAACAATTGCATTGTGCATCACTTGCTTTGTACGTATTATTGTTATTACTACTGTTATTATTATGACTTCTCTTTCTTTTCTGCCCTATTAAACTGTCTTTATCTCAACCCACAAGCTTTTACTGTTTTTTTTTTTTCCAATCCCAAAGCTTTGTGCAGCCTGCAAACTAGACCTTTTGTAGCTACAAGTTGCCAAGATCTTTTACTAAGAGCAGATGCTCACAGAAGACCCGGTTAATGGGCCAATATATTGCAACACCAAGCACAGTAACAGATGCTGTTTTTAATGGAAAAATGAAGACTGGCTTGCCATTTTATTGTTTTTAATGATTTTTCAAAAATTTTCTTCTTTATTTGGACTGAAGCGTGCCAAATCTGGTGACTACCAGGGCATGGCACAAAAGACTCATGGAAGCTTAGCATGTGATTTACAGAATGAAGAGTGAGCAAGAAAGATGTTTTCATTTTGCCCACATGAGGCCAAAACAAGCCTGAAATGCCTGGCAGAAGGATGGTGCTGCATGCGCTGAGCTCAGCGGACAGAAACAGAGAAATCTGGGTTGCTCTGGACCACAGTCTGCTTTTCTGTTGAATCAGGAAATGTTCTTCTCAACATGACGAAATCCCTTAAGCTGAGCTCCTTCTTTTTAAGCTGTGTTTTCCAAATGAATCTGCTACTCATTTTTTTTTTTCTATCTCTCTTGGCTCTAATTCTGACTCTTTCATCTGCCCCTCTGCCTTTTGGCGTTTGGCTTCTAACAGGGTGTGTTGTAAGAGAGTGAGGATGGTGAAAAACAGCACGGCGAGGAAGTCTAGAATAAAGCCTTGGAAATGGCCAGGAGAAGCCTTCCACCTGAAATGCAGAAGGGGAAACCAAAGATGTGAAGACAGCCCTCAGGTCATGCTTTCCTTATCCCTCAGAAGCCAGCAGAGAGAGGAGATGCTGCTTGATGGATAAGGTGAGCACTGTTCAGTCCCCATATCAGGGAGTAGCTGTCGTAGTACCCACTGCCATAATAAGGCCTGCAGTTCTTGGAGCTTCTTTCTCATGGCAGTGCTTCAGGGAGCCCTGTTACTGTAAGTGAAAATACATTCTCAATTTTAATTTATTGTGAAAAGTTCTATTAAAGTTTTGCACAGCAAGCCTGGAGGCTTACAAAGAAAGAGAGTGAGGATAATCATTTAAAGCAAATGAAGCAATTCCTAATTAATTTTAGTTCTTAAAACATTTCATTTTGCTTATTTATTTTACTTTAATCAGCTCTTGTCATTCTGGGGCATTCTACTGCAATTTTTACTATTTCACAATCATCAAGGGACTACTTAAAAGTGTCTCAAGTGTTTCTTTAAAGCAGCTGGTTACAAATGGCTCTAGAGATCTTTTGTCATCCAAGCGGGGGGCTTTTAGGTGACCCCACAGCCAAAGAAGGATTAAACTGGCTACAGCTCTTAGTTGAAATACTTTGAGGAAAATAAAACCCGAAGATATATGGATTCCTAAGTGATTCACCCATCAAGTTCTCACATACCTGTTGCTATTTGATTTTGCTGAATGAGCTAAGAAGTGTTAGGATCGATAGAAATGGCTCTTTGTCAAGACAGGTGAGATCTGGACTAGATTGCAGGATTCATAAAAATACAAATTCATGATTCTTAACCAAAAAAAAATTAAAAAAATCACATGAACTGTACCTCGTGTATGAGATGTCTTCTGTGGTTTATCCTGTTAGGTCACTAAATACCACAGGGCCATTGACTCACTCCCTGCACGCCTGAGTGGGATGGGGGAAAAGAACTGAAATAAGAAAAAGCGTGAGAAATTGTGGCTTGAGATAAGTATAGCTTAATAAGAAAGAGAAAAGGAAAACAAACAAAAACAAATGATGTAGAACAAAGAGGAAAAAAGGAACAGAAAAGAAACCCTGGATGAATTTTAACTTGTAATACTGGCAGTGCGCTCTGGCCACCTTTGTGCTGGCAGTGAGATAGTGCCTATGAAAAGTCTGCCCGTGCTACTTATGTCTTCTGTGAGAAACAAAGTTGTGTTTTTGTGGTAAAGAATTGCTTTTCTGTATTCCAAGGTGGTTGTGTAGTCATAACAAGGAGAAATGCTAAGTAGATAAGTGGACAGTAGAAGACCTCACTGTTCCCAAATGAGGTAGAAGCTTGAGAAAAACAGGATGAGCAGTGTGAGAACAGTAAAAACAAAGATCACAAGTTCTCAAAACACAAGAAAGGAGAAATTAAAGGGTTCTGAAAATAAAAAAGAAAAATTGTATATCTATGGTATAAAGGAGCATTGAGTAGCTTGTGAACCTGCAGTACTCAGGCAATGAGGAAACAGGGGAGGTGATCAGGGATCAGTAACAGGAAATAAAAGGTTATGATTTGTTTATTAAAACATGCTCCTGATTGACAGGACGCCTGCCATTGCAACCGCGAATAAAAAGGCTTCACAGAAGGTCCTGTCTGAAGAGAATTATTTGAGGTGTTTCTCACACTTCCATGCAAAGAAAACTGTTGTCCCTGGTAGACAAGATCATGGAGGGAGCGGAAGGATTTAGAGCTGGGCCCAGCCTTCTTCCCTGCTGGTGTGCTCTTGTGGTTTAAGCCAGCAGGCAGCTGAACACGACACAGCTGGTCTCTCACTCTCCCTGGGAGTGGGGGAGAGAAATGAAAAAATTGTGAGAATTCATGGTTGAGATAAAAGGAGAGTTTAATAAGAAAGAGGGGGGAGAGGGGGAGAAGGAAAAAAGAAAAAAAAATAACCACAAAATAAGGAACAAAACAAGTGATGCACAATGCAATTGCTCACCACCAACTAACTGATATCCAGCCTGTCCCTAATCAACACCAGCCCTGGATCAACTTGCCCCTGTTTTATTGCTCTGAATGGCACCGTATGATGTGGGATAGTCCTTTGGCCAGTTGGGGTCAGCTGTCCTGGTTGTGTCCCCTCCCAGCTGCTTGTGCACCCTCAGTTTCCTGGCTGGCAGGGCAGGGTGAGAGCCTGGGAAGTCCTTGGCTTGGTGTAAGGAGTCCCCAGCAGCAGCTGAAACATCGGTGTGTCATCAGCACTGTTCTCATCCTAAATTGAAAACAGCACCACACCAGCTACTAGGAAGAAAATTAACTTGATCCCAGGCAAAACTAGGACAATGCTGCAGAAATAACAAGTTCATCCTGGTGTTAAAGGGAGCACATTTCCACAAAAAAGGCAGGATCAGTGAGGTTACAAAATTAGAGCTAATGGGGATCTCAGTTGCTGCTGATTTTTTTTTTTTTTTTTTTTAAACAGGCTTAATCACAAGTAAAGAAGAAAAACTAGTAATGCAAGTAGCTTTGGGAAAAAACAAACATGTTTCAGACAGGTTACTGTGCACCTGTTACAGAGTAAGGACCACTTTTCATTCTTTGAAACACTTTTTTATTTTTAAAAATTTTTTAAGCTTCCTCCAAAGTATCCCCACCCAAATCTTCCACAGATTTGTGAGAAATAGTGGATAACTACTATCAAGGTTAACAACTTTTTTCCATAGAAAGGTTTTCAGTTCTACAGATGTCCACCAGCCTCTTGCAAAAGCTGAGAAACTAGTTACAGGTGGGCTACACCAGGAGAAAGCTGCTTTTTCCTTCTGCCAAATTGCTAGTTCCTGTATTTCTTCCGATTTTACTATACATATGAAAAGAGAGATGGGGGACAAGAGTATCTAGGTTTTCTCTTTTCTTTATATGCATTTACTTGGGTGTGTGAAAACTGTTCTCTACTACGCCCACCAGTTTGCCATTGCAATTTGGGATATGGCTCCCATAATTTGAACATTGGTGGGCACTGAGTTAATGTTGCCAGATAGAGAAGGGATCAGTTTTCTTTCCTGTGACACCACCAATGGGACCATAGGATGAGAGAATAAACATCTAACAAATGCGGGGTAAGTAAACAGGAGTTTGCTTGTTCGTGGTTTGTGGCACAATCTATGGCATTTGGGTGATAAATGTGGTGTAAGGATGAAATTCAAGTTGGATATACTTAAAATTAAAGTTTTGCTGTGCATAGAGGCTGTGTCTGTGTGCAAACTGAGGACACTTCAGTGTCTTCAGTTTCCAGGGTGGTCGAGGGATGAAGATGTAGAGGTGAGACTGTGGACTGAGGGAAGATGGGTGGGAGAAACTGCAGAGCTTCAGCCTCTACCTGGCTTTGTACAAAGCCACTACCTGTCATAGCAGGTCTCCAGGTTGGGATTTTGGACCGCCTCAGACATTCCTCTGGCCATTTTCTGTGCTGAGGTCAGCACATAGGAAGTATTTGTATGCCTTGACGTGTTAATTAATATCCTGGGTGGGAGAGTGCTGGTCCTGCTGCAGGACTGACCCAACTGGATGCAGGTAAGATACTTCCATGCAGTCAGCAGAAAGTATTCCTGCAGATGCTGAAATAGGACACAAAAGACAATCTGTATTTATAAGATGGGAAAAAAAAGAAGTGCAGAGTTTAAAATAAAAGCAATGATAACCCATGCCCTGGAGATGGCAAGTAGGACCACATGCCAGCTATTTAGTAAGATCTGAAAACCCTGGTTCAGGGGTCACCCAATTTAGGTGAAGACGTTGCTGCAAGCACCTTTGCAGTGGAGGCTATCATCACCAGCTGGGAAGCCTGGCAGAGCTTGATTAACCACTTGAGCTTTGCTTTTCTCATTCAGGCCTTAATTTCAGACCTTACCCTGAAATAATTCAGTGCCACCAGAAAATACTGTCACTGCAGTAGGTGACTAGGTCACTAGGCTTAAAGGAGAGTGGTTAATTATTTCTAATTAGCTTAGAGCCTGCTTGCAAATGGGATTTGTCAGGAGCTTGTCTGCCTCACAGACCTGAGGGCAGCAATAGGCTGTAATAGCTGTAATCAGCCTTGCACGCCCTCACCGCGAGCAAGCCCAGCAGTTACCACCGGGATGGTTTGGTGCAGAGGCACTCAGCTGGTGAGAAGCAGCTTGGTGACACAACAGCAGTGAGTGTACACACAGGTTATCAAGAAGCTAATAACAGGTGCCTTACTGAGGTAAGCAGCAGTGAGGTGAGGGATGTGGTCATAAACTGAAATGGGTGGGTTTGTCATGATGTAAAAAAAAAAAAAAAAAGTTTTTTTTTTTTTTTTCTCCCTCAGAGGACAGTAAGATACTGGAAGAGGAGCCTGGAAGCAAAGCTGTGCAGCCTCTGTCCCTGGAGGTGTCCAAGAAAATGGAGAAATCCCTGTCCCTAACCAGGATATTGAACCTGTTGAGGCTTGCATACAGACATCCTAAGGTACCTCCCCAACTGCTTTGTGAGCAGGCTGATTTTATGGTCGTGCCTGAATATGCTGAAGAGCCAAAACCCTTTCTTAAGCCTCCACGTGTGACTTGGAGACATTAATGTTAAACCAGCCAAAATATTGAATACGATGCACGGGTACATCACCAGAAGCAGGCAGGATGCTTTGCTGTACTGCCACTGCTCTCTGCTGGCACGAATACAGCACAGCAGTTTCAGGATGTAGCTATTTTATGGCCCATAGCATGTTTTATGCTTACCATACTTCTGTGCCTTAACATCTCAGGTGATAGCTGTCCATTCTTTCACCTGCTGTTTGCTTTCTGTAGGATGGTGCCTTGCAGCCTCCAGCGACCTAGAGAAAGCCCCAGGAGCTTGTGCTGGTGAAGCTGAGAGACAAATAACTGTTGCCCTTTACAAACCATGGCCCAAGGTGGACAAAAAAAAAGGGAAGAAATACCACAGAGAAGAAGCCCTGGATGAATTGCAACTCATAATACTGGCAGTGCACTCTGGCCACCTTTGTGCCAGCATGAGAGAGTGCCCATGAAAAGTCTGCCTGTGCTATTTATGTCTTCCATGTGAAGAAAACTGTTGTCCCTAGAAGACGAGGTTATGGAGGGAGTGGAAGGATTCAGAGCTGGGCCCAGCCTTGTTCCCTGCTGGTGTGCTCTTGTGGTTTAAGCCAGCAGGCAGCTGAACACGACACAGCTGGTCTCTTACTCTCCCTGAGAGTGGGGGAGAGAAATGAAAAAATGTGAGAATTCATGGTTAAGCTAAAAGGACAGTTTAATAAGACAGGAAAAAAAAAAAAAAAAAGGCCAGTCTTTGGTCAGTGATCACATCTTCTGTCCTCAGCAGCTTCCCACCCACCTTGCTTTCAGCCCAGGTGACATTTATGCACCTGGGACACCTCCATCCCCCAGCCACTCCACTTCTGGACCAGCTTTACCAATGTAGTTTTTCTGTGTGGAGACCAGGACCTGCATCTTGGACGTGGTGGTGATGCCCACCCACCCCCTGCAGCCAGCAGCATCGCTGACTCAATTCCCCTGCAACCTCCCTGTGCCAAGGGGTACCCTGCCAGGATGCGTCCCTGCTCTGTGGCTTCATGACACGAGGTTCTGTGCTTGCTCATGTACTTAGACAAATGTTATGGTATGGCAGAGAAGGCATTTGGTACATTTTTGTACCCCAAATACCATTTATTTCTCCATCTTTTGTAAGTAGAAGAAATCAAGGTATGACGTTGCTGTCAGCATATTGCTTGTCTGCAGCTACAAAGCTCTGAAAACAGACTTTCTATTATGGGAACTCTTCCTAGAAAACTTGGGCTAGAGTCCAGACAGACCCAGCTGCAGTTCACTGTCCTGCTTTCTCTTCTTTTGCAGCTTTCTTTTTGCTACTGAATGAAGCCGCTGGCATTTGGCTGTGCAAATCCAACTCCTCCCCGAGCGAGCTGGCCGCTGTGGCTGCTCAGGAACTGGCTGGGCATCAGCTGGCGTGTGGTGAGTGTTGTAGCTTAACCGTGGCAGGCAGCTAAGCACCACAGAGTGGCTCCCTTACTCTCCCCAAGCGTACACTCTCATCGTGTGTAAGGGCTTCTTGGGAACACGAACGTGATCACTGCCCTTCCTCCTTCGTTACTCTGGCTGTTACTGCTGAGAAGGGCGTCACATGGTGTGGAATATCCCTTTACTCCCTTTGCTCATCTGTCCTGGTTCTGTTCCCTCCCAGCCTCTTGTGCAATACCCAGCTTCCTCTCTGGCAGCAGTGCTTGTCTGTGTATGGACGCTTACCACTAACCATAAATCTAACCCTAACAAACTCCCCATACCCTAACACTGAACCTGACCAAGAAGCATAAGCCCCAAGCCTTAAACGCTAACTCCAACCTTATGGTTAAAACCTAATTCTAAGAATAACCTTAATGCAAAACCCTATACTGTACCTTGACCCTCTTTAGCCTAACCCTAATCCTATCTGTCAACTGAAACCTCACTGTAGATCTACCCTGAATTCCTAACCTGTATATACCAAGCCTGACCCTGTCCACTATTCCTGTTTTTAATTATAACACAAACCTAAAACCTAATCAATAATCTGAGACTGTTCCAGAAGCCAAACACGAGCACTAGTCTGGATCTGAAACTGAACCCTGACTGTAAACTTAAAGCACTCCCCTAACGCAAACACTGACCCTAGAGAGTACCAAGGTCCAACACCCACCCAGTTTAGGGCTCCCATGAAATACCTCTCACAGTGGAAAAAATTTGGTAGCCCTCAACATCTTTTGACAGTCCTTCCATAACCCCACTCAGAAAAAGACTGTGTGTTGTCTTTCTCTCAAACTTCACCCTAAACCAACCCTCCCTAGTAACCCTTACCTGAATCCCTAATTGTAACCCACCACCCTAATCTAACCATAATCCTAAACCAAACCTTACCTTGAGCGATCCCTAAATCCAGCCCTAACCCATAGCTTTAACTGTAAACCTAAAGCCAAACCCTAAACGTAGTCCTAAAACTTAACCCTAACACTAACAATCATAAACCCTAAACTCTAATCTTAACTTGTTTCCATGAACACTAACACTAAACCCTATAACCATAACTTGAACCCTAATTCTAACCTGAGACAGAACCAGAACTTGGAACCTAAACACTAAAATGAAACAGAACCTTGAAATCTAACCCTAAGACAATCACAAACTAAACCATAAACTGAAGCCTTAACTTAATCTGTAACCTGGACCTCACCCCTAATCTAAATGTATTCCATAGCAGTAAATTTAGCATTAACACTGAACCTAACCCAAATCATAAATTCTAAGAATAACCCTTATCCACAAACAGTGCCCCAACTTGAGCAACACCCTAACCTTAACCCTCTCCCCAAACCTAAAGATAAACTTTATTGCTAACTGAAGCACACCTTAACTAATGCTAACCTTAAACCTAACCCTAACCCAAAAGGTAACCCTAACTTGAGCCTGACCACTAACCTAATCCTAAATCTTGTGCTATTTCTTTTTGCTGCTGCTGTTGGTTTGCCCTCATCTCTGGAAATCCTCCTCTCCAACGCTCATATTCTTTTTATTTCAAAACAGAGTATTGTGGTTAGTACAACTGTTGTAATCTGTTATCTAAAACTAGGCCAAAACAAAACCACGCAACGTGATTCTTCTTGACAGAAAGGAGGTGTTGTGAGATGAGCTCTCTGGGAAATTTATGAGACATTATAAACGTGTTTCCACATGTATATATGTATGTGCACATATATGCATACATGTAGCAAATAAAACCAGCTGAATAGTATGAATAACTTATTTCCTAAACACATTAATACAGAATAATGCATTCTACCTTAAGCTTCAGTTACTTGTCTACTCCCATTACGATCTTCTGGCTGAATTGCTTGGTATGATGTTCTTTTGCAATCATGCAACATTTTTCTAGTTTCAAGCACAGCCATCATTTAGACTTTGGCGTCTTCTTAGGGGCTAAAAAGGTCTCTTGTACAGCAAAGCACAGGCAGGGACTGGGACAGCTGCACAGCTATGGTGTTTTCATTCTTTATTATGTAGGATTTTGTACAGTGTAATTGGAGCTTTGACGTCTAAGCTCCTGTTTGTAGCTTTTGATGGCAGATAGGCTACGTCCTTATCAGGGATAAAGACGACATCAAGTTGAACTGGTTTCAAATGCTTCCAGAACAGGTTTAGAGATGAGGATGATCTCAGAGAAATGATCTCTTCCCTATGCAGTCACCATGTACCAGAGGGCCCTCCATGGTAACCGGGTCTTGTCTCAGCAGGGGCCTGACCTCACTAGTACACATTTTTCACATCCAGCCTGTCATTTTGTGGCTCCAACACTATTAACCATTTCTTATGTGACATTCTTCCACCCCTGGAGCTCCCCTGCTACAACACGTTGGCAAAGTCCTCCTCTTTGCCTTCTGTGGCTTTATACAAATCAGAGCCTTTCTGGTCATCATTTCTGATCAGTACCTGCATCCTTGGCACCATCCTCTGGATCCATGTGGCAAACTGCAGGTCTAATCTACATGCACCTGCCCTCTGGCTGCTGTTGGGTTATTCTACAGCTCCCTCTTCTTCCCCTATTTACTGCCCAACTCCTGGTAGTCTCTGGACACAGGCGAAGTGATCTCTGCATTTTATACCATTGTCTTTCCCCTGCTGAACCCCCTTGGTTTAGGCCTTGAGGAAAAAGAGGTGAAGGGAGCCCTAGGGAGAAAAACAGAGAAGTTGTTTAGTGTTTTCTCACTTATTTTTTTCAATGCTGAAGAAAGATTCAATGTGTTTCTGGTACAATATATAGTAAAAATACAAGTGATAGGATCCACTTGACTAAACATAGATGACTTGTTAGGAATATCTACATCTAAATGAGCTTCCCAGGCCAATTTTGTAGTCACAGGGAAAAAATAGTCAAATTTGGAGGTGATTCACTATCATAGAATATATATTCACCTTATCATAAATTACACAACCAAGGTCAGATGAATCACCCTGGAAAGATCTCTTTCTCCTCAATGTCCGGGAAGGCACTCTATCCCAAAATGCACCAGAAAGTCATGGTTTTTCAGCTCACGTTATTGATGCTCTGTTTTGTGTGAGGCAGCGGGAACAACCCCAGCCCCACAGCTAAAATGCAAAGAGTAGATTTCTGCTCGTTACCTCGCCAGCTGGGGGATCCCTAAAGCTGCACCTGGGCAGAGGCACACCAGGGGGGACGCAGGCACTGCTCAGCTCAGCTCCTGCCAGCAGCTCACCGCTTGCTCTTTACACCTGTTTACCAAGGGCTCTGTTTTTACCACCATGCTGTGATCCTCGCTGTGCTGCTTTGATCTTCTCTGTACCAAGGCCAGGAGCCCACGTGTCTGACAGAGCACCTCCATGTCTTCCAAACACCTGCTACCTCAACACAGATGTGCTACTTGCCAAACACAGAGAGCACAAACAGCAGCAGGTACAATTTATGTACTTTGCTACATTACTACTTGCCAGACGTTACTTATTCCCACCTGCAAGGTCACTTGAGTATATTTACAATCCTCCTCCTCAGTCCTCCCTTCTGATACCATCCTCCTCGCCAATCTTTTAACCCATTCCTCCCAACAGTTATGCAATCAGCAGTGATATGATCTTACATAACAAATACTCCAATGTCAAGGTACACGTTTGTAGCATACTGGCGTCTGTTTTCAAGACAAGCCAGTAGTAATTGTATCCTGCTGAATATAATAGTACATCGTGGGTGAAGTGGGCTCTGCTTTGGCTGCACAGCATTTCATGTAATTTCAGCACTGAACACTTTTTTGTTGGTTTTCTGCTTGCAGGTATCTACAGAAACTCTTCTATTACCCCTTGCTCATCTCTTGCCACTCCAATCTGCAAAAAAAAAAAAAAAAAAAAAAAAGATTGATTTCTTAATCCCACCCCTTGCAAGCCCAAGAAATGCTCCTGTATTTGCCTTGGCCCTTGGCAGCCTGTTCCTGCAGAGTGGTAGTAGAGAGGTTATGACTGATTAGGAATCGGATGCTGACACCAGCAGCCCCTCAGGCTTGGCAGAAGCAGTGGTGGTGCCTCTGTGGCAGCACTGATTCATTCAGAACAAACCAGAGAAAGGCCCAAGAAGAGGAGGGGAATGGTAGCTGCCCCCCTGCCAGGTAGGCAAGGTAAAGGTGAAGGTAAAAGTGCAGTAGTCAACACCTTGGAGTCCAAGGGGAGCGAATTATGGGTGACATCGCCCAAAAAACAGCACTGGGGCTGTTCAGCATCACCATCATCACTGACCAACACAAAGGGACAGAAGGCTCCTCCACGAGCCTGCTGATACTGGTAAACTGGAAAGGGATGGAGCAGCTCATAGCCACAAAGGCTGGATGTAAGTGTATGTAGAAGGAGAGTGTCTGCTTCTTAAAGGGTATCTGGTGAAGGGCCTTTTCCAATCCTACAATGAATAAGAAAGGGATAAAGTGGTGGGAACCAAGTCTGATCAGTCACGCTAATCAAAGAGGGTATGTGATAATGTGGGAATGTTTATTCCAGCTGGGTTATCTGATGGAGGACTTCTGAACTGGGATGACAAGAAGAAAAGTTGGGGGAGTCATAAGCAAAATGCTGGGACACAGACCTGACAAAGCAGAAATGGAAACAATGATAAACAAACCTTCTAGTCATGCAAATTGATGGGCTATCAAACTACAGGTACCACGTCCAAGAAGATCAGCCTGGACTTTGCAACTGGTAAGACTGTGAACTGGGGCAGGGGCTGGACTGGGAGGGGTGCAGGAAACTGCAGAGCTCTGCAAAGCCATGGGGAGTGTGCAGGTGGAAGGGGCAACAGGAGGAACAAGATGGGGCATAGATTAAAAAAAAGGGTACAAAAGTGCCAGTCACATGTCAAATGAGGCTGGCTAGTGATCTTGCACTGGCTGAACCCTGTGCTTGATTATCATAGACTGTTCTATCTTTTTCTGATTGTTGCTTCTTAACGATCTGTGTTTTCACATTCTCTCCCCTGTGTATGCATGCTGAAGGACTACATGCCAGCTTCTGTGAGTGAACTGGGTGCCAACTACCAGAGTTAGACTAGGGGTGTAAGAGCCCCCAGCCTGTGGTGCCAGCTACTGGAGCGACTGGGGTCATCAGCTAGCAGAGCAAGTGGAGGTCTTCTACTCCCATAGTAGTAGAAGTCTTTGCCTTGCTCCTATAGACTGTAAATGACTCTATAACCCTCCTCCTTTCATCCTTTCCCCAGTTTTCAGCCTCTCTCTGAGTCTGGAGTCCAAGGTCTAACTACAACACACCAGCACAGCCCCAAAATGCATATTTCCTCCTTCCCCAGCCTGGCTCTCAGGCGTATTTTCTTCTTTCCCTGCAGTGCTCAGGCAGAGACATAAGCACTTACATGGTCTGTTTCTGATGGCGAATTGGTTGCACAGTGACTTGAATGGCCTCAAGTTGTGCCAGGGGAGGCTCAGGTTGGAAATGAGGAGACATTTCTGCTCAGAAACAGCAGTCAGGCACTGGCACAGGTTGCCCAGAGAACTGGTGGCGTCTCCGTCCCTGGGGGTGTTCAAGGAAAGGTTGGATGTGGTGCTTAGGGACAAGGTTTAGTGGGCAATATCGGTGATATCGGTGGGTGGTATGGGGATTGTTGGACTAGATGATCTTAGAGGGCTTTCCAGTGTTAATGATTTTATGATTCTGTGACCCCGCTGGCAGGTGGAAAGTGCTTGCTTGCAAGCACTTGGCAATTTGAGGCCCTGCTGAGCTGGGGAAGCCGTAGGTCACAGACAGGCTGGATAGGTTTGGGAGCGGGGAAATGCCCTGATGTTACAGGTAGCCGTAGGCAGTTAGGTGAATTGGAAGTGTCACTGAGATTGGTTCTGCTATGGGAAAGACTCAGATAGGTTATGACACAGCAGTACAGCCTGAGGAAGCAGAGCTAACGTATATGAAGGCCAACGAAGTGGAAAGCACATATAGGAAAAATCTTGCTTTATGATGACAGGATTAGGCAGGTGTGTTAGCAAGGCAAACAGTAATGATACTGGAGGGCACCGCTGGCAGTCAGCAGCTTTTTGTTGTCTTCCTTCCCTCCCTCTCCTAAATTCTCTTAAATCTCTGTGTTTTGGGGACAAGGGGTGGAAATGGGAGGATGAGGGGCACTGGGATTCATGACAAATTTCTCAGCGTGCTAGCTGTTCATTGTAATCCTGGTGGTGTAAGCAAGACGGGGATGACAGAAAGTTTCTGAAATCATCCTAGGAACAGCTGTACTAGAAAGGATTCTTCACAAGACAACTGAACTCTGAAATTAAACTTAAGTGCTGTAAGCTTTTGTAGATCCTCTGACCTGCGGTATAAAGTAAGGAAACCCCTCTAGTTTTCAAAGGTAAAAGGAGATGCTCTTTAAAACTTGCTCTTAGTAAATGAATAGTGACTTTCTTAGTTTGGTTACTACAGACGTCAGGCAAAACGTTTTGCCTAAAAATGAAATGTTAATTCTTTCTCAAGTAGGAAAATGAATAAAGGTCACATGCTGGTGAAGAAGAGCCTCTTTCTGCTTCCCAATTCCTAGCCCTTAGGGTATGGTTGCTTTCGTAGGTGCTGTTGCTCAATCCTGATATTCCCACCTAAAAGGAAAACAAACTGAGATAAAAAGAGGTCTGTCTGCTATGAGAAGTCCTGTGTTGGAGGTGATATGGGGGGAGCAGTAGAACTATTCCTACCAGTTCTTTCCAGAAGACACTTCTCATAGACTCGGTGCAAAAAGGGAAGTTTTCTAGTTGATCTAAAATAAAAGTTGTGTTACTTTTTCTTCCAGTTCCTCAGCGTTTCCGTGCAGTGGTGTTTCTTAAGCTGGATGTGGCTGTAGAAGCAGATCAATCCTCAGTCCCCTTTCTTCTTCCTTTTCAGTCCTCCGAATTTCCAGCTTTGGTCCTGGCTTTTCAGGTTTGTTTTTGTAGGTCTCTGTGTGGTGTGTTACCGTGATGTGACTGGAGGCCAGTTTAGATTAAAGTAGTTTAGGAAATATTCCTTTCTCCTCTATTAATATGAAAAGATGAAGAATCTAGAGAGGACCTGCACTGTAAACACCTATTTATTTCTTTTTAACAAGTGAGGTTCTGGGCAAATAAAGAAGGCTGAGAAATGGTGGAGATATTTTGCAGGGACTCACGCTCTGCCCTAATGCTGCTTCATGGCTCAACAGTAGGATCGGCAAATGTTACTTGTCTACTTTTTAGACCAGTCACAATTGCTAGCAAAGTATATACAGATGGTTCTGGCTCATTAGGTTTCTTAAATACAAAATTGTTTTTAACGGGGCAACGAGACAGCCTGTTCCTTGTCTGCGGGTCTGAATTGACTGATCAGTGAGGCATATGATACTGGAGTGGGAGCTAAATTAGAACAAGGTTTGATGGCAAATCTGTCTGACCCTTCCTTTTGAAAACGAGGCGCTCGGGATAATGAGTGAGCAAAGGGCTGGTGTTCTGGGCAAGGACCTGGACTCACGACAGCAGTCTTCCCAAGGGAGCCTCTGCTATAGCAACGGTATTAGGGGCAGGGAAAGCAGTAGGAATTGCCTGTCAGTATTCACTGCTAATTAGGCTTCACCCTGGCCAGGGATGCAGACACTTATGAATTCCAGTAAAAGACTGGTGGCTTTTTTGTGTGGTCATGCTGAGCTAGTTCCTACAGCTGAGTTTACTGCCAGAGTTTCCTGGATTAAGTAACAATGCTGCAATTCTGGCTTATTTTTCTTCTCGATTGGAGAACTGCACGATGACCTAAGTAACATCCGCATGGTTTAGCATCTGAGCCGCTCCCGCCACCACCCTGTTTTTTTAGCTGATGTCAGCCTGTTGCTCAATCTGTGCCTCCTGACTGGAGAAATGCTTTGTAAGAGAACTCATTGCAGTCACTTCTGTTTTGTGCCTGATTTAACATCTTCACAGCTTAATCTCCTGGAATCTTGGCTAAATCTTAGGTGTTCAATAGGCAAGGAGGAGCTGCCCAGGAAATCCACTCAGACCCACGGAAAGATATGTATTCTGTCATTATACAAGGGAAATAGCATTGGGAAGGGCTGTTTTGTGGCATGAATGGGGAAGCCAACTCTGGTCACAGTGTAAGAATGTGCGCAGCACGTGAATGCCTGCAATGGTCACCTCTAAAACAGGTCCCTGTAGGGCAGAAAGGAGATGTCATGTGGGAATTATCTTCAGTCCCCCTGTGTTGTTCCTGAAGTGGTCAGCCTTTGCCGTTCCAGCATGAGTCCCTGTCTGAGGAATGTCTGTCTGTGAGCTGGCTGTGGAGCTTGCTAGCTCCATCCATCAGGCAATCCAACCCTAGAAACTGGCCTAAAAGGGTTCACTTTTCCTATTCTGTTTTCTACTCGATTCATGAGCTGAACTGGCTCCTAGGGGCCCTAATGAAGGTTGAAGCTGGTGTAGGGTAAGCAGAGTGGCAGGGGACAAAGAAAAGAGGCAAATAAGGTGCTGGGGCAGGTGAATGATGTATGTGTGAGACATGCAGTCTCTCCTTATTGACAGCCTTACCTTGTGTGAGTACTCTCAGCCAATTGCTGTCCTGCAGGCTATGACCCTTCAGGATGCCTTTCAGAAGCAAACAAGTCCATCAAACAAAAGGCAAGGAGTCCAGCCTGTGCTAAATAAGTGAGGAATGGAGTCTGTTTTCTTGTCTGACTGGGAAGTTCCTGATTTGACTGGTTTCAATCTTGGTCATCACAGCTAGTTTAGACAATGGGGCAGTGTGGCTATGCATGACCGAGCAGACCTACTCATAACACAGTGACTAATGGACAGATTCATTAGGTCAGGGGGAGCATTCCACCAACCTCCTTAAACCTGAAATGAAGCTGGAGAAGTCTGACATTTTTTGCTACCTCTTGAGACCGATAGCAAAGATTTTGGCTGGGGTCTCTTTCCAGCCTGCTGACCAAAACAACAGGACAACATAAGCCAAGGTTTGAGAATCTAGTGGTCTGCCCGGGTTTATTGATTCTTCCTAGTCTGTGTTTTTTTTTTTTCTTTTTCTTTTTCTTTTTCTTTTTTTTTTTTTTTTTTCCAGAGAAACTCTCAACACAGCAAGTGCTATAGCTTGGAATAGACAGATGTGATTGCTGAGGCGTTTATATACTCTGTTCTATAGCAACACATGCTCCTGTAGCTGCCTGTCCATGTAGATGATTGCAAGGGCAGGGTGGCCTGTTCTGAAAGCATTTTATCGGTTACTGAAATACTGGACCATGCCCACAGATACAATTTGCTGAATTTAAGAAGAAGACTTATGCATGGTCCTCATATCCAGTTCTACATATTGATACCACATTGGGTTTCACTGCAATAGAGGCTGCTGATGCTATTTTTTCCCCCCATTTTACTTCTCCCTCTGCCCAGTTTCACTGATTTTTTATTTATTTAGTTTTTCCCCCACAAATGCTGTGCTGAACTGTTTCAAAAGAGTGAAGCCCTTGGCTCTCCTTTTGCCCAGTTTGTTCAGCAAATGGGGCAAAAGTGGTTATGACATAGGGAAAGCAGCAGCAAATCGTTTCCCCCCCAGTTGCTGGTGTTGCGTCCAGCTCATTCAGAGGCAACTCTGCAGGGACAAATGCACTTCAATACTGGCTGACTGCTCCACAGACAGCACATGCAGGAGCAGGTCCCCCTTCATCCTTTTGAACTGCTTTTAAATATTTTTATCCTGATGGTATCCAGCTGGGCATGGTTTAGGAGTAGATTACAGCCAGCGGGAAAAGTGTGCAAGTGGGTGTGCAGGTGGAGCCTGTGGAATTGTGGCTGCATCTCAGTTGCATAAGTGGTATCAGTTTTTCAGTGTCCCCTTACAGCAGCAGGGCAGGATCCATTTTGGCCCACAGACTCAGAAAATCTACTTTCCACTTTTCTACTTCTACCTCTACTTTCCACGTGCCCTTGCCAGACTTTGCCTCACTTCAGTAACAAAAAATCCTCCAATTCTTCTAAGGTAGTAAGACTCAACCTCTTCAATTCCTAAGAAAAAGCCATGAAATGAAGTCCTGGAGAGACCTGCTCAAGAACAGCAGTCCAGAAGTGTCCTCCCCTATCAGCATGCCCTGCCTGAGAGATCTTGATGTGGGCTGGTGCTTGTTTTTGAGGCAGAGCTGATGTTTTATCGGGCCGGTGCATGTTCTTTAAGCTGGTGTTTAATGGCCAGTTCCCTGTAAAAGCTTGTTTCTTCTCGTCATGCTTGAAAGCATTTGCCTGCCTGCCCCTTTTTGGGTGGCTATGTATAAAGGCAAAGAGCACTTCAGGCTTAATGCTACATCATGTCTGTTCAAACTTGATGCTACGCAGACTGCCAAAATGGCATCTCAGGGATGAAATGTAATTACCAATACGAGCATGCATGGGTGGGTGGATAGCCTGGTTTTGGGGGCATAGCCATGGGATAGAGAAGCTTTTGGAGAGCTACATGGCTCTGCCTCAGATCTGCTGCACTGATGTCTCACTTCCCCCACTGGTCTCCGTGTCCCACTGACCACGTGCAGTGTCACAGCTTATTTCTGTATGAAAGCCATATAATGCACTGTGTGTTGGGAGCATGTGGGATCCCAGTGTTGCCTGTGGGGCCAGACATTGTGCTGCAAGCATGCCAGTTCCAGCTGTGTGCCCAAAATACGCTGTTAGGCATCCTCACAAAAACAACTGAGAGCCTCAGCTGGCAGGTATATGCTTAAAGTTTCTCTCTGTGATGGATTCCCAAATGAAATCTGATCTTTAATCATAAGGACGTGATCTGTGCATCGTACTCAGAATGAGAGCTGCCCCATCATTCATGAAGACTTGAATACTTCAAAGTGTTTTGCAGGGGAATTCCTGATAGGAAGTTGATGATTTTTGGTCTGTTGAGAAATTTTCCACTGTTTGTTGACTTTAGCAGGGTGGTTTTATTTACAAGACATTTTTTTCCCCCTAACATTTTACTCAAATCCTAAAAGTTATTAAGTAGAACAGTATTTAAAGACTTTGTAAATCTGAAAGGGAAGAAAAGTTGAGCACACTAGAAGAGGATAATGACAGCATAGCAAATGTTGTGGCTTGTGTTAACTGTAGAAGACTGTTGACGTTAAACTAATTCTGGATTTTGCAACCAGGCAAATCTCTCTATGCCCAGCTGGTGCTCGGGCTGTCATTGGAATAAAATCTAGAGCTTTTGACTCACAGGTAGCGGAGCCAGACTTCAAATTAGGTTAAGTGGGACCGGTACGTCAGTAAATTCACCAAATACTGCTTCTGGCTGTGCTGAACAGACAGAACTATTGTGTTATTAACATTGTTCTTCCTCATTCTCATGCCTCTAAGCACTTTATTTTTTATTTTTTATTTTAAATTTCATTTAAACAAACACATGCTAAAGAAGAAAAGATTAATTAAAAGGATATTCTGAACAAATTAGAGAACTGTAATCTCCTGGGGCATTTAGCTTAAACTGTCTATGTGCAGAAATGTTTCAGAGAGAGAAGAAAGCTGTAAGTACTTAGAAAATGTTTGTCTGTCCAAAATGTATGTTATGCTATTTGCCTACAAAATCCTGCAGTACAGACTGTTACAGATTTTGTCTTTGTGACATTTTTTTTTTTCTATAGCAGAACAGTTTGCTGTCTCCTAAGCAAATGTACTAGAGTAACTTCCAACATCCTTTGTTTTTCTGCTGTAGGACTCTGTTTCCAGAAATTAGCAGTACTGTGTAACCAGCTGTTTGCATACTGAATTGGAATTACTCAGTGAATCCCGGTGCCTAAAACCTGGGTTTCCCCAGAAAACTGGGCACCCGAAAGAAACGACTGAAGAATTTAAGCAGTGTTTTACCCAAGGAGCTACAGGAGGATTTTGCAATCAGTTGGAATTCCATTTATAGGATATCTTACAGCACAAGTGGAGCCCAGATGTTTTCCGTAAACGGCTTTCAAAACAGTTGAGATCAGTGTCAAATTTCCAGACATGTGATCCAGCTTGGAGTCAAGTTTGGGGTTGCTTTTGTGTTTACCTAAAGTCTGTGTGCTGAATTACACTGAAATTTGAGGGTGGAATAAAGTTCTCTATAACAAATATTTGACTGGACACACGGTTTATCTTATTTGCAGAACTTTGAGCTTTGAAAAAAAGGTTACTGTATTTTTCTTAGCATAATATTTGAGGTATATTCAGCTCCCTCTTGCTCACTGGATTTAGAAATGGCGTTGCATTTTAACTCAGATCTGTTATTATTCTAGCTATTAAACTAGCACGGCGAGAAAACATTTCAAAGCGAGATGGGAACCGTTTGTACAGATGATAAATGACACATGCATTCCTGAACAATCCGGCTTGCCCAACTGCAGTGAACTCTGCTCACGTGAAGGCAGCCCTCTTGTTGGAGGTCTAGCTGGATGCCTAAGTCATACGCTAAGTTTTTGCTGAGGCAGTCTATCAGCAAAAAAATCTGCCTTCCAGTTTTACAAGCTTAGAATTTACTTTTGCAAGTACTGTCTAGTCATTTTTCAGCCCACAGTAAGATCACTGCCATAATTTGGAAGATCATACAGAAAAATGGCACAGGTTGAGTCAGTATGAATGATTGTAAAGGGTGTGGAAGAGACATGGAAACCCTCCCATTTTTAACACCGTATCCAAGCCTTACCCTATGCAAAGTCCTTGCCAACTTCAAATGCTACGTTGCCCTGTCTGTGCAAATTCGCTGTTAACTGTGTGTCATGCCCTCTTCAAAACCTGCTCAGGGTTTCCAATCTAACAGCGATTTACCCTTGGCCTGGGGTTGGACTCCTCTTTCCTGAGACTGTATGCGCGTCACACGCAATGGGTATCACACGTCACTGAGATACTTTGAGGTGTGTGAAAAGACAACCTTGATGCTTTTTTTTCCTGCTACACCTTGAGCTGTGTCAACCAGTTCTCTGACTTAACCACCTTGTGTATATGTATGTAAAGAAGCTCATTTTATTTATGCATTTAATTTTTATGAGCAAAAAGGCTCAAATTTTTGCAAACTTGAATGGATGTCTTGAGTTGACATATAAGGAACCTAAGCGTTACTGTCCTTGATTTGGCTGAGCTTCAGATTTGTGCTCTACATAGCATGTTTACATCTCAGCTGTAAACAAATGAGAGATCTTGCTCCATTGTTTCAGATGGGATCTAGTCCAAGGGAAAACAGAGATTGTCTTCAACAATTTGAAGCTTGTGTAGGCAGACAATACATCGCCTCTTGCCTGTGGGCAGCATGAAGAATGCCTCTGGTTTAGATCAGCAAAGCAGCCAGGAGCTGACACAGATGCAAAGCAAAGCTGCGCATGCACTCAGCTAAGATGATGGATCAGTCCACGGGCCACTGTGATGTTTGTATGCAAAAGTGTACTGGAGGAAACAGTTTGGACTATGCCAGGTTCTTCCTGACTGCACTGAGATCTTTCATCTATTGGATTTGAATAAAAAATGCCAAGATCTCCCTACTGCTTTGGATAGTTGCATGAATAACAGTTGGGCATGCAATTAACTACTAGCTACTGGAAGCTATATGATAGAAAGTAGTCTGCAAAGCATTGTCAGACCCAAAATGTGAGCTTGCAGTTAGCAAACGTGCATGGCATTTGATGTGAAGTCCAGCCCGAGTATGATAATGCTTCTTGCAGGCTGCTTCCCAAGAATGCTCATTCTTGATGAAGAAAGGCACAAGATAAAAGAGGGCTTGACCCAAGCCACAGAAAAACAGTAGGAAATAGTCAAACTTAAACCACTGTGACAGTACTTTGAGAGAGTCAGTTGCACTGTCAACATAAAAATTGTAGTTATAGCTAAACCTAAACTCTTCTAAGACCAGAATGTTAGACAATCTTTGTATTTGTAACCAAGACACTATGATGAATGAGTGTACAACCCAATATTTACTATTCTGGACAAATAAATCTGCTGTCATCACTGTTAATGTGTATGTTTATGCAACTTGTTATTGATCTAGAAAGCAGAATGTAGCACTTTCCTAATCTTATTGACATTTAATCATCGGTGGCACAGAGTGTCCAAACTTCAGAGGAAATATTCCCAATATTAATAGACTATTTGCTCAGTTGTTTACAAACTGCGATGTTGTACAGCCTTTCATGGAACAATGTAATGAGGATTTATGCAGCTTTGGTCATGATGAGATTGGAAAAAAAATAAACAATTGTTTGCAATCTATAAACTACTGGGTAACTTTCTTCTCATAGTTCCAAGCATGCCTTTGTCAGTCACAGGCATAAAGGTGGAAGGAGAGCACAAAGAGCAGAGAACACGATGCGTAAAAAAAAATAAAATAATTTAGTAGTAGGTTCAAGGTTAATCTTTCTGGAATATTGAACAATACTCTGCAATTATGTGCAAATACTGAGGCCTGCCCGAGTGTAAAGCTATATAAGAGCATATATGCTTCAGGAGGACAACCACTAATGTTTGACAAACCTCTTCAGCTAAATGTGAGGTTTGTTTGTTTGAGGTATCCTCAAACTGTTGAAAATACTACAGTATGAAAATAGTAATGCAAATCTGCCCAGCAGTTACTAAGTTACCACTGTGTTTTTTTGTTTTTTTTTTTTTTTTACATAAGCATTTGTGTGGGAGGGGAACATGAGGGTTTCAAATGTACCTGGCAGCCTGCAGAAGTGCTAAGTATGATCCACATTAATTTACAGATCTTAATTACTTCTGATGGTTAACTGACAGAAGCAAGAGAAAACTTTAAGCCAAAGGAAGACGTTGGCTGTCTGTTCCTTTAAAACACTCAGAACACTGCTAAAAGTGCTGTTGTGCTGATGCAGACCGACCTGAAAGCTGTCACACGTGGGAAATCAGACATTGCCTTCAGAACAAGGAAGTTCAAAGACCAAATGAAACTTTGTCAAAAGGACAAGTTAGAGGAAAAATTAACTTAAGCAGAGTTTGCAGGCTCAGTAATCCGTGTGCCAGCACTTGCAATATTTCTGACTAATTTCAACATTGTTTTCCTGAGCAAAAGCCAAGATTTTGGGAGCCTTATGTTAAGGAATGATCTCATAGGCCGTTTCTAAGCCTTCAAAGTTGTGCTCACAATCTGCTTGAAAAATCAGAAACCAGAAAGTAAAAGAAGCCAATGTTTATTAAAAATAAACGACCACACAAACTGAATGAATGTAGTAACAAAAGCAGCTGAAATAGCCCTCCCGATATCAGAAGGCTCAGTTTGTTCCGTTTGACCTTTGATTTCTCAATTACCTCTTTATTATTTGGCATTATGTTTGAAACACTTAGAGGCCCCTGTCCTAAATCTCATCATCAAGTAAATCGAACATCAGAGGGCAGGAAATGTTTGGTTTCTCGCCGTCTTTCTTGTTTGTGCTGCCTTTAGTCATCAGTGGGCAATTGTGCTAACACACGGGGAGTTTCTTTCCCAGGGTCACACACACACACCAGTAGCGATTGCTGCATGTGCCTGTTCCTATCTTGGAGCAGCTCCAGGGAAAGCTGGTGCCCCTCAGCTGTGCTCCTTCTCCTTGGGTTGGCTCCCCAGATTAACCTAGGATTTTAGCCCTCACTTAATGGTTACTTGCATTTCTTCACTGCATTTCTGTGGCAGTATCTATCCGAAGTTGGGCCTGGTCCCCGAAAGGGGGAAGTCTGAAAACTTGCTGGGCCTCGTCACTGAGTCACCGATGTTTGCTGGTGCGGAAAGCCAGAGCTAGAACTCGATGTTCCGCTCCAGGAGAGTACACGAAAGGGGGAAGAAAGTATCCACTATGGCACAGATTTCTTCCTCCTGACGCTGTCCTAAGCAGCTCAAGCCCTTCCTGTCGAAGCTACAAAGCTGCACGCTGTTTTCTGGGGACAAACAAGCGCGTTTTTTTGTCAGGGCTATGGGGCGTAGGCACAAATGTCTGTGTTCCTGTGGGGGCAGAACGGCAGGGTCTGCTTCATCCATGGCAGGGCCTCCTTCAACCCATGGGCATCCTTCATCCCCAGGACCTGCTTCATTCATCCTCAGGGCATCCTTTACCCCCGGGGCATACTTTACCCCCAGGGCCTCCTTCCACTCTCTACAATGCCCTGAAGGGAAGGTGTGGGAAACTGGGGTTGGTCTCTTCTCGCAGATAGCTGGCAATAAGACTGGAGGGAATGGCCTCAGGTTGCTCCAAGGTGGAAATTAGGGGACATTTCTTCTCAAAGAGCAGGGTTAGGTATAGGGACGGGTTGCCCAGGGAGGTGGTGCATCACCCTCCTGGGGGTGTTCAAGGAGAGGCTGGACGTGGTGCTTGGGGACACGGTTCAGTGGGTGACAGTGGTGGTAGGGGACTGTTGGACATGATGATTTTTGGGGTCTTTTCCATCAGGAATTCTGCGATTCAGCCCCAAACCGACCCCACTGAGCCCAGCACTGGGGGGGGGGGGGGGGGGGGGGGCCCGCGCGGGGCGGGGGCGCGGGCGGCGGGGGGCGTGGCCATGTCAGGGGGCGTGGCCACGGGTCACGCGCCGCGGGGGAGGTGCTGAGTCACGCTGGGCCAGCAGAAGCGCCGCCGGGCCCCGCCCCCTCGCCCCCCCCGTTTCCCGCCACGCCGGCGCGCATGCGCGCGGTGACGTCAGGAACACTATAAAAAGCGCGGCGTCGAGCAGCGCCGGCCCAGAGTGCGTCGGCGAGGCAGAGCGGAGCGGGTTCCTGCGTCAACAGTGCTTGGACGGAACCGGCCGCGCTCGGGCCCGCCGCCTCACCACCACCACCAGCCGCACGCCGACACCGCCGCCTCCATCTCCCATCCCAGCGCCATGGCTACGCCTCTCTCCCAGGTGCGCCAGAACTACCACCAGGACTGCGAGGCGGCCGTCAACCGCCAGATCAACCTGGAGCTCTACGCGTCCTACGTGTACCTCAGCATGGTGAGTGGGGGGGGGAGGGGGCTGCTGGGGGGGGTGTCCAGGCCCTGGTGGTGTTGTGGTTTGGCCTCCCTGAGCAGGCCAGCCTCGGGGGGAGGCGGGCCTTCCCGGCCTGGCCTCCTCCTCTTCCTCCTCCTCCCCGAGGGCTGTGCGAGGTCGAGCTGCAGGGAGGAATCCCTCCTCCCTCGGGGGAGGCTTTTCCCTGAAGGAAGGGGGCAGGGAGGGTGCCCGAGCCCCTCGCAGCCTGCTCGCTCCGCCCGGGGACGGGGATGGCCCCTTATTTATACTTATTTTCCGTAGGTGAGGTGCTTATCTCGGGTGGGTGCCGGTTGCATGCTAACTGCTCTTTGTTCGCTGCCCTGGGCGGCCTCGTTATCAGCGCGGCTCAGCAGCAGCCTCTGAGCGCCTCTGCCCTTGGGGCAGGGCTGGCTGGCTGGGATTGCCTAACGAGGTGATTGGCACCTCTCCCACGGGCGTTCTCCTCTCGCAGGCACGGTTCTTCGTAGTTCTCAAGTGAATTAGGAATCCAGGGGTTTCTTGGCCCTGTGCCTCTTGCGCTTGGCAAGAGACACCAATTTTAGTCGCTATGGGCACGGCTCTGACCTCTGCAGCAATCCGGGTGACTTAGATCTGCAGGTAACTTGAGACTTTGTAGTGACACCGTAGTATGTTGGGGCATCTAAGTGTACAGTTAAAGCTTCTTTCTGGGTTACTACGGAGGGTTGAACCTCAGCTGCAAGCCAAATGTAACTGTTGGCCATAGTAGTGACACACAAGCACCATTGTCTTGCCTGGAACCTCCAAACTGCTGGTTAAAGAGCAGAGAATTCCGTGCCACCTCATCTTGGAAATAACTGGTAGTTAATACAAAGCTTTCTATTGAATTCTGCTTAGGACCAGAGTCCAAATAAGCTGTGACTTCTAACAGCTGTTACACATTCAGTTTTTCAAGAGATGACTTTGCATTTTTTGTTGAACTTCTGTCTTTAAGTGATACAAAAGACTTTTCAGAAACAGAAAACATATTTATTAATCTGTTCCCAAGTAAACATGATGAAACATGCATGAAAGCTTTACTGTAGAATTATCTTAAAGTTCTTTGCCCCCTGAACTAGTGTTACAAGTCAGAACCTTGACCTGTGACCATTGTAAACAAAGAACAGGGAAAACTCATCCTTGTTTACAGCGAAGCATTTAGAGTCTGTGTTTAAGGCAGCAGGAGAGCAAACACAGTGGGGCAGGGGTTTTTGTATGTTTAGAAGTGAACTGCAAATACCATTTATTTGTGTTAATGATTGGGATGCAGGTTAAAACATAATCCAGGCTGGGAAAACTGAACTCGTTATGAAGGGAAGAGCTCTGCCATAGTGCCTTGCTGGCTAGCCTTAGCTTGGACTCCAGCTGCCTTGAAGTAGGGCTGGTAGCAGACATGTCTGCAGTCACAGTATGTGCTTTCCTTCGTGTGCCTGCTGGAGTGAGGATTTGGCTTCTGAGCATGTGCATTCTTTTCAGTCCTACTACTTTGACCGGGATGATGTGGCTCTGAAAAACTTTGCCAAGTACTTCCTGCACCAGTCCCACGAGGAACGGGAGCATGCTGAGAAGCTGATGAAACTGCAAAATCAGCGAGGCGGCCGCATCTTCTTGCAGGACATCAAGGTGAGGACTAGTGCTTTGGGTTGTCCTGTCTAATTCAGAGCTAGTCTTGAGGCCTGTCCTCAGGCTGGAAGGGAAGGAATTCCCCAGTGATGTCTCACAGAAGAGCAGCAGCAGCTGCTTCTACACTTGAATAGACAGAAAAGGTGAAACAATAAAAAAAAAAAAACCTACAAAGCAAATGATGCACAGTGCAGTTGCTTACTACTCACAGACTAATGCCCAGCTTGTCCCTGAGGAGTTGTGTTGTCTCTCCCTGGCTGACTTCTCCTGTTCTGTTGTTCAGTGTGATGCCACATGGTATGGGATATCCCCCTGGCCAGTTGGGATCAGCTGGTTCTGTCCTTTCCCAGCTCCTTGTGCACCACCAGCCTCCTTGCTGGCAGGGCTGTGTGAGAAGCTGGAAAGTCCATGAGCTGATGTAAGCACTGCTCTGCAACAGTTAAACACCAGTATGTTATCAACACTGTTTTTGCTACATCCAAAGTGTGGCACCATATCAGCCACTCTGAGTAAATAAACCTTCTGACTTCCAACATGCATTGTTCTACTTACTGTGCACTGTGTCAAGCTTTTCAAGACATCAAAATGCATAAACTTGGTTGTGCTCAAAGAGCTTTAAGACCCTTGCTGGAGAGCTGCATGATTGCTTTTCTAAGCAGAGTCTGAGACAGATCTGAAATGCTTCACTCCCTATTGGTCTCTGGTTACTTAAAATATGGTCATGGGCTTTCCCCCTTAGAAACCAGATCGTGATGACTGGGAGAACGGGCTGACTGCAATGGAGTGTGCCCTGCACCTGGAGAAGAACGTGAACCAGTCGCTGTTGGAGCTGCACAAATTGGCAACTGAAAAGAACGACCCACACGTAAGTGGGCACTGAAGCTGAGCCAGTAGCTATACAGGGAGTGCTGGGTGGTGAATTGGGGGTACCTGCTGGTGAAAAAGGGATGGACAAGCTGTGCAGCCCTCCCAGAGGGAAGGGCACAGGGGTCAGCACCTACTGTAGCCATTTAGTAGGGTATTGTGCTTATTTCTTTTTGCAGAGGACGAGTTATGTTGTGTAGGGTGGTTACAGCTGTGCTTACAGAGCAGTGGGTGTATGGCTGTGTTCAACCCCTTCTGATGCTGTTCTGCAGAACAGAAGGCATGTGGGCAATGCTTTGCAGAGAAGTGTATTAAGCAGTTCCCTGCTGTAAATAAACCTATGTTTTCAGAGTACTTCTGAATATGACTGCAAGCTAAAGCTTTTCTAAAATGAGTAACATGCTGGACAAGACAGGTGTTAATAATTACCATGAAGGGCTATGCAAGTCTCTAAATGTGTTCAGGAACTTTCTTGTGGTCTACAAGGGGATGTTTCCTGAGCATGATGATACTGTAATGCAGGTTCCTGGAGCAAGTGTGCCTGGATAGGCGTGCTTCACTCCAGTTTTGCCTCAGCAATGCAAGAACAAGATCAAAGGCTGCTTCTCAGATAGCTTCTGCAGCTTGAAAGTTGTCCGTGTGTATCACCTTTCACTGGGCAGAGTTAGAATGATTTCAGATCCTGTTTCAGCAGGATGAGCAATGTGCAGACCTAAGCCTTTTTTAATCTCTTTTAGCTGTGTGACTTCATTGAAACTCACTACCTGGATGAGCAGGTGAAGGCCATCAAGGAGCTGGGTGACCATGTCACCAACCTGCGGAAGATGGGGGCACCCAAGTATGGCATGGCAGAGTACCTCTTTGACAAGCACACCCTCGGGCACAGTGACAATGAGAGCTGAAGTCTTGCCACGAACACCACCCTGTGGGTTTCAGGAAGATTCCTACTTTACTGTCCAGCAGTGCATGCATCTTCAGCTATCTAGATAAACAGTTCTCTTACTCTGTACCAAATATCAGCCTTCTTTTCTCTTGTGTTTTGTGTATCGCCTTCCATCCAATAAAGTGACTTGGTTCAAAGTGGTTCTTTTCTGTCCTTCTTGGAAGGAAAGGGTTGTGCTCCCTAGTCTCCACTGGGAGTTTTTATCCTAAGCTGGGCATGAAGAAATGCATAAGGGGGATCAGGTTGCGCTTACTCTTCCTTAACACTTTTATAAATCATTTTCTTTTCCACCCATTAGTATCCACTGCAGGAATTGCTCAGGAACTAAAGCTGTTCTAAAATGCTTTTGCCACTACAACTTGTGCTGTAATGCAAGGAAAGGGAGGTTTTAGTATCTCTGGGCTTCCTGAGTTGCTGAAGGGTGGGATTAATGCCTCACGGAGCATCATGCCTGCCTGACAGTGGACTGCACTTGTCCATGAAGAAATCTTTCTGTGAGTACAGAGCTTTGTGCTCTAAACCAGACCGAAACAGTCAAACAGGAACTACCTCAAAAGACAATGTTGGGAATTTGTTGGGGGTGGTGGTGACAGCTGCTGAGGCCAAACAACCCTCCAAAAGGCAGAGGGGGGAGTATGTGAGGTGGGCTGAATTTGTTCAGTTCCCTGTGGTGTGGGGAGATCTGCAGCTGTTCCTGAAGCTGTGAAAAGAGGAACACCTCAGTGCTTTGCTTTTGAATTTCTATTATTGCACAGAAATTGAAATGAGAAAACAAGTGGTCCTGGACTTCAGCCTTGCTTTTTTATTATTGCTTTCAGGGAGGATTCCCACTGCTTTCCCAGTACTGGGGAGTACCAGCTAGGTAAGGCTTTGAGGCACCGTGGGTCTGTACCACGAATGCTGTAGCTCAGTCCCTTTCTTTCCCTGGAGTATCCATCAGCAGTGCAAGTCCTGCATGAGACCTGTAGTGGGCTTTGTGGCAAATAATGTAAACTTAAGGTTCTAATTCTTGCTGAGAGGAGGCGTTACTGGCTGTATTCCTCTTCTGCTTTGGGCTATGCTTGAATTCCAGGGTTGTCAGGGTGCTGTCAGCTCAGCTGTGGTTCTGCAGTTTAGGTGTCTGTAATGCCTAACACCAGAAGTCTCTTGTTTTCCTGAAGTGTAGGGTTTTTTCCTCACTTTTTTCTTGTTGCAACACTGAGATCATGTGCCTGCTGTGGTACCTGAGGGCTGTAGTGGGGAGTCACCTGGGCTGGGCTCTCAGTGGATGCTCCAGCAGCTTGGGGTTAGGCTGCACTGCTCTTCTGTTGGGCCAGGTGTGAAGATACTGCAATATCACTCGGATGGCAGGTATTTTAACAGACCTGTGTTTTTTGGGCTCCTCTAG